>NW_006299876.1:360291-363852 GCF_000327345.1 Myotis davidii
GAATCATTGATCGGCTGCCTTCTGCACGCCCCCTACTGGGGATCGAGTCTGCAACCCAGGCATGTGCCCCTCAGCAGAATCGAACCTGGGACCCTTTTAGTCTGCAGGCTCATGCTCTATCCACTGAGCTAAACCAGCAAGGGCAATGCTTTTCTTTTTAAATAAGTTGGGATTTTTAGGAAGCTAGGTGTGTCCCACATGTAATGGCAAGCCTCAGAATTCTGGTGTACTATTTAGATAACTTCTTAGGTTACAATAAGATTAACAGTTAGTGGTTTTGTGGAGCAATCCTGTGACCATGATTTATTAGAAGACCATGCTAATAGTCACGTCTAAATAAAGATTTTATAATGCGATTATTCTTTAGAATAAAAAAAATAAGCTAAAAGTAATGGTATAGACAACCCTGGATTATTCAGGGCTTACTTTGTGGATTATTAGCTCTTGTTTCTCTTACTACCTCATTATTTTGTTATTAATAGTAGCTTCATTAGAGTGAGCTGGGAAATGCTGTGCTTTGACTAGCCACTTATTGATGTTTTTAGAGCTGTAGAATTAATGGAAAAACCAAATTACCAGTTTCTTGTATAACGTCTGCTCTATTGGAAAGATCATTAGAAGTTTATTAGTATATGATATTTGAACATTTATTATTATTGGACATGTTTAGTCTGATCTGCTTTTTCTTTAGGTTGCCACCAAGTCCTAGATTCACTTGGAAAGAAAAGCATAAGAAAATTATAAAAGACAGTTGCACATATAAGATTAAAAGCTCTAGACCAGGGGTGGGCAAACTTTTTGATTTGAGGGCCACAATGGGTTCTTAAACTGGACCGGAGGGCCGGAACAAAAGCATGGATGGAGTGTTTGTGTGAACTAATATAAATTCAAAGTAAACATCATTACATAAAAGGGTACAGTCTCTTTTTTTTTTAAGTTTTATTCATTTCAAACGGGCCAGATCCGGCCCGAGGGCCGTAGTTTGCCCACGGCTGCTCTAGACTCAGCCTATTTTATCTCTCTTTATTTGTTACAGACTTGTCATTTGCTCTTAAGTCATTCTTTCTTTTTTTAAAATATATTTTATTGATTTTTTTACAGAGAGGAAGGGAGCGGGATAGAGGAGGAACATCGATCAGCTGCCTCCTGCACATCTCCCAATGGGGTTGTGCCCGCAACCCAGGTACATGCCCTTGACCGGAATCGAACCTGGGACCCTTCAGTCCGCAGGCCGATGCTCTATCCACTGAGCCAAACCGGTTTTGGCTCTTAAGTCATTCTTTCATTTAAGAATGGCATCGTTGATCTTCAAAACTAGAAATAATACTCTTTCTATGGCCAAATTTACACCGTTGCCCACATGACGTTATTGGTATTTAAATCGATTACAAGTTCGTTGAGGGAAAGGGAATAGAATAGAGCCAGCATTTTCTCCCTTCCCTATTCAACACAATGTGGTATAGTCATGAAGTGGTTATCTAATCTAATAATAGAAAAATATGCAAATTCGTCCATTACGGCATCACATCACAATCAGATCAGCAGGCTGCAATCCCATCCTCTGCTCAGGCAGCTGCAAGGCCTGGGGTAGGATAGGATATGATAGGCACAGGAATGGAAAAGGGAAGGAAACTGCTTGCAGAAGGAGGTGGCGACTTGGGGGCGGGGGGCGGGGAGGCGCAGAGCAGGTGTGCCTGGTGAGCGGTGGGGCGCAGGGAGACCTGCCCAGACACAGGAGGAGGGTGGTGGTGGCCCTTGGCGGGGATGTGCCCACATTCCAGGACGGAGTGGAGGATGGTCTGAGGTCCGCAGTGCAGGCCTTGGCCACCCTTGCTGGGTTGGGCGTCCTGGGCAGGGAATGGGAGCAGGACAGCAGCGGGGAGGCTGGGGAAGGAGGGGCAGCAAACACCTGGCTGGGGCTGAGCCCTGGGCTGGGGGTTACCACGCCCCCCCTCCACAACGAAAGCTTTAAGAAGGGAAGGAGGGAGGGAAGAACTTTATAAAGGAGTCAGTAGAGAGCAGAGTTAAAGAAGGAAAGAGGACGTGTGAGTGAACTGTAGGAGCTATAATGAAAATCAAGTATAGTTGTGTACTGGTTACAGTTTTTAAAAATAGGAGTCAGAAAAGAAAAAGATAAATGATAGGAATAATTAGGCAGGTATATGGATATTAAAACAGTGGAAGTAAGTAGAGAAGGATGTGGATGAGAGTGAAAGAGGGAGGGAAGAAAAATTTTAAAGGGGAGCTGGTAGAGCTTAAAAGGAGAATGGGAAGAAGGAAGAAATGGGGGAGGGAGCAAAGCAGGTCAGAGGGAAGTGAAAAAAAATTAAGGTGGGAAGGAAGGAAAAGGGGAGGGATAAAGATAAAGGAAAGAAGGAATGTGGGGAGGGAGGTAGGAGAAAGATGGGAAGAAGGATGATGGAACAGAAGTAGGAAATGAGGAAAGAAAAGTTTATAAATGTTGAGTCAATAGGAAAAAGTGTTACATAAAGGAGAGAGAAAAATTGAGTGAGGGAGAAGCCAATAAGGAAGTCAAATACCATTGTGTTTGAAGGGGATAAGATTATAAAAAAAAAGTTAATAGGGGCGACCAGACCGCAGGGGAGGGCAGTTAGGGGTGACCAGGTCATCTGGGGAGGGCAGTTAGGGGGATCAGGCAGGCAGGCAGGTGAGCGGTTATGAGCCAGAGGTCCTGGATTGCGAGAGGGATGTGTAACTGCCAGGGATGTCCTGAGGGCTCCCAGATTAGAGAAGGTGCAGGTCAGACTGAAGGACCCCCCCACCCCCCGCACGAATTTTGTGCACCTGGCGTCTAGTGTATTAATAAGCAAGACTTTGGACTGTTTCTTCTATAGAAGAACCTGCTTTTATATTGTTTCAAAATGATAGCTTAATTTTATCTGTTCCTTTTTTTTTAATCTTTAAATTCTTTATTAGTTAAGGAATTACAAATGTGTATTTTATTGATTTTTTTTACAGAGAGAAAGGGAGAGGGATAGAGAGTTTGAAACATTGATGAGAGAGAAACATTGATCAGCTGCTTCCTGCACAACCCATACTGGGGATGTGCCCACAACCAAGGTATATGCCCTTGACCGGAATCGAACCTGGGACCCTTCAGTCCGTAGGCCGATGCTCTATCCACTGAGCCAAACCGGTTAGGGCTTATCTGTTCCATTTGACTGTACTGTATACTGCCAGCAAAAATTATAGAATTTTCAGACTTCTTGCATTATGCTTTAAACTTGTCATAAGGATTTCAGGACCAATAAAGAGTCACATCATGTTCTTAGTAGGGTATATGTTTAAAAAAAAAATCCAGACTAGAGAATCTTAGCAAATTTTAAAAATAATTGTCTGTAATACAAGCTTCTTTCTTTGTGTCTGTTGTTGCTACCGTGGGGCTACAATAGTTGTAATAAATCCATATCTAGAAAGAGCAGTCAAATTCAAGGGAAAGAAATCCGTATTTACTGAAACACAGTAGCAGGCACAGGGGAATTTAGGTTTTGAGTGTAGATACCCTTCCCAATATTTTTGGTGTGTTTATAATAGATACGG
>NW_006299876.1:363888-364861 GCF_000327345.1 Myotis davidii
AATTGTCTGTCTTAGAAGAAGGAAGCGAGCCATCATTTTTACCCACGTAAATATATGAATATATTTCTGACATTGGGGCGTTCCAGAAGATGATAAAGAAATGATAGCAGCTCCAGAAATACCAACTGATTTTAATCTACTACAGTAAGTATATTACAATGATTTTTATATACTTGTTTTTCCACAAAATAGGAAATGTACTAATTTCACTTAAAATTACTTCTGCTTGAGAAGATCTAATACATAAGATACAGCATAAGTATGTATACTTTGAAACAGTTTATATTAATACTCATTGGACTCTGAAACAGTAATTATTCCGAGCTTTTTGTACTACATTTTACACTTATTTTTAAAATTTAGATACTGCACAATTTATTATTTTTGCTGTGCAGTTGAATCCACACTTGGTTTTATAATAGCAGTTGTTTTGAGGGAGTGTCATGAAATTCTTAAAAAGTTACGTGTTCTCAGAAAGGACTATTTATCATGCAGTAGTACTTAGGATGTAATGTCATCTTTCTACTATGAGATCAAATGATGATACACTAAAACAAATAAATCTAGGAGAGTGGGACATGCTCCATATTTTTGCAGAAATAATTACATGCTTATTGATGCATGAAGTGGCTTCTTTACTTTTGTCTTAAACGCTGCCTATAGTCCATGTTCAACTTTTATTCTAATTTTTGATGATGTTGGAAAGAATTAGAACTACCGAAAGTGAAAGTGCTTGTGGATCCCTTTAACTTTGCACATACATATACTATACCATCCTATATAATAAAAGGGTAATATGCAAATCAACTTAACAGTGGAACAACCGGATGCTATGATGCACACTGACCACCAGGGGGCAGATGCTCGACGCAGGAGCACTGCTCAGCCAGAAGCTGGGCGAGTGCAGCGGCGGTGGCAGGAGCCTCTCCCACCTCCAAGGCATTGCTAAGGAGCAGCGAGCAGATGGGCAGTC
>NW_006299876.1:364994-365342 GCF_000327345.1 Myotis davidii
CCCCCGCCCCCATGAATTCCGTGCCCGGGCCTCTAGTATTTGTTATAAGGGTCTTTATAAGACTTGATTTGAAAAAATCTGGTTGCTAAAAATTTTAAAAAAAAACAGATAGATACCCTTGTGCATAATGGTAGTCAGTGTTTGCTTTTGATGGTGTATAGATTTTCTTTCTTAAAAAAATATTTTTATTGATTTTGGAAAAGGAGAGAGAGAAATAGAGACATCAGTGATGAGAGAGAATCATTGGCTGCCTCCTGCAAGCCCCACACTGGGGATCAAGCCTGCAACCCCGGGCATGTGCCCTGACCAGGAATCGAACCGTGACCTCCTGGTTCATAGGTCGACAAT
>NW_006299876.1:365865-379515 GCF_000327345.1 Myotis davidii
AGAAGAAATCTATTTTAAAAAAATATATTTTTATTGATTTCAGAGAGGAAGGGAGAGGGAGAGAGAGACACATCAATGATGAAAGAGAAAGAATCATTGGCTGCCTCCTGCAAGCCCCACAGTGGGAATTGAGCCCTCAACCCAAGCATGTGCCTTGACCATGAACCAAACCATGACTTCCTGGTTCATAGGTGAGTGCTCAATCACTGAGCCACACCGGCTGGGCTAATGTGATTTTAATCCCAGTGTATATTGACTCTATATTAAGATTTTTGAGGAAAATTTCTTATTTTTCTTTTTGTTTGTTTATGGGATATCTGAGAAAATAATCTTTGGTTTGACTATCATGAAATTATCTTATGAATTTCTTATATATTAATTAAAGGTTAGAGATGATTTAATAGGTTTGTATTATAAACCAGACCTTTGACTGTTTTGATTATCTTAAGTAGGGCCTGAAATAGGATAATAGATAAGAGGGAATTGATTTGTGGAGGTAGAATAGATAGTATTTGTGAGATAGGGGGCAGGGTAAAGAGAAGATTCAGTCGTGATAACTGACTCAGAAATTTCAAGTACTCAAAGGTAAGTTTAAGCATATGTTTCTTAAACATATCTATTTTACCTAGGATATGCTGTTGTTATTGCTTTGATTTTAAAAGCAGAGGAAAGCACTGAAGAAAGACAGGTTCAAGAGAAGATTTCTTTGGTTGAGGATTTTTTAGACTCCCATACTGACTACTCAATTCAGCATTCTTTGGAAGTTTTTCCCAGTTAGTAATCAAACTCTAATGGCTCATTCTTTTATTTGGGATAACCTGGAGATGAGGTTTAAGATATAATTTACCCTTTGATTATCTGTGGCCATTGGAATATTGTAAAGACTAACGTTTGTTTGTAGACTTACAGTAGTAAATGAGCTAAGAGAATTGGTATCCCACAAATGTCTTGGGAAGAAAGAAGTATTACTATATACCAAGATATTTAAAAACATTTTCAGTTTTTTTGCAAGGCCATATAGGCATGTGAGAAAAAAAAATATTTTTAAACCTTGGATCTTTATTTTTTTTAATGTATTTTATTGACTTTTTACAGAGAGGAAGGGAGAGGGATAGAGAGTTAGAAACATCAATTAGAGAGAAACACTGACCAGCTGCCTCCTGCACACCTCCTACTGGGGATATGCCCGCAACCAAGGTACATGCCCTTGACCAGAACCGAACCTGGGACCCTTTAGTCCGTAGGCCCACGCTCTGATCCAAACCGGTTTGGCTGAGAAAAATATTGATGACAGCAAGCTTCTTAAGATGTAACAGGCAAGAGTTTCAGGGTTAATATTATAGTAGTCATTCACCCTTTCCTCACAACATTACAGGACACGTTAGAATTGCCACTATCTTCAATACATTGTTTAAATTACTTTGTAGATAAGTGCTATAAATAGTAACTCCTGCTCCCCCTCCCCAGTATTTTAACCGATACTTTAGATTTATAAAGTATTCCTCCTACCTCACAGCCTCTGGACAACTGGTTATTGTAGCAATAAAAATGGAAATAGAAGAAATATAGTTAGAGAAGACTAGCTTTTGAAAGCTAGCTTTTCACTTTGATCTATATATTTTAAGCAAATCTGGTACTAGGTTTACACATTTAGAATGGTAAAACATGTATCTTTTATGGGTGTGGCTTGATTCTAAAATCCATTGTGACCCAAATAGGAAGTATGCCTTGCCTTAAAGGATTTAAATGAGGGCAAGCTACTATTATTTAGGTCCATGTTAACATAAGGAAGCATCACATATACATTTAAATTACTTTGTTTCTGTATGTGTAAGAATATCCATATTATATAAAATCACCCCTTCTACTCCAAAATAATGCAGAAGTCTTTGAACCAGTTTTTCTGACAATAGCCTACCACCTCTTCATAAAGGATTTTGGTCAATTAGCATACTTCCCTACTATGTTTCAAATGATTTAGTTTGCCAAAGTGTTTTATACATATACTAGAGGCCCGGTGCACGAAAATCCATGCACTGGGGGCGGTGTAGGGGGGTCCCTCAGCTTGGCCTGTGCACTCTCACAGCCTGGGACCGTTTGGGGGATGTCCACGTGCTGGCTTAGGCCTGCTCCCCGGGGAATCGGGCCTAAGCTGGCAGTCAGACATCCCTCTGGCAGCCCGAGGAGGCGGGAGAGGCCACCGCAGCTGCTCTCGCAGCTGTCAGCTGGCTTGTGGCTGAGCAGAGCTGCTGAAGCTCTATCCACCGAACCACGCTGGCCAAGTAGAGAAGAACAATTTTCTCATGACCAAACGTACTAATGATAAGTACATCACATTCCTAAATGTGATGGGCATGTTAGTTACTGCCACTGAATTTGGTTTTTTAGTTTTATTCATTTCAAACGGCCAGATCCAGCCTGCAGGCCATAGTTTGCCCCGGGCTGGTATAGTTAGACCTTGATTTTAAGTATTTCTGAGTGAGGTTGTAGAGGAAAGAGGATCTTTAATATTGCTAAAATTCTCTAATAAAATTCATGCAATCCTAGTGTTAAAATACAGTTTTCCTACCCTGACCAGTGTGTGTGGTTCAGTAGTTAGAATGTCAGCCTATGCACCAAAGGATCGCGAGTCTGTTTATGGGTCAAGGGCTTATACCTACCTGGGTACAGGTTACATCCTGGCCCTGGTCAGACACGTTCGGGAAGCAACCAATCCATGCTTCTCTCACATATATGTTTCCCTCTCTCTCTCCCCTCCCTTTCTCCCCCCTTCCACTCTTTCTAAAAAGCAATGGAAAAAATATCCTTGGATGACCATGAACAAAAAAATAAATATAAATTAAAAAAAAATTTCCCTGAGTACCATATTCCTTGAATCAGAGAATGGAACCAGCTATCATAACAGCACCATAGTTCCTAGGGTTAAAGTTTAGAGAGCCACTGGTTTTGTCTTTATGTTTTGGTTAAAAATTAACAAAATAAATGTTTAGACATTTGTGTTTCAGATTATTGTTTTTGTAGTTAGTTATGTAAGTTTTTAGAAATATTTTTTTATTGATTTCAGAGAGGAAAGGAGAGGGAGAGAAAGATAGAAACATCCAACGATGAGAGAGAATCATTGATTGGCTGCCTCCTGCATGCGTGCCCCCCCCCGGGGGGAGGGATTGAGCCCGCAGCCCAGGCATGTGCCCTTGACCCGGATCCAACCTGGGACCCCTCAGTCCTCACGCCAACGCTCTATCCACTGAGTCAAATCTATCCACTGAGTCAAACTGGCTAGGGCTAGTTATGTAATTTTGTTGTTGTTAACCCTCACCCGAGGATATTTTTTTTAACATATTTTTATTGCTTTCAGAGAGGAAGGGAGAGGGAAAGATAAAAACATCAATGATGAAAGAGAATCATTGATTGGCTGCCTCCTGCTCACCCCCTACTAGGGATTGAGCTGCAACCTGGGCATGTGCCCTTGACTGGAATCGAACTTGGGACCTTTTAGTCCACAGGCCAACGCTCTGTCCACTGAGCTAAAGCAGCTAGGGCACTGAAGATAATTTTTCATTGATTTTTAGAGAAAGTGAAAGGGAGGGGGAGAGACAGAAAACATCCATATAAGAAAGATACATTGATTGGTGCCTTTCTCATGTACCCTACCGGGGATCAAGCCTGCAAACAAGGTACTTGCCCTTGACTGAACTGAAACCCAGGATTTTTCTGCAGGCCAATGCTCTATCCACTGAGCCAAACTGGTTAGGGCAAGTTATATAATTTTATATATTTGGTAATGTGCTAAGGTATGATTTGGAAAATCATCTCATTTACATTTAATGCTAATAATGGAGTTTTGTAATAAGTTAACCAAATCTTTCTTTTAGAAAATATGGCCATAGTTAGAAACTCCATCTATATTTCTAAGGAAGGTTTTAAATAATTGCTTATCTTTCTGTCACAGGGAGTCAGAAACACATTTTTCTTCTGACACAGATTTTGAAGACATTGAAGGAAAAAACCAAAAGCAAGGCAAAGGAAAAGTATGTACAGAATATGTGACTTTGTTTTGATATTCAAGGCCTTTATATATGTGTTAGTTATATCTCAGATGTTTTCTCTCTTAAAAATGCCTTTTTTTCTGATTGGTATGGTAAGCCTTCTGAACACATGCGGGTTTTGGACTTCTGTCTACATCAAGTATCTTTTGATTATCTATTTTCACTACTGTAAAGTAGAAATTAGTACATTGTTGTTTCTAGTAGTTCATTTTGTGAAGCATAGTGCGCTAAGCTAAATGTGATATTCTGTTGGCTTTATTTTTATTTACCCACGAGTAGTCAGATATAAAGCAAAGCAGTAAATTTCTCATTCTAAAGCACGCTAAAAATGTAACCCACAATCAGTTTATATCTAATGGGTTAGAGTGGACAGTAGTTATAATGAGTAAAACTAATGTTAAGTGACATTCTGAGTCAATAGGATACAAGTTTAGAATATGAGTGGGTACCCTGAGGGTTCTGGATAACTTTGCTAATGGTCAAATCATTTTGCTATTTTAGAAAGTACATTTGACTCTGTGCGTGTCGGTAAATACATTGTGCAAAATGTGACTTATTTATATGTTTATTGATTTCAGTGAGGAAGGGAGTGGGAGAGAGAGATAGAAACATCAATGATAAGAGAGAATAATTGGCTGCCTCCTGCACACCCTCCAATGTGGGTGGAGCCCACAACCTGGGCATGTGCCCTTGACCGGAATCAAACCTGGGGCTCTTCAGTCCTGGGGCCAATGCTCTATCCACTGAGCCAAGCTGCATATGATGGTGACTTATTCTTTAAAAGTTTTGGTGAACATAGGTACATAATACCTATGTATAAACATGAACATAGAATTTTACTTAAATTAATTCATACTGTGCAAACTGTTTAATTTGCTTATAAAACCTAATGGTATGTTGTCAGCAGCTTTCCTATAGTTAATTTTTTTCTGTCTGTAATTTTTAATGATGTCATAGCATCCCATTTGGAAAAATATTTTTATTGATTTCAGAGAGGAAGGGAGAGGGAGAGAGAGATAGAAACATCAATGATGAGAGAATTATTGATCAGCAGCCTCCCACACACCTGCTACTGGGGATTGAGCTGTGACCTCCTGGTTCATAGGTCGATGCTCAAACACTGAGCCACTTGGACGGGGCCATAGCATCCCATTTTATGTATGGACATAATTTTTAACTAGTTCATGGAATACTATTTTATGTTTTTGTTTGTTTGTTTCGTTAATCCTCACCTGAGGATATTTTTTTCCCATTGATCTCCAGAGAGAGTGGAAGGATAGGGGTAGAGACACAGAGAAATATTGATGTGAGAAAGACTCATGGGTTGGTTGCTCCCTGACCACAGCTGGGGATCGAACCTGCAACCAAGGTATGTGCCCATGATTAGAATTGAACTGCTAACTCTTCAGTCCATGGCCGATGCTCTAACAACTGAGCCAAATTGGTTAGGTCAGAATACTATTTTAGAGTGAACATAATTCATTTGTTTCATAATTTCATATGCTCTTTTAGTCCCTTAAAAGTAGAAGTTTTGAGAGAGAAAGAAAGTGTGAATGAATAAAAATATTAACTCATGACTATCCAAAGACAGCCATAATTCTAGTGGGTAGTATGGTTATTCATTAGAAAACTATTTTGGCCCAGGGAGCGTGGCTCAGTGGTTGAGCGTCAACCTATGAATCAGGAGGTCACGGTTCGATTCCTGGTTAGCAAACATGCCCGGGTTGAGGTCTTGATCCCCAGTATGAGACGTGCAGGAGGCAGCCAATCAATGATTATTTCTCAGCATTGATGTTTCTATCTCTCTCTCTCTCTCCCTTCCTTCTCCCCTTTTCTTTGATATCAATAAAAATGTATTTTTAAAAAACACCAGATTTTTGTTTGGAACCATCTTGCAAAACTGAAACTCTACTTTTGACTTTGATTTAATTTGCACATTGGGACAAGACTCAGAATGGCAACTGCATAGAGGATTCCCCATAGTTTTTGTGCTATAGTTTGGTTAACTTTACCCACTGTTATGAGTGAGGTGTAAGGGGTCAGATCAGGAGTACAATAATAACTATTTTGATGTTTGGCACTATATTATGTATGTTCCATGCACTCTGGTAATACATATTATCTCATTTAATATTTGAGCAACTTTGTGGATTAGAAAACTTCCTTATTTTATAGATAGGAAACTAAGGTCCAGAGAACTCAGTGGTTAAAGAATTTGAGCCTATATCTGTTGAAGGTGTTTTAAGTCCACCATAACAGTGATTTTCAACTGGTATGCTATAGAATGTTTAGAACATGTAATACCTGGCTATTTTAGTCAGGGACATTGACCCCTTTTCCCTTAGATTGTCAAATAAAAAACAACAACAGCAGCAAACACAACAATACCAGTCTGAGGTGAATGTCCTGTCTTGAACCATAAATATCCTATATAATAAAAGGTTGATATGAAAATCGACCAAATGGCAGAATGACCGGTCGCTATGACTTGCACTGACCACCAGGGGGCAGACGCTCAACTCAGGAGTTGCCCCCTGGTGGTCATTGTGCTCTGACAGGAGGAGCACCACTCAGACAGAAGGCCTGAGACAGGCTAATGGCTCACAGCTGGTGATCGCAGCAGTGGTAGTGGGGGGGAACCTCTCCTGCCTCCACAGCAGCGCTAAGGTAGTCTGACTGCCAGCTTAGGCCCCCTCCCTGTTGGACTGCAAGAGGGTGCATGCCGGACTGAAGGACCCTCCCCCCCTCACCCCTCCCCCAGTGCATGAATTTTCGTGCACTGGGCCTCTAGTATAGATCATATAATAGAGTTGCATCTTACTGGTCATGTTGCCTAATAATGTTATTTCTGATTGGTTAATTCTTCGTACCAGAAATCCTTGTATACAAGTATAGGCACCTGGTTTTTTAAAACGGCATTTTGGAATAAAAGGGCAGGTAATTACTATTTTTGTCAAATCAGCAAGATATATAATACAGCTTTTGTTGTGCCACATAGTTTTAATAATTAGTTTATGTGTGCCATGAGATGAAAAAGGTTGAAAATTGCTGCACTATAGTATACTACCTCATAGTCTTTTTTTAGAGCTTTTTCCCCTCTAAATGATTGAAACTGGGTTAGCATGTTTACTTCTTGTACTTTCCTGTATTATCACTCTGTGTACATTATTTTTCCTAGCACAGCATATTCACTGAGCCATTTCAATTGTACTAATTAGTTTTTCATAGCAACAGGGAATATTGAGGCATATGATAGATAAATTGCAAATATATAGCTCCATGTTAATTAACTTTAACATTTTATACTTTTCTAGTGTATTCTTTGTAGTTGATCTTTTCTTTCACCCTTATCTTTGAAATTCCTTTTACTGGGGACAAAAGCCTTTCATTCTACAATTAAGAATTAATTACTTGGGTTCACAAAGACTGCATATCATTAACGAAATAATGTAAATTAACCAGTACTTTCTTTCAGTTGTTAGTAAGGTTTGTGAAGTAGTTAAGAGTAGAGTGGTTTTGGACTCTTAAAGGAGGAGAAAGGACCCTTTATTAAACAAAGTATATAAGCATACAGGTCATCAGTGGAAATAAATTTTTAGACCTGGCTGTAGGTAAGGGGTCAGCGAACTGTGGCCTGTTTTTGTACTGCCTATGAGCTAAGACTTATTTTTACATTTTTAAAGGTTTTTAAAAATAAACAAAGAATATATTTCCTGTCTGGCACTTTACAGAAAGTTGCCAACCCTTGCTCTATGTCACAGAAATGTGTTGGTCTAAAAGAGACCTTGGAAATTCTCTATTCTAATCTGTAAAGATTTTAGTATAATTCTGGCATTTTAGAATGAAAACTCTGATTTTGGGAATGACTTGTTTTTCTATAACAAGATATAGAAAGCTGTGGGAGGTATTTTTTACTTAGGCATATAGGCAACCTTTTCACTGATTTATGGAGCCCCCACCCCCAATATTGACAATTTTCTTATAAAGGGGTTTCATTTCCATAGTGTTCACATAAATTGAATTTTCATGATAAATAAGTGTCAGAGGGAGGGCCCAGACAATGAGGTTGATACACCTATTTTTATGCTGTTTGGAATTCCTTTTGTGAGTACACTCTAATGATTTATAAGGACTAAAAATAGGTATTAAGCTAAAATGTTAAACTAAGTATGAGTTACTTATTTGATAAAGCAGCAACCCTATTTAGTAGGCACACTTTTATTATTTTCACTTTACATTTTAGAAATTTCTCTGAAGCACAGCATGGTTAAGTAACTTGCCTAAGATCACTCAGTTAATACGAGTAGAAGTTTGGCCTTACGAAGTTTGTCAGTGTTCATAGGCTAACTACAATGTCATGTGAGGTTCATGGTAGTATAAATGAAAAAATTGATACCACAAAGAGGCTATCACACCATATAATTTTAAATATATTGATTTTAGAGAGGAACGGAGATGGAGAGAGAGAGAGAACATCAGTGATAAGAGAGAATCATCGATCAGCTTCCTCCTGCACACCCCCACACTATGGATTGAGCCCGCAACTTGGGCATGTGCCCTTGAGTGGAATCGACCCTGGGACCGTCTGTCCTCAGGCTGACTCTCTATCCACTCTGCCAAACCAGCTAGGACACAACCATATCATTTTATATGACATGTATGCCACTTCCCTTTAGGTTTAAGCATGATTATGTATCCCATCAGCTGCTTCTTTAGTTTTAAAAATATATATATACTTTTATTGATTTCATGAGAGAGGATCATTGATTGCTTGCCTCCTTCATGCCCCACACTGGGGATTGAGCCCAAAACCTGGGTATGTGTGCTGACTGGGAATTGAACTGTGACCTCCTGGTTCATGGGTTGATGCTCAACCACTGAGCTGTGCCAGCCAGGTTTGCTTCTTTAGTTTTAATTTGAACTCTCAAACATAGTGATATAACTTAACCAACTTGTGTTTTTGTGCAGACTTGTAAAAAAGGCAAAAAGGGCCCAGCAGAAAAGGGCAAAAGTGGAAATGGAGGAAAACCTCCTTCTGGTCCAAACCGAATGAATGGTCATCACCAACAGAATGGAGTGGAAAACATGATGTTGTTTGAAGTTGTTAAAATGGGCAAGAGTGCTATGCAGGTAATGTTTATTGTGTTCTTCTCAATTTATTTTGAACTTTAGTGAATTATATAACATATATCCCTGGTTTTTCAAATTGTGTTTAAAAAAATTCTAACACTGATCATTTGAAAAAAGCAACAAATTAGTTAGAAAACTAGGGATATATATTCATACTTAAGACTGTTAAGCTGTGCTTTACATAATTTTCTATTGCATTATTTTCTTTTATCGGCATATAATAATTATTTGGTCAAAAATATGCTGTTATAAACCCTGATTAAGAGGTTTCAATTTTCCGTGAATTTATATAGCTGCCATCAGAATATGAAGTCCTTTGCCAATACAGAATTCTTGGTTGAGTGACATAATATAACCACTATCCTCTTTAGTGAACTGAATTATTTTGATCACTTGTCTATTGCAAATTTGATTACTTGTGTTGTTTTTTAACAGAAGAGTAAAAAGTTATAACCATGCCAAATCATCCTAATTTTGTTTCTTCATAATCTTAAGACAATAGCATTTAGGTTTTATAATGGATGCATGCTAAACCCATGTGGTTTTTAAATATTGGAAAAACACTGTACTCAAGGAATATACATGCTTAATAAAGTTATTTAATTTATGAAAGCTATAGGGAAAAATTTTTTTTCCTTCATAGAATTAACAAATCAATAAAAGGCACACCTGGATGGGTTAGGGAGAAGTAGCCATTTAAGTTTTTTGCCAATTAACTGAAATATAAATCTTATTTATTGATAAGGACTCATGTATATATGTGCAGTTTTGTAAATGAATTTTTTTAAATTATTAATTGAGACTAATAAAGATCATTTTTCCATGTAAAATGATAAAGAATTATTAGTTTTTAAGCTATCACCAGTTGTGCAGAACATTGTATTTTCTTACATTTGAATTGACCTTCATTTATTTACATATGGCTTGCTTTCATGTTTGTGATTAGGGTTTGGATTTAATTTCTTGTTTAATATCTTGAAAGATTTTGTGTGCACATTCGATACTTTCAAAGAAGAACATCTACGTTACTATACTATATTTAGTCATTCCTAATCTAAAAAATTATCTCCTTTAGTTCCCATTTTGGGTTAATTTTATTGAAGGGATAAATTATTTGTATTATATCATTTAATTACTTTTTTATTATATTATACTTTTTCTCTATAATATTTGTTCAGTTTTGTTAATATAAGGTCTCGACTTTATTCTAATTAGGCTATTCTATTTTTGTCTAGTTTGTAGGGTTTTTGTTTAACTTTTTGTCTTATCAAAAAGTTTTAGTATGAAATGTGAGGGGTTAGCCTTATATTTAATTCTTTTTGTTAATGGTATCTCAACATTTAAAGAATGAACATTTTTCTTATTTTAGTGTTGCTTATGGATTGTCATATATTAAGATTGTACCTCTAAGCCATTTGTTTTTCTGTTTCTAAATGTGCTTTCCCTCTTAAAAGCAGAATGTCCATAGTATATCTGTATTGATTCCCCTGAATCCTTTGTCCACCTTCAGTTTACTTTATGTACTTATTTTTTATATACTTCTGCTTGCATTATTGAACACCAAATTTGATCAAGGAAGTCTCCTGTTTGCAAACTTTTAAAGAGTTCTTCCTTATCTAACAGTTCCAGCTCAGATTTCCTTTTGGGATACTCAGTATTCTCCAACCACAGTATGTACTCTGCCCCCAGACCCTTCTTCTTATTTTTCTCTGTGCCTGGAATAGCCCTTTTTCCTCCTTTCTATATTACATAGGATTGACTAAACCAAATGTCACTCTTGAGAAGCATTCTTGGGCTCTGTTTCCTTCTCCCATTCTCATTGAATGTATTCTTACTTTTCCCTTTTCATTATAGCACTTGGTATATTGTGTTACAGTTATGCATATGTCTGAATTTGCTTCTATATTGTTAATTCCTTGATCAGGTAATGTGTATTATTCTTTTTTTGTATCTCCAAGATATATCTGTTTTAGTAATTATAAGTGAGATCGAGTAAGTACAAGACGGGCTGTTGGTTTTAAGCTAGTTCTTGCATTTTAAGAAAGAAGAAACCATGAATATGCCCTTAGTTCTGTTGAATTTTATTTATAGATATTGAATTTTATTGAATAAGATTTTTAAAAATATGTTCTTAACATACTATTTGATGATTAAAATCTTAAAATGTATTTCAATGTGATAAGCTTGTATTTTGATTACAGCAACCTTATATTTCTAGTATAAATTCTATTTGATCTTCATGAATAATCTTTTAATGTGATGTGGTGATCTTTTTGTAAGATTTCATTAAATATTTTTGTATCTTTATTAATGAAAATAACCCCTGTCCAATTTATTTATTGGTGCATAACAAGCTACCCCAAACTTAGTTATATAAAAGAACAACCATTTTATTATGCTTAGTGATTCTGTGGGCCTAGAATATAGACAGAACTAAATAGGGATGGCTCATCTGCGTTCCTATGCATGATGGCTGGGGCCTTAGCTGAGACAGCTTGATTGTCTGGAGGTGACATAAACAGTTAAGGACTATAATAATCTGGAGGCTTCTTTATCTATGTTTGGTGCTTAGTCTGCAATGACTTGAGGACTGGGCTCAGCTGGAACTGTACCTGGAAGACCTACAACTGGTCCTTCCATGTGGCTTCTGGGTTTGGAGAGAGTATTCTGTGCAGGAAGAAGTATCTAGTTCTCTAGTGCTTCAAGAACCCAATGCAGAAGTTGAATGGCCTGTCACCAAATCTTGGAAGCACCATTACTTCTCCTGCACTATTTTAGAGAAGGGACATGACTTCTTGGGGAAGAATGTCAAACTATTTAGAGCCATGCTTTAAAACTCTCATAGTCGTATAATATATTCTGTTTATTTATATCCCATATATTTGGAATAATCTTAAATACGTTTCTTTTATAAATTTAATTGGTTAACATAAACAGACTGTTGTAAAACATAGAAAAGGACTGAAATCTAGAAAGTAAGTTTAGTTTTAGAATATCTCCAGTCAGTTTATCTGAATCAGGGAGGTGATATTCTCTTTTTCTTTTTTATATTGTGTAATCATATTTGTTTTTGTACATCAAATAGTACATATTTTATTCATTTTGTACCCAATTTTCATATTTACAGTTTTTATATATAGCTTTAAACATTTTCCCCTCCTGACTTTTAATTCTTTTCATTAGCTCTTATTTATCATCCTAATTTTTAAAATTTGATTTATTTAAAAATGGTTTTTGTCCCAGCCGGTTTGGCTCAGTAGATAGAACATTGGCCTGTAGACTGAAAGGTCCCAGGTTTGATTCCCTTCAAGGGCACAAGCCTGGGTTGTGGGCTCGATCCCTAGTAGGGAGCGTGCAGGAGGCAGTCCATCAATGATTCTCTCTCATCATTGTTTCTATCTCTCCTTCTCCCTTCTTCTCTGAAAACAATATATATACATATACATATATGTATATGTATATATATTAGTTAAGGTATTACAGATGTGTCCTCAACCCCCCCATTATAAAAATATATTTTAAAAAATTGTTTTTAACTGTTTTGTGGTTTCCTTTTCTGTCCCCAAGGGAATCAAGTACTGATTTTATTTTTTAGTTTTGGCCTAATTTTAAAAAATTACTAATTTGAGATATACTTCATATACCATAAATTTACCCTTGTAAAAAGTGTACTAGTAAATTCAATGGTTGTTAGTATATTCAGAGTTGTTCTGCTATCACCACAATCTAATTTTAGAATATTTTTCAATACCCCAGAAAGAAACCTCTTGCCCATTAGCTTTCACTTTCTCCTTACCTGCCACCGGTCTAAACAACCACTAATCTACTTCCTATAAATTTGCCTATTTTGGACTGTTCATATAAATAGGATCATGTAATAAATGGTCCTTTTACAGTGGTTTCTTTGACTTAGGATAATGTTTTCAGGGTTCATCCATGTTGTATATGTTATAAATTCTTTTTTTTTATTGCCAAATATTCCATTGTATGAATATATGTTTATTAATTTATTCCTTACATTTGGTTTGTTTCCACTTTTGGGCTAGTAAAACTGAATACTGCTGTTAAGAGTATTCTTGTAAAAGAGTTTTTTTGGACATGTTTTCATTTCTCTTAGGTAATATATACCTTAGGATTTGAGTTGCAGGGTTAATATGGTAACTTTTTGAGGAGCTGCCAAACTGTTTTTCCAAAATGGCAGCAGCATTTTATGTTCTTACTAGCCATGTTTTAGCATTCTGCTTTTTCTTTGCCAACATTTGTTATTGTCTTTATTTTTTATTAGTGGCTCGGTGCACGAAATTTGTGTACAATAAAAGGGAATTAATTAGAGGAAATATTTTAATATCGCTATTTGCCCTTTCTTTATAATAGAAGTGTCAGAGATGAAAGAAAATTAGTAAAATGTATATTGAAATCTCCCTCCTGTCAGAGTCTGGAGTGCGGGACCCAGAGTCAAGTCCCTGCCCACCCA
>NW_006299876.1:380063-380512 GCF_000327345.1 Myotis davidii
CCCAGACACTCCAGCAGCAATGGAGTTTTCCCCCCGCCCCCTCCCCACCACCTGCCTGGCCAACAGACCTGGACACTTCAACTGAGGGGACTGGGTGCCACCATCTTTGTGACAGAGTGATGGTTAATTTGCATATTACTCTTGTATTAGATAGGATATGTATCCTAGTGGATGTGAAGTTGTGTCTTTCTAAAAATTTTAATTTTAAAAAAGTATCTTTATTGGACCCCATTAAAGTATATCTCAATTTAGTAAATTTTTTAAAAAATAAGTTTTTATTGATTTTTTTACAGAGAGGAAGGGAGAGGGATAGAGAGTTAGGAACATCAATGAGAGAGAAACATTGATCAGCTGCCTTTTGCACACCCCCTACTGGGGATGTGCCTGCAACCAAGATATATGCCCTTGACTGGAATCGAACCTGGGACCCTTCGGTCTGCACGCTGATG
>NW_006299876.1:380676-381103 GCF_000327345.1 Myotis davidii
GGAAGGGAGAGAGATAGAGAGTTAGAAACATCGATGAGAGAGAAACATCGATCAGCTGCCTCCTGCACATCCCCCACTGGGGAAGTGCGCGCAACCCAGGTACATGCCCTTGACCGGAATCGAACCCGGGACCTTTCAGTCCGCAGGCTGACGCTCTATCCACTGAGCCAAACCGGTTTCAGCGAAGTATAAGAGTTCTTTATGTTTTGCATAAAAATACCTTATCAGATATATGATTTGCAAATATTTTTCATATTTTATTTTTTATTGAATTTATTGGAGTGACATTGGCTAATAAAAGTATATAGGTTTCAAGTGTACAATTCTTACAACACATGATCTGTATAATATATTGTGTGTTCACCACCCCAAGTGAACACACCATTCCATCACCATTTATCTTCTCCTTTACCTTCTTCTACCTCTC
>NW_006299876.1:390199-390911 GCF_000327345.1 Myotis davidii
ACGCTCTATCCACTGAGCTAAACTGGTTAGGGCTAACACTTTTCTTTTTAAATATTTTATTGATTTTTTTTACAGAGAGGAAGGGAGAGGGATAGAGAGTTAGGAACATCAATGAGAGAGAAACATTGATCAGCTGCCTTTTGCACACCCCCTACTGGGGATGTGCCTGCAACCAAGATATATGCCCTTGACTGGAATCGAACCTGGGACCCTTCGGTCTGCAGGCTGATGCTGTATCCACTGAGCCAAACCAGTTATGGCTCATTTAGTAAATTTTTAAAAAATCTTCACCTGAGGAGAGAGAGAAAAACATTCGTTGGTTGCCTGCCTTCCACATGCTCCCTGAGTGGGCTTAAACCCATAACTCAGGTATGGCCCTAACCAGGAATTGAGCCAGCAACCTTAGGAGCACATGATGATGCGCAGCCAACTGAGCCACTCTGGCCCGGCAGTATCTTGTTATGGTTTTGACTTCCATTTCCTTGATGGCCAATTACACTGAGCATCTTTTCATGTTCTAATAGCCATTTGTATATCTTCTATATAGAATTGTCTATTCAGAGCTCTTGCCTATGTTTTTAATTAGGTTATTTGTCTTTTTAAAATGATTGAATTATAAGAGTTCTTTTTTTTTTTAAATATATTTTATTGATTTTTTTACAGAGAGGAAGGGAGAGAGATAGAGAGTTAGAAACATCGATGAGAGAGAAAC
>NW_006299876.1:391023-393264 GCF_000327345.1 Myotis davidii
CTGAGCCAAACCGGTTTCAGCGAAGTATAAGAGTTCTTTATGTTTTGCATAAAAATACCTTATCAGATATATGATTTGCAAATATTTTTCATATTTTATTTTTTATTGAATTTATTGGAGTGACATTGGCTAATAAAAGTATATAGGTTTCAAGTGTACAATTCTTACAACACATGATCTGTATAATATATTGTGTGTTCACCACCCCAAGTGAACACACCATTCCATCACCATTTATCTTCTCCTTTACCTTCTTCTACCTCTCCCCAATTCCACTTGTTTTGCAAATATAGAGTGTCCCAAAGGAATGTATACACACACTTTTGAGTAATTACAAAGGCAGTGCTTATTAAAATATATTTCATTTTCAAAATTGACCTATCAGCTTTTAAAGTGTGTGTACATTTTAGGGGGACACCCTGTATTTTCTCCCATTCTGTAGATTTTCTTTTCCTGATATGGAGTTTTTTGAAGCACAAAAAGTTAATTATGAATAAGTTAAATTCATTTTTTCTTTTGTCTCTTGTGCTTTTGGTCTGATATCTAAGAAGGCTTTCCTTAATGCACAGTTACAAGGGTTTACTTCTGTGTTTTAGGGTTTTAGCTCTTAGATTTATATCTTTGATCCATTTTGAATTAATTATTAATATATGGTGTGAACTAAGGTCCAGCTGCATTCTTTTGCATATGGATATCCAGTTATCCTAGCAACATTGTTTGAAAAGACTAGTCTTTCTCCATTGATTTGTCTTGTCGTATTTGTCAAAAATTAAATGACCATTAGTGTAAGATTTTATTTCTTGTTTTATTACATTGGATCTACATATTTATCCTTACGTTAGTACTATAATTTGATTACTGTAGCGTTGTAGTAAGTTTTCAGGTCATGAAGTGTGAATCTTCTAATTTTGTTCTTTTTCAAGATTGTTTTGGATGTTCTGCATCCTTTGCATTACCATAATAATTTTAGGATCAGCTTTCCATTGTCTACTATGAAACCAGCTGGGATTTTGATAGGGATTGCATTGAGTCTTTAGATCAATTTGGAGAGTATTATCGTCTAATAATATTAAGTCTCAAGATCCATGAGCTGTCTGTCCTTTCTTTAATCTGTTGTTATTTAATCTTCAGTTTGCCTTTCTTATTAATACAGGATTATCAGGGCTCACTGTTGAAAAAAAATTATTTTGTTCATTTCCTCATTGACCCAGGCATTCACTCCTTTAAAAATTTATTTTCATTCCATTTCAATGTTAATATTTAGTATGATATTTTAGTAAAAAAGAAATATGAGTGTTACGTTTAATATTTCCTAGGATATCTTTAGTAATGTCACTAAGAAATGAAAAAGTAATTATGCTTTCTTTATCAGGTGATAATTTTACTGAATTTGATTCTATTTTATGATTCAAATTTAACTTTAACTTTTTATGTACAAGTATGCATATGTTAATTTGAAGTAATGTGATACCACTTAATGTTGAATTTTAATTACTTAAATCCAACTTAATTTTTAGAACATTAGAAAAACCTAATTTTTTTTCCCCCCTTTACTGTAGTCGGTGGTAGATGATTGGATAGAATCATACAAGCATGACCGAGATATAGCACTTCTTGACCTCATCAACTTTTTTATTCAGTGTTCAGGCTGTAAAGGTAAGATATATTTATTTTTGTAAGCAGAATATTTTTAAATGGTCTCCTCTTTTTTGTTCCACCTAAAGCTATATTAACACTTTACATGGAAAATAATGCCAAGATATTGGATTGCTTGCATTACAACCATACATAATATGTAAGAAGAAAAAGAGCAAAGAACATTGTAAGAAACTCCATTGAGACAGTTGCACTCATATGTGAAGTTAACTAAAACTTGGCAATTTATAATTGTTACTAGAGGCCCGGTGCACAAAAATTTGTGCACTCGGGGTAGGGGGAGGGTCCCTCTGCCCAGCCTGTGCCCTCTCGCAGTCTGGGACCCCTCGGGAGATAACGACCTGCTGGCTTAGGCCTGCTCCCGGGTGGCAGAGGGCAGGCCTAATCCCTAGGTGCAGCCCCTGGTCGGGCTCAGAGCAGGGCGGATTGGGAGGTTGCGATGCCACCCTCAGTCACCCTCAGGGTAGGGCTGATTGGGGGGGTTGGGACACCGCCCCTGGTCACACTCAAGGCAGGGTTGATGGGGAGGTTGCAGCACCACCCCCTGTCACACACAGAGCAGCGCCCATCAGGGGGGTTGAGGTT
>NW_006299876.1:394210-417334 GCF_000327345.1 Myotis davidii
CAGTTCCCTGAAATCTGGTTTCTGTGGTTTTTTTTTTAGCTTCTATTTGTTACTATGTTTCTTAAACTGCAGGCTGAGAGGCCGGCAAGGCAGGCGGGGAACGTTGCAGTCCTCCGTCACTGAAGCAAGCAAGCCTCATGTTCAGTTTAAGCTTCCTGGCTGCTTACCGCCACCTTGGCTGACAGTTAATTTGCATATCGCCCCTGATTAGCCAATGGGAAGGGTAGCGGTCGTACGCCAATTACCATGTTTCTCTTTTATTAGATAAGGATGTTACTTTTATTAGATATATTTCCCACTTTCAGCATCTGGTTTTAGGAACAAAGAAATGGGTAAAGAAGGGAGGAGGAAGATAATGAAGAGATATAGGTTCATATGGCAGGGAATTGTAAAGTTTAGCGAGTTAAAAAGTACCATGAATAATAGTAAGTAATTAAGTAGGTCAGTAAGTAAGTAATAACTAAGTAAATAAGTTAAACAAGGTATTGGTGAAATTTCCAGTTTGTCTTTTCAAAGGTAGAGAAACTGGATTGGGGAGTGGGAGTCTTGTGAAAAATGTTTTCACTTTGTGTAAAAATATTTTGAAGTAGAAATGGGGAAAATATAAAATACAGAAATATCTTCCCAGGTACAAAAGTATTTAGTGCAGATATTGGGCTGGAGGATAAAATTATGTAAGTTCAGAATACATCCTCATGTGGATTATTTCATGAGTCAGTTAAGATCATGGTTAGGTTCTGATCTGTCCCATGTTTCCCTAACACTTGGCCCGTCCTAATTCTAGAAGATGCCCAGGGAAATAAATGTTACATAGTTTTATAAAGGTGCTGCATGTTTTAAAGAAAATGGCACCAAAAAACATGGGTATTAGAAATCAGGAGGAGGGAGGGTTGCTTAAAAATAGATCTAAGGAGTTAAGGTGCTAAAGAATGACTGACTTATATCTGAAGAAAGAATTCCCAAAAAACCCCACAGTTTACTTAGATTTATTCCTTTCATTTGATTATAGTCCTTAAAAAATACTGTCATTAGAATTGTTAAACAAGTGACATTGTGAGAAATGATGCATTTAAGATTGATCACAACATTCAGTGCAGTGTGCATATTAAATGTTAAGTATATGAGGCCTGATAAATATATTAACTTCTTCAGTCTATGATCTTTATAATGCCATTAATGCAGTCCAGTTTTCAGAAATTTAAAAAAATTGTCTTAACTTTAAAGTATAGAAACTTGCCTAGTTGTCTTGAAAGTTAAAAGTAGCTGCAAATCAATATTAGAAAAATCTGCTGACTGCTCAGAAAAAGTGTTGTTATAATGACAATATGATGAGCCAGATTAATTCTTAAAAATGAGATATATTAATATTTTGTCTATGTTTAGTCCATCTCTCTGCAGTAGAAGTATAGGGACCTGTTTGTTTTGTTAGGTACAAGGACTATGTCCTTTCTCTTTTTATGTTTATTTTGAAAATGGAAGGTTAATTGCAGAACAACCGAGCAGGTGCCAGAAATAATTTGATGACTTAAATTCTATTTTTTTTATCTTCAATATTTTCATCTATATCATAGTTTTGTCAGTTTTAGTTTCCTAATGAGGCTTCTGAATTGTAGTTTTAAAATAAGGCCATAGTCAACAGCATTTTTTCTTTATCCAATTCATTCATTTCCTGGCATCAGTGTGATTTTAAGTCAGAATCTTGCCAACTCACCATTTGGATATACCGTGTCACAAACCATGCTATCAAGATTTGTAAAAATTCAAAGTGTTGAAAACTTAAAGTATCAGATAGATTGAAAATACTGCCATAATATATTTTTTTTAGAATAAAAAAAGCTCCACTAAAGGAAATTTACCATACAATCAAAGTTAAGGTCATTAAGTACTTTCAAAACACAAAATAATTTTGATATATTCTTTTATAAATGAGTTAGAAACTTCTTTAAGTATATCCAGTATACTTGAATCTTTTCCTGTGGACTCAGGATTGTCATTATGAGCATCAGTTATTTTTTGTGCCTTCTGCAGCTATTGAGGTGCTCTGTGGTTGGTGATACTGTTGTTTCCTTCTTTCTTTCCTGCTCAACTCTTACTTTTCAATTTACCAGTTTTTAGAAGTCTTGCTTCATGTCTCCCACACTTTTAAGGCACTGGGCTCTGGCCTGGTGTTCTGGAGTTATATGTAGTGAGGTTTAGGGCAGTTATATGGCCTAGGAGATGAGAGGAAGAGATTCAGAATTGGACATTTGCCAAAATGTAAGCAGTATGTTTGCTTTGAAATTTATTTACATATAAATGTTTATTTCATAGGAATTGTTTCAGGGATTGAGTTACTTTGCTTCTAGCACTGCCAAGTTACAGCACTTGGGCATAAGTTATGGGAAGATATCTGAAGATTATAGCCATAACTCTAGATTAGAGTTTTAAAAACCCTTTAAAAAGTTTTTTTTGAGAATGTGTTTCTTTAGCCAAGGAAATGATGGTTTCTTCCAAGTGTTTTAATATTTTTAAACAGGCATTTGGTTCTCTTTGATGTTGTGTTAAGTACAGGCTCTTTCACAGCACACTAGAAATTGATCTCCCCTGCGGGCGATCAGCATGATGTAGATGAATAATGTGAGACAAATTATTTAACTTCTTTTCCTTAGCCTTATTTTCCTCATCTGTAAAGTGAAGATTATGTAGTACCTGCCTCATGGGCATGTTACCTTGGCTAATCATATGTGAAGTGGCTTGCTCATAGGAAGCTCAGTGGATGTTAGTTACTGGTCTACCCCTGCTGGCTTTGTTGTGCTACTGGAAAGTCTTAAATTGCATGCCCATAGAGAAGGAGGCTCAAGTATCAATTGTTCTTTTCAGGTTTAGGGTTGGAAAGAGAATATGATATTTATTGTTTTTAAATGTATATACACATACACGTACATGCATATACAGAATGTAGCTTGGCAATTGAAATATCTAATTTTCATAATAAATTTAATCTTCCTATATTAAGACGTTCTTTTCTTAGATGTTACTATATTTATGGTATTCCCAGTTATAAAACTGGCAAGGAATAAATCCATCAATAGAAATACGGTTTTTAAAATCTAATATTTTAATTTTTTAAAAACCTGACACCCCATCAGAGGAAATTCAAGTACATATCCTCCCTGCAGTATCTATTGCTTAAAACTTTTCTCTAGAAATTCTTATCTACGACTTAAAACTTTTCCTTAGAAATTCCGATGTGGCTCAGTTGATTGGAGCATCGTCCTGTACACCTAAAGGTGCTGTGTTCATTTCTCGGTCAGGGCACATGCTTGGGTTGCAGGTTCCATTCCTGTTTGGGGTGCATGCAGGAGGCAGCTGATTGATATTTCTCTCTCACATCAGTGTTTCTCCTTCCCTTCCTCTCTCTTTCCCCTATCCCTCTGTCAGCCTCCCTCCTCCTTTCTTTCTCTAAAATCAATTAAAAACAAGACAAAATATATCCTGGATTCCTTTTTTCTCTCCTCCCATCCTCCTTTAAAATTCTGAATGTTTTTATCAGATTTCAATCTTCTTGTGAGGGTCTGAACTATAGCCATTTTTGGCATAGCCATTCATTAGGGCATTTATTATATAATACTTAATATTTTCCTTCCTTCCCTTTCTAGACTTATATATTTATTTATTCATTTATTTCCTCCCTCAAGGATATGTTTATTGGTGAAAGAGAGAGAGAGAGAGAGAGAGAGAGAGAGAGACATTGATGTGAGAGAGAAACATCAATCAGTTGCCTCCCATATGCACCCTGACCAAGGATGGAACATGTAACCTACGTATGTCCCCTGACAAGGAATTGAACCTGCAACCTATTGGTGTATGGGAGGATACTCCAACCAACGAAGCCACCTGGCCAGAGCTAGGTTATTCTTTATTTAATCTTCCAACTAGATTATGGGCTTCTGGATGGGCAGGAACTACAACTTATGTTTTTTGAAGCTCTTTTAGAAAATTATGGGATGTAGTTGACTTTTACATGGAATAGTGCTTAATGAAGCAAACTGGCTAAAGTAAACTCTGCCTATTATTAATCTTTCCCTTGTTATCTTTAGGGTCTTCCTTTCGGTTTTAAATGTTACCCTGAAAGCTGCCTCATTCTTGATGATGTATGTTTTATATTATAAAGGAACTAAGCCTGTATACATATTATAGGTATGAGTAAAGTAAGTCAGGCAGAAATGGTGAAGGCTAGGAAGAAAGATACTGTCGGAAGTATAGGGTTCTTGTAAACATTGAGATTGGGATTTGTGCATTATTTATAGGGTTGAGTATCACAGAGAAGGTCACTTGATGAAGAAGTACCACTTATTATGTGACTGTAGACATTTTAGTATTAAAGACTGAAAAGTTCTCTTTATTTCTTTGTACCATGTATTAACTTCTCACACTTGGAAATTTCAGGAGTTGTCACAGCAGAAATGTTTAGACATATGCAGAACTCTGAAATAATTCGAAAAATGACTGAAGAGTTTGATGAGGTAACATTACTCTAAATGTTTTGATAATTTTATGCATGTTGATCTTGATTTACTCTTGAAAGTATTCTTTTTTTAAAATTTCTTTTTGAAAATATTCTTAAATTCTGAATATTAGTGTCATGGATAAGAGCTTTGGCATCAGCTTCAATCAGATGATGGCTATGTGACCTTGGGCAAGTTGTCTTAGCATTAGCTTCATCATCTGTAAAATAGGGCTAATAATACTTTTAGGCTGTTATGAAGATTGAATTTAGTAGTATTTGAAAAATTCCTTAGCATTTTATAATGCCTGGCACATAGTAAGAACTTAATAAATGGTAGCTATTATTATTGTCAAAAAAATAATTGAATAATATTTAGAGCCTAAGAACATATCTTGACATCTTGTAAGAGGAAGGTTTGGTCAATATCTCGGGAACCAAAAAGAAATATGTGTATAAATATACACACTTACAAATAATTATATTGTTTAAAATCTCCTTTATGTTTCAAATATGAGTAATAAGAACAATACAAATAAAAAAATAAATAGTAGCATAGATTTGAGTTGCTCCTTTATTAAAATTATGTCTTTGAAGTATTGTTACCAATAAAGGCATATTTAGATTTACTATAATGTAAACTTGTTGAGGGCAAGGATTTTTGTTTGTTTTGTTCACAGCTGTATTCCAACACTGGTAGTTTTTACTCTTCAAAACTTTTCAGAGAGAATTTTCAAATAGAAAGTCATGTCTCATTTGAATTTTATTTTTCCTTGCTTACTCTATAATGAAGGGGTTTTCAACTACCATTCTGTTTTTTTAAAAATATATTTTTATTGGTTTCAGAGAGGAAGGGAGAGGGAGAGAGGGATAGAAACATCAGTGATGAGAGAGGGTCACTGATTGGCTGCCTCCTGCATGCCCCCTACTGGGGATGGAGCCTGCAACCCGGGCTTATCCCTGACCAGGAATCAAACTGTGACCTCCTGGTTCATAGATCGATGCTCACCTACTGAGCCATTCTGGCTGGGCCCAACTACCATTTTAAAAGATGTCAGACAAGAGTTATTAAAATAGCTTTGTTGATCACTAAGTGCTATTAATCAGCCTCCAAATAGTTAAGATGTAATTATGAGTAATGGTATTATTTTAGCTTTCTAATATTAAATGCTTTAGTGAGAACCTTCTTACTAAAAGGAAACAGCTATTTGAGGTAGGAATCCTGAAATATAGTTTGAAAATAATTAGAAAACTAAGTTGCTAACAACAATTAAGATATATTTTAATATAGTCACTTAAATGAACCAATCAGAAAAGATGGAAAAAACCTTTTTGTGGAATAGTATTATGACCTTATTTTCAGATGCAAAATAATACTACTTACATATGTCATAGCTTAAAATAAAAAATATTGTTCTAATGACAAAATTTAATTGTTACAAAATTTTACTAAACTGATACAATCATCTTAAGTCTTTATGATACTCTTGTTAGAAGTTCTTTTAGAAGTTCTATGTGATATTGGTATCTGCCTTTTTATTTTAAGGACTTATTTGTTTTTATTTATGGAGAATCTCACTGTAAATACATTGAAGAATATTCCACCTTTTTATGGAAGAGTATCTGGGGTCTATTTTTTCCAGGCTATACTAGCTACATTTCATTTCTTTAAAAAATTATCTGGTTGATTATGTCTGTTGACTGTTTGATGTGCTGACGCTAATGAAAACATGCATGGTAATCTTTTGATTATTTAGAAATCATACATCAATCTATTAGATTGCTGAGAATATGATTTCATCATTTTGAATGCATTTAAAAATATAACTTTGGTTTGCTTTTTGTTTTAAAGAAATTTAATAATTGTATCTTTGCTTATCAGAATAGTGTTTTGGTTTGATGAGAGGCATTTTTTTAAACCTCTGAATAATTGACAAATATTTTCATTGGTTAAAGTGAATTCAGAATATTCATTTGGTATTTAATAAAAGCAGAGATACTCTGCTTTTATTTACTTCTGCCTTTGTATATTGTTCTCCTGCCTACGTTGAGGATTTTATTAGAAAAGAAAGGTGAGATAAAGGAGTCATTTTAGCTTCTGTCTAGGGTATTTCAAAAAGAAGTAAAATTTATTGTCACTTGTTTTATATGAAATGGTTGTTTACATTTTTTGTTTTAGGATAGTGGAGATTATCCACTTACCATGGCCGGTCCTCAGTGGAAGAAATTCAAATCCAGTTTTTGTGAATTCATTGGCGTATTAGTACGGCAGTGTCAATATAGTATCATATATGATGAATACATGATGGATACAGTCATTTCACTTCTTACAGGATTGTCTGACTCACAAGTCAGAGCATTTCGACATACAAGCACCCTGGCAGGTTGGTATTCAGAAATATTTTCGGTATATTTCCCAAAATTAGAGATGAAAATGATTTCCATTAAAAGAAATATTGGTGACACAAATTAATTTTATTTATAAAGTAACCACTAGGAAGCCACCAACCTCTCCTCCAACCCCCTTGAATTATCGGGAATGGGATGGTATTTCAGTTTGGTTCTGTGAAGGCATACTATACTATATAATAAAAGCCTAATATGCTAAGTGTCCAGTCGTCCGATCGTTCAACCAATTAAAGCGTAATATGCTAATAATATTCTAAGGTCGCTCAACCTCTCGCTATGATGTGCACTGACCACCAGGAGATAGTCACTCTGACCCATAGGTTGCTGCTAGGGTCCGGCTGATTGGGACTGAGCGAAATGGGCCAGACACGCCCTGGAGCCCTTCCACGGTCCCTCCCCAGCTCGCCAACCTCCCATGTTCCTCCCCAGTCCCAATTCTGCACTGGTGGGGTCCCTCAGCCTGGCCTTCACCCTCTCGCAATCCAGGTTGAGGGGACCCCCCCGCCCCCCAAGTGCACCAGGCCTCTAGTATTAGTATGTAATGATTTTCTTGTGGTAAACCTATTTGAATATTATGTATTAGGTAGAGCTGCTATGTCTCCTGGCCTTGGTATAGTGGCCTAATGTAATAGTTGTTCTATAGGGCCCAGTATCACAGCCTCCTAGATCACCCAAGCTGGGCACTCCAGATGTGCCCACACCCTGTGGGCTGTGTACTCCCTCCTGTTGTAGTTAAGTCTTGATTGCTGTTGGCACCTCAGTGAGGGAGATTTACCCCCAGGCCAATTGTCTATGAGGAGTGGAGGACTTGTTGGGACCACTGTGGAGTATCAGCTGTGCAGGGGTCCACCCTATGAAGCAGGATTTACTTTAGTGGGTCTTTGGTGCCCTCTGAGTCTGCCCCTTGAGCATGTTTCTTTTGGAGGTGGTTAGGTGGTGCTTTGACATGATCTGAAGCTGTCCACTGGGTGCACTGGCTCTGGGACCTCCTGGGAGGTACAGGCCAAGGTCAATTGCCAGCTGTTCTGCCCAGGGGCTCCTAGTATGTGCTACAAAGCAATCTGTAGATGGCTGCTACTTCTGCTGGGCTTGGAAGTGTCCAGACGAGGCCAAGCTGTGAATCAAGGCTGGCTGCTGCTAGTGTCAGGCCTGGGGCTACTTAGTGAGAGTTACAAGGCATGCAGAGGCCAGATGCTGCTTTTTTGAGAGATTTTAAGAGAGTCTGACATGTGAGCAGAGAAGCCATTTCTATGGAAATCCACTGGAAACCTTTCTTATGTTTTTGAGTAACTTTAGGCTGAGTCAGATTTTTTGACTTTTAAATTTTAATAAAAGGAATTGGAAAATTAATTCTAGAACAGTGATTTTTGGTGTTGATGTTGATAGAATCTTTTGATTTCTCCTTTATGCTAAAGGCAAAATTGTTGATACACTATTATAAGATACGTGCTTTTTTATTTCAGTTTGAATGAATCAAATGGGTGTTTATTATGTATTACTATAGTATAGTGTCTACAAAATATATTCATTCTCAAAGTATGGAAACATTATTTTTCTCTTTAAAGTATTTTCTCAAATAATTAAAGCTGTGATTAAAGAAGTACTTCTGCTGAGTTTTCTATTTTAAAAAATAAAATGCAGACAATCTCTCTATAGGTTTTTTGTTTTTAGATTCAAAGTTACAAAATATAAATGTGATCTTGTTCTTAAGAAATTGGGTAGTATTTAATGTTAAGAATTTGATGGGTTAAGAAAATTAAAATAAGTATAATGGTATGAGGTGAATAAATTTAGATCAGAATGACAAAATGGTTTGCTGAGGATGTGAAATAGCTCAGCAGAAAATTCAGAATCTCTTTCAAAGAGAGCCAATAGCCAAAAATTAAGATAGTTTTGTGTTGTTCTGTCATGTAATGAACCAGAATTGAGAAATAGTCTGGAGTGAGCTAAAGAAAGTATAAAATGGTCAGATACTTCAGTTAGTAAGTTTTAAATCACAGGCATTGAGTCTTGTCTCAGGAGCAAGAGTTCAGTAACAGAAGGTGGGGATCTAGAGAGGGTCTGTTATCAGTTTATTACTAACACTAGAGGCCCAGTGCATGAAATTCATGCACTCTGGGGGAGTGGGGGGGGGGTCTCTCAGCCCGGCCTGCATCCTTTCAGTCCGGGAACCCTTGGGGGATGTCTGACTGACGGCTTGGTGGTTGTCTGACTAAGCTGTTAGTTGGACATCCTTAGTGCTGCTGTGGAGGCGGGAGAGGCTCCCGCCAGCCGTGAGCCTGGCTTCTGGCTGAGCGTTGCTCCCCCTGGTGGTCAGTGTTCATCATAGTGACCGGTCGTCCCGCTGTTGGGTCTATTTGCATATTTGCCTTTTATTATATAGAATATTAAGCCCTGGAAAGTTTTCTCAGTGGTTATAGCATCAGCCCTAGGACTGCAGGGTTGTGGGTTTTATTTCCAGTCAAGGGCATGTACCTCAGGTGTGGGTTCAATTCCCTGCCTCGTTTGGAGCATGTGCTGGAGGCAACCAGTTGATGTGTCTCTCACACCAATGTTTCCATCTTTCTCTTTCTCTCTTTTCTTCCCCCTCTTCCATCCTTCCATTCTCTCTATCTATCATGGAAAAATATCCTCTGGTGAGGATTACAAATACACAAACACACATACACAAACACACACACATAATTAAATACCACTTTATTGAGTGATACTTTACTCTTTGTACTTTTGAATTTTCATCTGAACGCCCTTCATAATTTCACCATTGTCTTCATGATATGGAATAGAGTAAAATGAAAGGAAATCAAATACTGGTAAAATTCTCTAACATTTTTATACACTACTAGAGGCCTGGTGCTTGAAATTAGTGCACTTGGCCGGGGGGAGGGGAGGGCGTCCCTTAGCCTGGCCTGTGCCCTCTCACAGTCCAGGAGCCCTGGGGGGGGATGTCCGACTGACGGCTTAGCATTGCCATGGAGGTGGGAGAGGCTCCCACCACTGCCGCTGTGCTCGCCAGCCGTGAGGCCGGCTTCTGGCTGAGCAGCGCTCCTCCTGTGGGAGCACAGTGACCACCAGGGGGCAGCTCCCCCGTTGAGTGTCTGCCCCCTGGTGGTCAATGTGCATCATAGTGACCGGTCATTCCACCATTTAGTCATTTGCATATTAGCCTTTTATTTTGTAGGATACACCATAGATGAGGCCCCCTAGAACCATAAGAAATGCAAACAATTCACTGTTAACTCATTCTCGAGGGGTGTGTGCTGTATCTTGGGAACCAGTGGGCTTGACACTTTTCCTCTCTGAGCTTCATTTATGAATACATACACATATACCATGGGAATTGTAATCTCTTTTCTGCCTACCTCACTGGGTTGTCAAGAGGAGGTTCTGAGCTAATATACCTAGAAATGTTTCATCAAGTAAGTGATGTCTATCTAAACAGGAAGGGGTGGTAATTTTTAAGCTCACGTGTACCCTTGCAGGTAGCAGGTGCTGATTAAGGGAGGAGGGCATGAGTTTTTCTTGGGACTGTAGCTATGGAAGCTTTGCAGAGGATTCTGCAGCCTTTGGAGGGGTGGCTCTGGCCAGCAGCCCTGTAGCGGTGGTTGTCCCTGGAGGCGCTGGTGTGGGGCAGGGAGTTAGGGGTGCGCTAGGGGGGCAGCGAGGCGGAAGGGGAAGTAACTGTCAAACCTTCCTGCTTGGTGCCATTCTTTAAATTGTATGTGACTGTTTTGCAGCTGTACCTGCTTAGGGCGGGGCTCCAATCTCCTGGAGCGGGGTGGGGGCTGGGCTAGTGTGGAGCCCGGCGGGCTAGGAGGGCGGGTTTAGCCACGCCCCCAGCAAGGTTCATCATGCTTCCTCTGTGGAGATGGCGCTGCTACTGTCTGGGGTGGGGGAGATGATGGTCTGACCCTGGAGGGCCGCTCAGGCCTGCCTTCACCCAGGTCTGGAGTTGTAGGGAGGAGAGGCATGCTTGTCCGCAGCATAAGGGGACCGGCAGCCGGCCTTGGGCCCTTCCCGGATGCCTCAGGGCCTCTGATGGGTGGTCGCCAGTGTGCTATTGTTGTGGGTGCCCTTGGCGGGAGTGGTGGGGGAAGAGATTGGGAGTTAGAGGTGCGGGATGCAGCTACCCCCCCGAGGCTGGGTCAGCCTCCCTGTCCCCTCAGGGGTGTGGGGGCTGGGGTAGGGTGTCCTGGCAGGGAGATGGGAAGAGCTCCCAGCATCTGCTTCCTCTTTGCAGTCCAGGCTCCTTTCAGGCACTGTCCTCAGACCCCTGGGAACTTGGCTCAGGCTGCCTGCCCCCTGCTGCGCGTGCATCAATATGCAAATTGGTCATTACGGGTTGGACAAATTAGCATATTACCTCTTTATATATAGAGATAGTTTGATATAAAGCATCCAGGCTCGCTCTCTCTCTTTGGTTACTGAGATAGCTAATTGACTGCTGTATGAGACAGTTACTTTGAAGGTGAATCATGGTCTCTGAAAAAGAACATTGGAGGGGATATATAGTCTCGAGACAGTTTACTAAGTTTTGAATCCTACTTAAAATGAACTGCATAATCTGAGGCAAATTTCTTAATCTCCCTGATCTTCAGTGTCCTCATGAATGAAATGGGGATAATAGTACTTAATTTTGAGGGCTGTTGTAAGGATTAGGAGATAGTCTATGAAAAGTATATAACATAGGTAACTGACTGATATACACTAAGTATTTAACACTCATTAGCTATTATTTTCTTGTCATTTGTGGCAGCTGTATTTTACTTTTCTTTTAGAGGTAGTATAGCCCATTTTGTTTTTAATTTTTCTTAATTTGTAATTTTTTTTGTATCTGTGAAACTAATATCAACCCTTTTTCCCTTTAAAAATAGCTATGAAGTTGATGACAGCTTTGGTGAATGTGGCACTAAATCTTAGCATTAATATGGATAATACACAAAGACAGTATGAGGCAGAACGGAATAAAATGATTGGGAAACGGGCCAATGAGAGGCTAGAACTCCTGCTACAAAAGCGGAAAGAGGTAAACGTATATATTAATTATTTGCACTATTAATAGGTGACCAACTTGGTCACCATTAATGATACAGCTTTGATAGTTTATTAGATAAAATATTTTGAAAGATTTAAGTTTGTTGACTATCCATGCCAGCAACACCTTTTGTGTATATTTTCTTGCTTTGTGGACTAGAATTAAGAGTTCAAGGCTTCAAGTAAGAATTCCTGGGCATATCGGACAAATTGTTTTAAGCCTTAGTATTTCATCCCTTCTGTAAAAATATCTGAACTTCTTCCTTCAGCTTGTCAGGATGAAATAAAGTTTCACTTACGTGAAATCATTTTGAAAAATAACTTAAAAGCTATTTATGGTGTCTCAGTTGTTGGCTATTTTTGTGTAGTGTAGAAGCACTTGTTTAAAATTAATGACCGCTAAATTCAGATTTGAATGAGGAAAATATTTTTCAGCCTTACCCTAAATAATAAATAAAATATTTCAATGTTGTATTTGTGATTTAAAGTCCTCCTTCATTGATGATGTAATATTTTGCTATCTGATACTAGGGATGTTAATTTTTATTTTTAAAGGCAAAGTCTGATGTTTCAAAGTCTGATGTAACTCAGCAGTGCTGCTGAGTTACAATACTTGCCATGGTAATCCATAAATTACTTACTTGATTTTGGCACTGGCGTAGCTATAATGTAAAGTTAAGTTATTTCTGAGATAGTCAATAACTTTTAAAAATACCTCGACTCACGAAAAGCGAGAAAAATTTGGCCCGCATTTCCTTGATGCTTAAATACCTCATTGCTTTCATATAGTTTGAAATGAAGAACTGACCTTTTTGCCCTTTAAATTAATTAATTTCATCAGATGATTTATTAGGCAAACATACTTTTTGAAATTAATGGCCTCATTCTTTGACATAAATTTAAGATTGTGAACACAGAATGAGTAGATTTATTTTTTGAAAATATTTTTATTGAATTTTAGAGAGAGAGGAAGGGAGAGGGTGAAATAGAGAGGAACATTGATGTGAGAATGAAACATTGATCTGCTGCCTCCTGCACACCCCGTACCAGGGATCAAGCTGCAATTCTGAGACATCCTGGCAACCCGCTCAGTGCACAGAAGGACACCCAACCAACTGGGCCACATTGGCCAGGGCCAGGATAAGCAGATAGAATTCTTGTGCAAATACAGGATATTAATACTTCTAGGTTAGGACTAAGTTTTTAAACACATTAAAAGACCACCTGTACCTTTGATTGTTTGTCTGTACTAATGAACATAAGATAACATTATTTAGGAATGCAAGATTATTTATATTCATGAAAAGAAAAAAATTACAAAAACACAGATTTCTTATAACTTGTAAGCTCCGAAAACATTTTCTCTTAACTCTCAAGCTCTAAATTAAAAATATATGGAGTACCTAAGTCAACCAAGATTTGAAATGTTTAATTGATTTTTTTTTTCAGGTGGGCCTTCTTTCCCTCAAAAGAATTTAGCAGGGAGACATTTTTTTTTTACAAGTTACCTTATTCAAATCCCTTTTAGTTTTTGAACAGATACTAGTTAATATGACTCTTTTTCAGAATATAAAGGCCAAGATAATCAAATATTAATATTTTTATATATGAACATACATATTATTTAATAGGTAATATATATTATTATAAACTCAACAGATTTCATTATATATACTTATACAATGGAAATTTGTGAGCATTAGAAAAATTAATCTACCAGCCAAACATTAAAAAAGCCAAGTCAAATATTCCAGATATCGAGGGACTTTACCTGATATACAACAGCTGTTAATTTTTCTGTGTTTACTGTTGTCTAGTGAAATTAAAGTTTAGATGTAACCACTTAAACCACTGTAGAAACCTGCATTTGTACTTTAACAAATTTTAGATGTTCTTTTGGTTGTCTTCCATTACCATTGAAAAGAAACTTTTTTTTCAGCTTCAAGAAAATCAGGATGAAATAGAAAATATGATGAATGCAATATTTAAGGGAGTGTTTGTACATAGATACCGGTAAGTCATGACAGTTTTTTCTATGTAATTCTTAACTCTATTCAAGTTTGGAAGTGGTTTAGGCAGTAGAAGTAAGTGGAAGGAGTGTTGACGAAAGGTTAATGTTAGAATCTAAATTCTTCCATGGAATGAGACACATTCAAGGCAAATTATTTAACTGCTTTGAACTTGATGTTTTCTTTCTGAAAAATGGATTAGTGTTGTTCTTGACTTGTAGCTGCCCAGCAAATGGAAGCTACTACTATTATTTAGTAGGAGTCAGCATATAGAATATTTCATTGCTTTTGGATGTATTATGTTACTAGAGCCTGTACCCACTGACTCCTAACTCTCTTCCATTTGAGTATCAGTGGGAAAATTTGGAGAGATGTGAGATGTTTTCTTTTGCTATTTTGAATGAATAGAGGAAAAAAGTAGATAATCTTACCACCATTTCTGTTGTAACCTATTCTTTAAATGTTGATGGCATTCTTATTCAACTTTTTTCTCATTTCCTCAACATGGCAGTTATTTAATCAGGTTAATACTTCCTTTGTAATGTCCCTTTGTCCATTCTTTTCTCATTCTTTGTCCATTTCTTATTGTCATAGTTATCTTTGTCTATTTTCCTCATCATTCTCATGCCTAGAGATTTTGAAGTTTCCTTAAAACGTTCTTTTGTTGCATTATTTTTCTGCTGAAAAGCCTTCAATGACTCACCAGTACCTACAGGATGAATTAAAATAATTTAGTTTGACATTCAAATCCAAATTGGGGTTGGCCTCATTGTTATGTGTAACTAATTCGCGCCTGGAAAATTATGCTCTAACCAGACCATTGTGCCTGCTGTCTTCTGAACACACCATGCCCAGCAGGTGTGAGCAAAAGTGTGTGATATGGCATGGTGTAAAAGGTGGGGATGGATTTTGTTTATAGTTCTATTTAAGTTTAAATATTTATGTGGTGAAAAATTATGCTTTGCCAACTAAATTATAACCTCATTGGCATTCAGAGGACATGCTTCAGCTCTACTTTTATTTTTATTTTTAAAATATATTTTTATTGATTTCAGAGAGGAGGGGAGAGGGAGAGAGAACCATTGATTGGCTGTCTCCTACATGCCCCACAATGGTGACCCAGGCTGTACTCTGACTGGATTGAACCATGACCTCCTGGTTCAGCCACTGAACCATGCTGGCTGGGCCAGTTCTACTTTTAAATTGCCAATAATACTTTACATAGTAGTATGTTCATAGTAGGTTTGAATTATTTGGCATCTATTAAATAAAAAGTCCTGGGGTATAGTGGCACTAATATGCATAATGTTTCCTTCCTTCCTTCAGCGATGCAATAGCTGAAATCCGAGCTATTTGTATTGAAGAAATTGGCATTTGGATGAAAATGTATAGTGATGCTTTTCTTAATGACAGTTATTTAAAATATGTTGGTTGGACTATGCATGATAAGGTAAGATATGCCCTACAGACTCTTCTACCTACAGGCATCGCTGTCTACAATTCTCATTCAAAAAGAGTTATATGAATGTAGGTATATCTGGGACTTCATTCCTATAGGTCTGTCTTCTATATTGTGTTCTGAGTGCTCCATGAAATCATCATCTCTGTCATATAAATTCCTGTAGACTTTTGAATTGTGGCCACTGATTTAGCCTTTAATCTTGAATTATTTTTTTATACTGAAACATTAGGATCATGTAGGTTGGGGTAGTTAGGCATTTCTTAGAGTACTAAGAAGAGTCTTTAATTTGGTTTTTAGTATGTGAGTGCTGTATTTTAAAAAATTCCTCTCAATAAATATGCATCTTAGATTGTAAGTTATAACTTGCCTTCTGACCCTTTTTAATAAATCTACATTTCTCTGAAGCTGCCTTTTCATTGGCTTTGAAGTTCCTTGTATATATCCCTTACAAATATTACTTTCTGTAAAGTAAAACAATATTTAATGTGCTTCTGTTGTCTTTGATAATAATATTTCTCTGAATAGATTTTCAAAAAATTTTTATTTGATCTACAAAAATAGTAACCCCAAAGGTATTTAGTCATATAGTATATATGTATTGATTCATATTTTTGCATTATCAAAGATGAGTTTCTGAAGAAATGCTACTGTATAGAACATTTAAAATTTTAAAGTAGAAAATAGGGTAATGTCTTGACTATTCAGGTTGAAAACATACAAGTTTTTAATGCATTTTTCCTCTTGTTTCATTTAGCAAGGTGAAGTAAGACTCAAATGTCTCACTGCTCTACAAGGGCTTTATTATAACAAAGAGCTTAATTCCAAACTGGAGCTTTTTACCAGTCGGTTCAAGGTTAGTATTACTTTTAAGTATTTAAAAATTACCTATCATTTGAATAGCTTTCCCTTTAAAAATCTTTTTTTTTCTGTCCTTAGGATAGAATTGTGTCTATGACCCTTGACAAAGAATACGATGTTGCAGTACAAGCAATAAAATTACTTACTCTTGTTTTACAGTAAGTATGTATTTATTGCATATTACTGATGTCCAGATATTTAAATAATACATTCGAGAATTTGGTTTCACTTATTTAGATCTAAAATTTAATAACTTAATTCATGGTATTTTATAGGTACAAGTTTAATTTTCCCATGTAAACTTGAGAAAATAGGAAAAGTAAACCATGGGACTAGAAAAATTCTGAGCTAAGAATTCATGTGTTCTTCATTCGTTTGGTCCATTTTCTCTCCGTTTTACTGTCTTAGATGCTTTTAAAATAAAGTTAAACACCTGAGTGTAATAAATGTTCTTACTGTATTTTATTACACTTTCAGAAATTAGTATTTAATGAAACTAAACTTCTCTTTAGATGATCTGAATTTAAACATATTATATTATAATGTAATAGTGATACAAATTATTTTTTCTTTAAAAAATTATGGTAATACTATATCCTATATAATAAAAGGATAATATGCAAATCGACCGAACAGCGGACTGACTGGTTGCTATGATATGCACTGACCACCAGGGGGCAGACAACGCAGGAGCTTCCCCCCGGTGGTCAATGCGCTATCATAGGGGGAGCGCCACTCAGCCAGAAGCCAGGCTTATGGCTGGCGAGCGCAGCAGTGGTAGCGGGAACCTCCCCTGCCTCTGTGATAACACTAAGGATGTCCGACTGCCAACTTAGGCCTATTCCCCATGTTAGGCCCACTCCCCATGGAGGCCCCCCCCCCAAGTGTATGAATTTCGTACACCGAGCCTCTAGTATGTATATAACAGAATTTACCATTTTAAGTGTACAGGTCAATGGCATAATGTACATTCACATTGTGCAGCCATCACCATTATCCATCAGCAGAACTCTTTTTTATCCTTTTATATTGAAACTCTATACCCATTAAACACACTATTTCTTCCACCTTCCCTTTCTCACCCCCCAATACCTGGTGACCACTGTTCTATTTTCTATCTTTATGAATTTGACTATTTTAGGTACCTCATATAGTGGAATCATACAATATTAGTCCTTTTGTATCTGGCTTATTCACTTAAGCGTTGTCTTCAGTGTTTGTCCATATTGTAGCACATGAAAGAATTTGATTCCCTTTTGAGGCTCAATAATATTCCATTATGTTTATACCACACTAGAGGCCTGCACGAATTTGTGCAGCAGTGGGATTCCCTGGCCTGGCCTGTGGGATCGGGCCAAAACTGGCTCTCTAACATCCCCGTAGTGGTCCTGGATTGCGAGAGGGCACAGATCAGGCCGAGGGACCTCACCAATGCACAATCAGGGCTGGGGAGGGATGCGGGAGATTGGTCAGCTGGGGAGGAACCGCAGGAGGGCTCCAGGGCATCTCCGGCTCGTCTCACTCAGTCCTGGTTGGCTGGACCCCAGCAGCAAGCTAACCTACTGGTTGAAGCGCCTGCCCCCTGGTGGTCAGCAACTGGTTGACTGTCTGCCCCCGGTGGTCAGTGCACGTCATAGCAAGTGGTTGAGTGGCCTTAGCATATCATTAGAATATTACGCTTTGACTGGTTGAATGGACGACCAGACACTTAGCATGTTAGGCTTTTATTATATAGGATTTTATTTATGCATTCATCTGTCAGTGGACATTTAGGTTGTCAACATGGTCCAAATAACTGCAAAAGGGTCCCTTTTTATCATTGCATGTTAATTCTGACACTCATGGAATATTTATCATGTAATAGTAGCCAGTGAAATTTGGTAAAACAAATGAGAGGTGACTGTCCGATATGATTTTAAATCTTATTGTAAAGCCATAGTGATTTTTAAATTTTGTTACTGGTGAATATGAAAAGAGATCATTGGCATAGAATAAAGAAGACTATAAAGACAAATGCAATTAATCCAGGAACCTAGTATAGGGTGAGGATGGCATTTCCTATCCAAAAATAAATGGCTCTGTGACAAATAGGTTTTATTTAGGGGGAAAATTAAATTAGATATCTATTTAATTTCTTATACAAAAATAATTTCCAGATGGATGAAAAGTTTAAATGCAAATAATTGAAACCCTAAAGTACTGCATGAAAATTCAGGAAGATTGTTTTTTATGTAAAATCACAGCAATATCTTTCTGTGCATGAGATAAAAGAAAAGGAAATATTCACATAAAAAAATCACAATTAACTATATAAAAATCTAATATATAAAATATCATAAACTCATAAAACAAATGGCAGATTGGTCAAAATTATTGTATCATAGGAGTCAATTTCAATCTATAATAATAAAAGCTAATTAGACCAGACATCCTTCCCAACAGCCTCCTGGACTAAGCTGGGTTGCAAGGGAAGCCCAGGTCCTGGGTGCCTGCTGGTGGCCGGAGGAAAGCCTGGGTTCCAGGTGCCGAAGGGAAGCCGGTGCCGGCAGCCGGGGGAAGGAAGGCCTACTCTTGTATGAATTTGGTGCATCGGGCCTCTAGTAAATCAATAAAAAGAACAGAAACCCAATAGGAAAATAGTCAAAAGTCAGTAAACAGATCATTGATAGAAAATAAAATAAAAATTTAAACATATGGAAAGATGGTTAGTCACACTTTACAGAAGTATTAAAATTAGACCATTATTTTACCTACTAGGGGCCTGGTGCACAGATTCATGCACTGGTGGGGTCCCTCAGCCTGACCTGTGCCCTCTTGCAATCCAGGACCCCTCAGGGTATATCAGACTGCCGGTTTTGCCTGATTCAGTGAGCCCGGCTTCTGGTTGAGCAGCACTCCCACTGTGGAGTGCACTGACCACTAGGGTGCAGCTCATGCATTGAGTGTCTCCCCTCTGGTGGTCAGTGCACGTTATAGCTACCGGTCATTACACTGTTTGGTCAATTTGCATGTTAGCCTTTTATTATATAATTCAAATATTGAGAAATGTTGAAATAAACAAAGTAATAGCACTCTGTATATTTCTGTAGCTTCTCATCTCCCTCCATAATACCTTATAGACATTTTTTTCTTGTTTCTGGTACTGATATTTTTATGAAGGGTGATATTCATTTATGTTGGTTTAGCCATGTATATAAATAATAACTGAAACTTCCAAGAAACATTCCTTCTCAAATAGTTAAAGATGAATGAACTGATTAGAATCAATGTATGTCTTTTAAAATCATAAATAAGTGATTTTTCCAAAAACGATCCAGTATTATATATAAGCAGATTAAATCAAAGTGCTATTGACACTTGAATTTTAACATTTTGGTTTTGTTTCTCTTCAAAAGAATTAATATTTCCTTAGACTTCAGACTTCTGGAAACCTTGAAAACAACAAAAAACCAAAAAGGATCTGAGACCTTAAACTAAACACCTAAATGTACTTAGGCTTTTCTCTTTGGGGTGGTCCTATGATTCTTAATTTATATATAATGGTAAAAACCTAGATTATTTATTTCACAGTAGACTAAAAGCATATAAGGTATTTGGCACTTATATTTTAATTAATCCATTTCTGTTGTTATAAGGTGTTCAGTACATGATGGATGAAATGTTCTTCCTCATTGTATTAGTATATTTTAATGTGGTGATATTATCACTTAATATTGCTATGAAATATATGCAGTGTTCTCTGATTATTAATTAAGCTCTTAGCATGCCACTACTCCACTTTACTTTCTACATTAGTTTATATTATTTACTCTTCATTTTCCTGTAACGTCCTTGTCTTACATTATTACTTTCTCTTTACCATGTCTTCACTTTCGTTATTGATTGGAATTTTACCTCCCATTGATTTTAAATGTTCACAAAATATTCAGCTCTTTTGCCTGGGCAAGCTTTTACTGATAGATGATAAGTAAAGTTGATGTCTTCTTTTTAATTTTTCTTAACACAACTTAGTGAAAGTATGAGCATGGGTTTTTGTATTCAATATGCTTCAAATTATACCACCACTAAAAAGACTGGTACGGTTAATTTATTTTTTAGGAGTAGCGAAGAAGTTCTTACTGCAGAAGATTGTGAAAATGTCTATCATCTGGTGTATTCAGCTCACCGGCCAGTAGCAGTAGCAGCTGGAGAATTTCTCTACAAAAAGTAAATCTGTTTTTCTGTTATTATTTCCTTTAAAAGTTTCAATTTCCCTTCTCCAATTCCTTTAATTTATTTAAGTTACATCTTTAAAGGGGAATTGTACCCATATCTTTTAATGGATATGCTTAAAAATGTACCTAAGTATATCACAATGTTAAGACCTTTTCCTGATTTTTCACTTTAATTCTGATGTCAGCTTCCCAAAAAATGGTTAATTTTGGGATGAAACATTTATTTAAAAGAGTATATGATGTAAAACATTCACACTGCAGTTTTCTATTTCTTATTATCCAGTGTTTTCTCTTTGTTATTTATAAAGAAAAACAATCAGGGCCCTGACCAGTTTGGCTCAGTGGATAGAGCGTTGGCCTGCGGACTGAAAGTTCCCAGGTTGATTCTGGTCAAGGGCATGTACCGTGGTTGCGGGCACATCCCCAGTAGGCAGTGTGCAGGAGACAGCTGATCAATGTTTCTCTCTCATCGATGTTTCTAACTCTCTCTCTCCCTTCCTCTCTGTAAAAAATCAATAAAATGTATTTTAAAAAAAGAAAAAAAAACAATCATGATATCCATAGAGAGAGGCCACTAAGTCCAGACTTTAGAAAAATTATATAAGAAGGATAGAAGGGAAATATATGTTCAGTTTAAGAATATTTATCATAGATTTATATGCATAAATTGGATAGGTTAGTCATTGTGATGCTTTTATAAAAGAAAATGGTTGCATGAAATGCAAGATTTATAAAAATAATTGATAACTATGAAGTTAAGAGAGCTGGGAAGTACTATCAAGTGTGAAATTATGTACTTGAGTCTAATGTTGGACAATATGACACCTACGTACCTTCCATTTACTCCTTTGTTAGGTGCTTATATATAGAATTCAGACTTTTTATTAGGAAATATTATTTTTTGTTTTAAAAGCAAGTATTTTGCATTGGTTTGCAGGCTCTTCAGTCGTAGAGATCCAGAGGAGGATGGAATGATGAAAAGAAGGGGACGACAGGGTCCAAATGCCAACCTTGTTAAGACATTGGTGTTTTTCTTCCTGGAAAGTGAGGTTAGTTGATGTTCGTTTTTTTACTTATGCCAGTTTTTTAAAGGATATTCCATTTATGTTCATGTAGAATGTTGGTTTATATATTTTTTATTTGAAATGTTTTTGACAGGTTTTCATATTAGTAATGCTGATCCTCAAAAATCTATTGGGAATCTTTAGGGTTATTTAAACTTTATTCACAGAATAAAGGGAAATATTTTGCTTATATATTGAATTGATAAGTATACATGTATTTTGTTTTATGTAACCATAATCACTCCCATTCAGTTAAAGTGAATTTGTAGTATCTATCTATACTAATAAAAGATTATACGCTAATTAGACAGGATAGACCTGATGTCCTTCCGGACAAAGCCACGGTGGTGGGGACAGAGGCAGAGTTGGTTAGGGGTGATCAGGCTGGCAGGGGAGAGCAATTAGGGGTTATCAGGCTGGCAGGAAAATAGATAGTGGAGAACAGATAGGGCGGTTGGGGAATCAGGCCAGCAGGGGAGAGTGGTTAGGGCCAATCAGGCAGGCAGGCACAGGGGTTAGGGGCGATCAGGCAGGCAGTCAGGTGAGTGGTTAGGAGCCAGCAGTCCTAGGTTGCGAGAGGCATCCTGAATTTGAGACTGTGCAGGCCAGGCTGAGGGGACCCCCTCTCCCATGCACGAATTTTGTGCACCAGGCCTTTAGTATATTTGTAAAAGGCTAAGTGTTCATTCGTCCAACCGGTAGCTATGATGCTCAGTGACCACCAGAGGCCAGATGCTCAATGCAGGAGCTGCCATGACACACACTGGCCATTTAAAAGTAAAGAGCACCACAGACCTGGTGCTGACAAACCAACACTTAGCTTACCCCAAGTTGGACACAGGCCCTAACACCACCCCAGAGCGACACCCCACTAAATCGCAGCCAATGCTGCGAAGACCCCATGGCGCAAAATGTGTCCTACTGCCCAGTCCATCCCAGCCTGCAAAGGGTCGCTGTGGGTGCCACTTAATGATGTCATGTAGCAACGCCCCGCTGCCTCTCCCTAGTGACTAGCCTCCGTAGAGTTTCTTCAGCCCAGGAACCTGACTTGCTTCATATTAGGTGCAAACATTTTACACTTTAGGCAAATGTTTGTGAAGTGTTTTCCCGTGCCTCATTTGATCTTTACAGAAGTCCTGGAGTAGGTAGATAGGAGATTCGGTAGAATCCTATTTTCTTTCCATTAGCCGGAAGAGAGAGATTTATAAAGTTTAGAAACTTGACCCAACTGAGATGAAGTAAGAAATGGTGGAACTTGAAGATAACTTCAGGTTTTCTCACTGCTCAGAATGTAGTTAAACACGTCTGCAGTTGAATATTTTACCATTCTCCCCACGTGACCTACAATAATAATGTGCTTCATGTTGATATTTACTGCTATGTTGCTGATAATTATGTTGCTGAAAGAGAAGTTGGGGTGTTTCACAGGGCTGGAAAACGTTTAGCTACATCAGAAAGCAGCTCTAATTAAGCAAGTTTATTCTATACTATCTAATAATAGACAAACATGGTAATTGACTGCACCTTTGCTACACCTCCCATTGGCTAATCAGCACGATATGCAAATTAAACACCAACAAAAATGGCA
>NW_006299876.1:417560-428197 GCF_000327345.1 Myotis davidii
TTGTGCAACGGGGTGGCGCCCTAAAGCCCGGATCGGCCCTGCTGTGTATGCAACCCGGGGAAGCAGGGCATGCACTGAGGGATCGGGCCTGCCCTCTGCCACCTGGGGAGCGGGCCTAGCCAGTAGGTCGTTATCTCCTGAGGGGTCCCAGACTGAGAGAGGGCACAGGCCGGGCTGAGGGACCCCCCTCCCTGCCGAGTGCACAAATGTTTGTGCAGGGGGCCTCTAGTTCTTAATAACTAACTAATTATAATAGTAACAAAGGAGCTGCTTACTACATCTGTACATCATGTGCTAAGTTGACTAACGCATGTGCGGTACATACAAAGTTCTCACTGGTGCCAATCACACGCATGTGTTTTGATCTGACATTGTCAATCGTGAATTTGTTTGATACTCTATTATAGAGAAAGGGTGAATAGTGATATTAAAATATTTCTTCTAATTAATTTTCTTTCAATGTGCACAAATCTGTGCACCAGGACACTAGTATTTTATAATTTAGAACAGTTAACTCATGTAATATTAATTCCAATTAGGCTCTAAATATGCATGCATGTAATATTTTCAAAAATAATTTTCATGTTAAAGATTATTATCAGAAATGTTGAATGCTACCAACTAGCAAGGTTTACTTATACACAGCAAGTAAGGCCATTTTTCTCTGTCCTTTCTTCCATCTTAACTCAAAAGCAGATTGCTGTTTACGTTTGTACATGGTGTCCACAAAGCTTCCTTTCTTTTGAGTTAAGGCTAGTATGCTATTTGTTTAAGAGTACCTTGCTCTTTTTTAATTAGTTACATGAGCATGCAGCATACCTTGTGGATAGCATGTGGGACTGTGCTACTGAGCTGCTGAAAGACTGGGAATGTATGAATAGCTTGTTGCTGGAGGAGCCACTTAGTGGAGAGGAAGGTAAGGATGTTTAATTATGGTATTTTTATTGTTTAGACAGTTTTGAAAATAGGTTTTACTTATTCCATTTGTTTATTATTGTGCTAAAATAATTGAGTGAAAAACCTTTGTGAATAATTCTGTTTTCATACACATGAATTTTATGCTATGTAGATAGATGTAGTTGCCCTCAACATTCTTTAATTTTTTTTTGTATCTGTGTTCATACTTTCTTTGCTCAAATTGTGAACCAGTTGTATACAGATTTGTAATTTTTAGGAAGGTTTCACTTGTTTGGATCTTTTCTATGATACAGTAATGGAATTTTATTTATATATATATATAAATAAATAATAATATATATTAGGTCTATCACAGGCAGAAGGAGTTCTTATGTAATAATAATTATAAATGGCATTTAGGGAAAATACATAGATTAACTTTGATTTTGTTTTTTCAGCACTGACAGACAGACAAGAGAGTGCTCTGATTGAAATAATGCTTTGTACCATCAGACAAGCTGCTGAATGTCATCCTCCTGTGGGAAGAGGGACAGGAAAAAGGGTATGCCAATACATTTTTAGTATTCTAAACTATGTCTTTTTTTTAATACCATTTATAAAATTACATTTATAACTATAGAATCAAATTTTAAAATCTTTTATTTTTCAGATGATCTTTGCTTGTAAATATATGTTAGGAGTAAATTTTAGAACATTAGCAATTTGGAAAACTTCCATAAGATACTTTGTTAGTTACTGCAGAGATACAGTGATTGACAGTTCGTGCCTTTAAGACTGAATATAGTGCACTGTTTTAGAATGGTGCATTTGTCCATCCTGGTTTATTTTTAGATTTGCTTTACAGTTTTTTATTGATTGACTTGAGAGAGGAAGAGAGAGAGATTTGTTGTTCCACTCATGTATTCATTGGCTGATTCTTTTATGTGCCCTGACCGGGGATCGAACCCACAACTTTGGCATATTGGGATGACACTCTAACTACCTTAGATACTTTGCCAAGGGTTTTAGATTTGCTTTTAATGAAGAAAACATAATTATTCATTACAGAGGGGAAATTCCTCCTCTGGCTGGTGTGGCTTAGCTGGTTTTGTATTGTCCCATGCACCAACAGGGTTTGATTCCCCATCAGGGCACTTGCCTGAGTTGTGGGCTCTATCCCCAGTGAGGGGCCGGGCAGGAGGCAGCTGTTGGATGTCTCGCTCTCACATCGATGTTTCTCTCTCCCCCCTCCCTTCTTTTCTCTCTAAAAATCAATTATAAAGAAAAGTAAATAACAAATCAATTCTAAAATATATTTAATATGGGGAAATTCCTGTTTCCTGGGATTAGATTTTAATGTATTATTCCAAAGTTCACATATATTTGTATTGTAGACCAACAATTACATTTCAAGCTTTTTTGATTGTGAAGCACAAAAATAGAATTTTATATTATGACCTAGTACATATCTATATATATGTTTTTGTGTGTAACTAAATGAAATTTCATCAAATAATAAAACTTAGAGTATGTGATGTATTCTATTTTCTTTTGTTTCCTTTCTGTTTTTTAATTACTGGTAGTGACTTACTATGTTGAATTCATAACGCATGGATCATGGCCTACAGTTTAGAGTAGGATGAAATGGTATTTAATCCTATTATTATGTAAGCTCCTAAACTATAGTTCCTGTTCCTAACAGCTGCTTCTTGGTTAGTCTAATTGGGTATTGATTTTGCCTGTAGAACTATTCAAAGTTGGTTTTTTTTGTGTGGTTGTTATTTTAGGTGGCTTTTTTTGTTATAATGTGCAGGTTATTCTCTTTGTCACTTTTGCGTTTCAAGTTTTATAGTAGAAATTTTTGTATCCATCATCTAAAATGTACTTTTATTATTTATTTTGTATATCTTAAACAGAGAGTACGTAACAGTGTCAGTGGCTTAGTACTTATAAATGTCGTGTTACCTTTTAGGTGCTGACAGCGAAGGAGAAGAAGACCCAATTGGATGACAGGACAAAAATCACTGAACTTTTTGCTGTGGCCCTTCCTCAGTTATTAGCTAAAGTAAGTTTATGTCAATATCAGAATGTTACTAAGAAATGACAGATCTTGTTTGAAAATGTCACACAGAATTTTATTGTAATGTTTACCATTACTGTGAAGTTTTTAATTTTTTTTTAAATTTCAAAGTACTCTGTAGATGCAGAAAAGGTGACTAACTTGTTGCAGTTGCCTCAATACTTTGACTTGGAAATATATACCACTGGACGATTAGAAAAGGTATGCTGTTCTCTGTGTATTAAAACCCCTTGAAAAAGTATTAGTTTAGTTCATCATATTGTTTTAAACTATTTTTAAAAATATATTTGTAACTTCTAATGTGTAAGGAAACATAGCTTACATGTCTTCTGTATTTTATTAAGTTGGATTTAGAGAATGGCACTAATGCAGCTTCCCCTTGATTCATATGCACAGCCATACTCTCATTCCTAGCCATTATGTGACTATCACTGATTATTTACAGAGATTGGGGGTGGGTAACAGGACAATTACAATTACAAAAAGAAAGCAGCTAATATCCATTGAATATTTTTAATTTCCAGGAACTGTTGTAAGTTCTTTATGTGTTAAAATTCTCATCAGAGCCCTATGAAATGGTGATATTATTCCTGTTAATGTTAAGGAAATAAGTATGGGTGGATCAGTGCATTTATTTATCATGACTAGAAAAACACCACAAAATGTATGTCCTACTTGCAGAATTACTTTATTTTAAGCTTTTCACCATCATGGTGTACTCATTTTATGCCTACCATGTATACATTCGTTTTAATGAAAAAAACAAAACAAAACAACAACTTTGATTTTGCAGCATTTGGATGCCTTATTACGACAAATCCGGAATATTGTAGAGAAGCACACAGATACAGATGTTTTGGAAGCATGTTCTAAAACTTACCATGCGCTCTGTAATGAAGAGTTTACAATCTTCAACAGAGTAGATATTTCAAGAAGTCAACTGATAGACGAGTTGGCGGATAAATTTAACCGGCTCCTTGAAGATTTTCTGCAAGAGGTATATATTACAAGTATTTTGTCAGTTGGGCCCCCTCCCCTTCAGTAACTGAATTATTCACCTGTCCTGGTGATAGTCTCTAGCAGTATGTTGAAAAGATGTTCAGACTTTTTGTTCTATGATTCATCATGCTACTATTACTCCTCCACCAACAGAGGAAGGTGGTAAAATCTGTGACTTGGGGGAAGGTGAACGCAAAACTAACATCTTTTTATTTTATTTTAAAGAAATGATCTGGGAAGTTGCCAGGGTTTAGTTGAATATGAGGCTATTATGGAACAGAAAAGTAGAGCTAGCCTCTGGCCATGCAGTCTCAAAAGTAGGGTACTGTATTTCTTAGTATATGGTCTTTGATATCATAAAACTTTGAGGAACTGCTGTTATACCCACTGTCGAACTTTGGGTTTTGGATGTTCTATCTATTGTATTTCTAAAGAGGCTTAAAGCATGGCATTCAAACACACTTGTATTTTTATTGTGATTTTTATCATCTCTGGAAATATATTTAATAGTCTAATGGATTTGCATACAATAAAAATTCATACTTAAATTTATGTATTTAAGTCTTTTCAACATCACATTTATCATTAATGCTGCAAAAATCATAGGGACTTTGTAATTTTCAGGTTTCTTGTTTTAGAATTTTTTAATGTTCTTTTTGTTCATGTGTAACGTTGCATGCTTACTAATTTTTGCTTAATTGGCAGTTTGTTCAAATATTTTGGTGGACAATGATGACATTATTAGTTAAAATTTTTAATGGCTGTATTCTTCCCTGAATGTGATTGTTACTAGGACAAGATAATTTAAAATCAACCAGTATTTTGTTAATTAAGTTTAATTACTTTGTAGAAAAATTAAAGTTTAAAAACAACTAAGCATTTTTTGAGAGACCCAGGGTTTGATACAGTAAGTTGGGAAGTATTTAACAAACTTTATAAGTTTCATGTATTAAGACTCATACAATTTTCAAAAACTTAAGTCACTCTAAATTGTAAAGTTGATGTCCAGAAAGGACTAGCATGCCTAGTCCTTACTCAGAGCTTTTTTTCCAAATTAATTGTGATTGGTCTGATACATCTTTTTTGAGTGCTCTATTTCTTTTGTGTAGGGTTTGTCCTGTAGGTGTTATCTTTATGATCTTTTGCTTGTCCTCTAATATATTTCTCTTTATTGTCCTTATGTATTTATTATTGTGAAAGAGCAGATGTCTTCATAGTTTTGTGTCTAGGTTACATGAAGGAAAAAGTGAGAATGTCATTCACTTTTTCTCTCTTGGGTATAATGTACTTGTGATAACAACTGTGTCACCTCATTATTCCAGCCATATTACTTTAAATTTAGCCAGATTTCGGTATATACTGGCACAGTTAATATTTGGGTTTTATTAGGTTATTCTTTCTTTTCAAGGAAGTGTCGCCAATGTGATAGCCTGAAGTGTTTCACTTTGGTAGTTATTAATGTTTAATGTTGTATAATTAATATTCATAGGGTGAAGAACCTGATGAAGATGATGCATACCAGGTATTGTCAACATTGAAGAGAATAACTGCTTTTCATAAGTAAGTTGAATCTTAAAGTTTCTGATTTCTTAAAAGTGTAGCAATACCAACTTGCATAATTTGAGGTTATAAAGCTATCAAATTCATTGCTAAGTTTCTTGTGCTTTTTGGGGAAAAGTACTTGAATTGGATAATCACTGAAAAATTATGAACTAACATATTTGTAAGGAAATACACATTTTTGCTGTTGTGATTCATATTAAAAAGTTTGATATATTTTAACATCATTCTGTTAACACTCAAGTCCAAAACAAATGTGATTAAGCTTAACTTTTTAATATAACTTAATTCTTTTTTTACAGTGCCCATGACCTTTCAAAGTGGGATTTGTTTGCTTGTAATTACAAACTATTGAAAACCGGAATTGAAAATGGAGACATGCCTGAGCAGGTTTTTATTATTTACAAGTTTCATACTTAACTTTGAGAATGAAGAATTGTAACTTTAATTTTAACTTTATTTTCTTGGTTCTTTTTACAGATCGTTATTCATGCACTGCAATGTACTCACTATGTAATCCTTTGGCAGCTTGCAAAGATAAGTGAAAGCAGCTCTACAAAGGTTGGTGGCAGTTCATTGTAGTTTTTATTAATGTCATTAACTGTTTTCAGCAAGCTTATACATTTAATAGGACCAATTTATTTTGGTAAAGTCTTGCTTTTGATCTGTTTAGGCATGTGTACTTTAAAAAATAATTGTATTTATAGTTTGATGTGTATTGATCGAAAACTTGTTTAGCTTCAGAGTATGATTTAAAATTAGAAATTGTTCACATTTGAAGGTGGCACAATTTATGGATTTCCATATTATCCTCAATATTATCATATTGAGTATTTTTCTGAGAAACATAAATTTTGTAAACGATGACCAACAGCCTTTGAAACAAGCAGATGCAGCTATTGGATTACATAAATTGATGATAACAAGCCTTGGCATTGTTTTAGGATCATCTCGTTCATACTCAGAATCTCTCTTTTCCAAATTAGCGGAGGTACGGTTAATTACCCTTTTTGTCTTTTATTAGATAGGATGATTTTTAAAAATTGGAATAATATCTCACAGCTAATTTTTGTTTCTATTTTTCAAAAGTACAACCAGTATCCTTCACATAAGAAATGAAAGATGCAGTTCTTTTTTAAATTAATTTTTTTCCATTCGTAAGTTGGCCACCTTTCAAATTACAAACTGAGAATGGAGTATAAATCCTTACTCTTTAAGCATTTTTAGATAATGGGTTTATTAAAGATAGCCATATGTAGCGTTAGATAAATTTTCTCATTCTGAAGTACCCAGTCCACTTAGAATATTATCCATTAATATACCTGATATTTTGAAAGCTGCGATTTTGAAGAAAATTGGTCTCATGTTTAGTTCTCCTTTCTGATAAAGAAAACTTTAAATCTAATGTATAAGCAGAGTTAATGTAGTTAAATGTATGATGTTTAAGTGATTTAAAGTACCTTAAGTACTGGATTTTTTACATGGTATTTTTAAATGTGCAATTTTTTTCAAGGAGGACTTGCTGCGTTTAAAGAAACAGATGAGGGTTTTCTGTCAGATATGTCAGCATTATCTGACCAACGTGAATACTACTGTTAAGGAACAGGTTAGTAATTACTATATATAGCAATCTTTTAAAGCAATGTTAATAAATATTTGAACTGAAATAGAAAATTTAATATACTGATATTGAGCAAAGTAGAAATAACTTATATCCATCCATGTATACCATGCTCAAAAATTAGATTAATGCATTTATTTTGTACTTACATTTTATAAATTGCATTATAGATTACCCTCATTGTATTTATTCTGTGTTATTGTTTTCTTTATGGCACTCTTGGTAAACAGACTCATAGATATAAATTAAATATATGAAATTACAAATGTTATTCCTGAAAGTAACTAGTATAACAAGTATTTCTCAGGGAGGAAAGTTCCATATGGTTTTATCATCTCTGAGAATATTATCAGATATTGACATTCCTGCCTATCGTGACTGTGTGAGTTATTTTTTCTTATGTGAACGTTGTCTTCACTCTTATACCATTGTGATTCCAATACTGCTAACCTTCTCATTCTGGAAATATACTGTTACCTGGTATCATAGGTAGTTTTCCCACCTGTGAAATAAATTCTGATCCTGGGACTAAGAGCCTATTTAGCTACAATTCCCTAACAGAGGATTAATCTTTTTTTTTTTTTTTTGACAAATGCTTTTGTGGGACAGATGAATTTATAATCATTTAACAGGAAATATTAATAGCGATATAGTCAAAATGCTTATGGTGATTTCAAGGTTTTATGACCATTTCATTTTGCTTAGCCTTTTTTTATTGGGGTAGAGCCCCATTAGTCATTGTAAGTGCGGTTTTCAGCAGCTTATGTTATGTTGAGTACTATTTGTTTTAATTTAGGGTATATTTACTTCTTAAAGCTACCAAGAAAGTTGTTCAACTATAATTGTTCAACTACGAAGCTACCAAATTGTTCAACCCTTTTCTTTTGTTTGTCACTTGTCTTTATTTCATTTTTTAAAAAATGAGTATTATACTAATATTAAAGAAATACACTTGGATGCCGAAACCGGTTTGGCTCAGTGGATAGAGCATCAGCCTGCAGACTGAAAGGTCCCAGGTTCGATTCCGGTCAAGGGCATGTACCTGGGTTGCGGGCACATCCCCAGTAGGAGATGTGCAGGAGGTAGCTGATCGATGTTTCTAACTCTCTATCTCTCTCCCTCTCTGTAAAAAATCAATAAAATATATTAAAAAAAAGAAATACACTTGGATTGTTACAGCTAAAATGTTAGCTATATTACCTAACTGTTGGTCTCAGTTTTCTTATTTTCAATTCCCTTTGTTCCTTCCATATATACATACTTGGGCACAAATAAGTTAGAATATATTAAATGGCCAACACCCAATTACTGGATTTTGTGCATTCTTGCAAAAGTATATTGCCACAATTATTACATTGCTGAATTCTTTCCAGTTTTCAGTATATAATTTTCTATTATAGCAGTAAAGGATTTGGAAATTCAATTTTCATCTCTATAATTCAGATGAAAGGAACGAAATTTCTGAAGGTGGTAAATTGAGTTTAGATTTTACACTTATAAGAATAGGATTTTAATGAAGTATGCACTGATCTAAACTTAACATACAAAATATGCCACCAAGATATGCAACTTATTCCCTGTTTTTTTTGTGTGTGTGTGGTTTTTTTTTTTTTTAACAGTGTAAACATATAATTTCTTATGTAATTTGTTGTTCAAGTTTTGGAGATGGTTTGGTCATTAAATAGCTTGTGTTCAGTCTTCCTAACAAGCTTCTAGGACTATATCCTGGTCATCTCACCTGAACTGCTAGTTTACCTAATTAAAAATTGAAACCATATTTATCACTTTGTATTGTTACTATGTATGTATTTTGCAAAAGTTTGTGTAAACTCATATCTAGGTAGCTATAAATTACTTCTGTAGTAGTAAAATGAGAAGTGACTGAAAAAAAAATTAAATTCATAAAGAGGAAAAAAGGGAATGTGGTTAGTTCCAAAAAGGTAAAACTATGTTATAATTTGTATTTCTAGCAGTAGTCTTCCTTTATATGTAATTTCCTATTGACTTTGTGACCCCCAAATTCTATTTTCATTGGCCCTTCCCAACAGGTAACTTTTTTGTTACCTTCTGACTTATTTTTACCAGTGTTTGACTTCATTTAAAACTCCTGATAGAGTTTTGTTAAGCTCCTTGAAATAAAACTTTAGCCTTAAGTTTATTATGATACCTATCATGTTTGCCTAATTTGTAGTAAGCAGCCTACACTTGTTTATGTTTGTTCTACTTAAGCACCACATATACTATTGGCACTGAGAGTACTTAAAAAGTACCATAGACTTTGTTATCCATTTCCTAAGAGGTCTTCTATGAGATATTCATCTCTTTGGTATCATGTTTTTTCTTCCATAGAAGAAAAGAATGGTACCAAGTTTATGCATTATTTAATATTTGAGAATGTATACCATAAGAGTGTAGGATTTGGAGTCAGAAAACCTGAGGTTGAGTCCTGCCTGCATGTTTTGGTAATTTTAGCACATTACACAAGTCATTTAAGGTTGCTAAAAATAGCCTTGGCCAGTGTCTCTCTGGTTAGAGTTGTGTGGCCTTGCATCAGAGGGTTTTGGGTTCAATTCCTGGTCAAGAGCATGTCCTTGGATTGCAGGTTCAATCTGGTCTGGGAGCCTGGGGGAGGCAACCAATTGATGTGTCTCTTTCACATCAAGATGTTTCTGTCTCTCTCCCTCCTTCCATCCCTCCCTCCCTTCCACTCTCTCTAAAATTCAATGAAAAAAATATCCACAGGTGAGGATTAGCAATAATGGTGCTAAAAATAAAAAAGAATATTTGTGAAATTACCTTGCGGTTCGTAAAACATGATGTAAATATTAGTAATCATTATCATAGAAATTGCACTCTTAAGATTTCCAAATATAGAAAGTTGCATTCTATTTTTTTTTGTTAAACGTGTAGCAATTGGTAAGAAACCTTGATTTATAGCATATTGTCCTTTTTTTAAAAACAGGCCTTCACTATTCTGTGTGATATTTTGATGATCTTCAGCCATCAGATTATGTCAGGAGGGCGTGACATGTTAGAACCATTAGTTTACACCCCTGATTCATCATTGCAGTCTGAGTTGCTCAGCTTTATTCTGGATCATGTCTTCATTGAACAGGATGATGATAATAACAGTGCAGGTAATTTTATTGCTAGCATTTTGTTAAATCTGTATATCTACCATAAATCAAATTTAAGTAACAATGATCTTGAAGTGTTATACTACTATTTGATATTTTATGCCTAAAACATGAAACACAGGTACATGTTCCAGGACATTTGTGTTCATTCTTGCAACGTTTTAAAGACAGTGTGGTATCACAGAGCATAGGTTTTGGAGCCAGATCTTTGCTTCTCACTAGCCTTGACCCTGCTTTTCTAATTTATAACTACCTTTATAGAATTGTGTGAATTGACTAAATTGATCGAAGTGACTAGTACAGTGCCTGGGCATAGAGGTATTCAATGAAATTTATGCCCTCT
>NW_006299876.1:428248-444078 GCF_000327345.1 Myotis davidii
TACCAATATTCAGGTAATTTGAGCAGAATAAAGTCTTTCTTTAAGCGACATTTTGTTGTATACTTTCATAAAGTAGATTTTTATATTTTAATGAGGGCATTAAACTATGTAATTTCTCAATGTTTAGAAAGCTTTGAAACTGTTCTGTAAGTCTGGGATGGTATAGAATGTTCACAGGAAAATATTAAAACCGGCCTTGCCTAGGGTTAAGTTACTCTTCACACCCTAATTGTATACACAGTGCCTTAAAGCAAGAAAAGGTTGTGCAAAAACAAATACTATTTGGTGGCTTCTTTCTGTTTTGTTTTTTTTTAATCAAATGCTTAATGATACTTTACTTTTCTTCTTCTTCTTTTTTTTTTTTTTTTACCTGAAATGCCTTTTGGTGTCCCTTATTCATTTTTCTTGTGTGTGTATGTGGTATATGTAATTTTTTTTTTTACACTTTAAAATTTTAAAAATGTTTTCTATTACACTTTCCATTTAATATTATTTTGTATCAGTTTCAGGTGTAGAGTATAGTGGTTAGAAAGTCATATACTTTACATAGTGTTCCCCCTGATATTTTCAGTACCCACCTGGAACCATACATAGTTATTACAATATTATTGACTGTATTCCCTATGCTGTCCTTTACATTTCCATGACTACTTTTGACTACCAATCTGCACTTCTCAATCCCTTCACCTCTTTAAATTTCTGGGTTTGTTTTTAACTTGTATATATATACACATACAGAAACTGACCTATCACTGTAAAACAGCATTTAAATAAATATATGTAATTCTAGACAGGGTTCAAAATTCTGAATATCTCAGTAATTCAGTCTCTAGGGGGTAAAAAGTCTATATATCTTTAGATCCAGAGAGCAGTATTAACGTTGTTTAGAAATCTGTTATAATCACAGTGTCATTAAGGAAAAGCTAGCTTATGTATTCAGTGCAGTCTTCTTAAAAAGTAAACAGTATGTTTTAGCTTCTAAGCAAATGCTTTGTTCTAGAGTATGTGCAGTGATAACAAAACTTTTTCTGATGGCCTGTCTAAAATTTCTATTATCAAAATTTTGTTTTAACTTATTACCAGTTATCAAGGATTATCAGAGACAGGGTGAAGTAAATACTTGTTTAAAAGAGCATTTTTACTTTACACACAAGTTTGTTTTTTTTATATTGTGAATCTTACATTGAAGACCTGACAGGATATGCACCCTCTGTTCACCAGAGAGGAAATATAAATGGCTAAATAAATTCAAGAAAAAGTTCACTGATAACCAAAGAAATGTAAATCAATATAAGGTGGTGTGTTTTTTTAAGTAACTTTATTTGTAATATTTGTCCAGAGGAAAATTCTTTACATAGCTTTTTATGTAAAAGGCTTTATCACAACTTTATTTTCAGTATCAAAGAATTAGAAATAATCCTTTGGCAGTACATGGAGGCTATAGTCTGTCCCCTTGATAACTGAATGTCAAGATCTCACATAATAGATCAGAGCAGAATAGTATGTGACATCATCTTAGACAGAATGATTCTTAGCTGAGTATATGTAATATGAATAAAGGAAGTAGGTGTCAATAAGAATTGGGATAGGCTCATCCCTGGGAGGGATTATTGAATTTCTGAGATTGGCAGAACCCAGGGAACAAAGGGCCTTTAACCAACAGACATTGAATATGTAGATCTCATTGACAAACTATCCTATTAGGGAAGTAGATGAATGTGTTAGGCAAGCTTAGCCTGACTTCACTAAGCATCAGTTCCTCTGACTCACTCCACTTGTTTCTGTTCCATGTTCATCAAGCAGCCTTCTGACTATTTGACTTAACAAAAATTTTACTTATTGGTATGAATGGACCTGTCATTCATGAAGATATTGAGAGTGATCATAATCTTTATTTAATTTAAATGTGTTTTTTTTCTTATTTTTTAAATTCTCTAAAATGAAGTTATTTTATAGTGAGAATTAAAAAATATGTGGCTGAGTTAAAATACAGATGGGTTTAATATTTGGAACTTTTTTCTCAGATGGTCAGCAGGAGGATGAAGCCAGTAAAATCGAAGCTTTGCACAAGAGGAGAAATTTACTCGCAGCATTTTGTAAACTGATTGTATATACTGTTGTGGAGATGAATACAGCTGCAGATATCTTCAAGCAGTATATGAAGGTAAAGTTTGAAAAATGGATAGCAAGATATTTTTTCAATGCTTAAAAGATAATGTAACATTGGCTTTTATACTTGGTAGCCATTGAATTTTTTTAATAGTAAATTATTTTTCTAGTTGAAAAGAAATCTCTAGCTCTACTTCATTATAATGAACAATTTAAATTTGTTAAGTTCACTAGAGGCCCGGTGCACGAATTCGCCCATGGGTGGGGTCCAGCCCGCACGCCCCAATCGGGATGAGGGCATGCTGGTTGAGGTCAGGGCCTGCCAGGGCGAGGGGCCGAGGGCGGTTGGTGTGCCAGCCCTGCCCCCTGGTCAAACTGCTGGTCGAACTACCGGTCAAGGGAACAATTTGCATATTAGCCTTTTATATAGGATAGGATTTGCATTTGGGATATTGGAAACAGCTTGTCTTAGGTTAACTGTCACTATTAGAAATTGTATTTGTCCCTTTGTAATAAAAAATTAAAAAAAAAAGAAATTGTATTTGTGATTTAGTTTAAGACAACAGGATGGTATTCTTTCCCTTGCTTGATGTAGCATTAAAACTATTGTTTTTAGAAGTCAGGAGGCCTAGATGGTATAGTTTTGGCTTGGTGACTATGCAACTCTGCCTTTCTTCATCTGTTCCACTGGGATAGCTCAGGTTCCTTTAGGGTCTCAAAATCTGATTTGATTTAGAGTAGGTTATTCACAATTTTTGTAAATAAACATGAAATTCTCTAATATTTAAGTAGTAGTAGAAAGGATATGGTTAATTGTACTAATAGAATATGACTAAATCTGATAAGATTGCTTTTCTTTAATTCTTTCTTGAGTAAAATCTAATTATGAAAATAAACTTCATTAAGCCTTTGGGCCCTTTCGCAGTCCGGGAGCCCTAGGGGGATGTCCAGCTGATGGCTTAGTGCTGCCTCAGAGGCCGGAGAGGCTCCTGTCACCACCACTGTGCTCGCCAGCTGTCAGCCTGGCTTGTTGGCTGAGCAGCGCTCCCCCTGTGGGAGTGCACTGACACCAGGGTGCAGCTCCTGCATTAACCTGTCATTCACCTGTTTGGTTGATTTGCATATTAGCCTTTTATGTCAAAACATAGTAATTCTCTTTGGAATACTTTTCTACAGGATGGAGCTCTAGTACCATTATAATTTACTTTGGAACCTAAGTTATTTGTCATGATACTTCAATTTTTTTTTAAACTAAGGTTGTTTATGAAATAATTTTGCAAGTTTTAAACTTTTAGACTTTAGACTTAGGTATTCTAGGTTAAAGGCAGTTGTATTAGTCACAGGAGCATAGTTATCCTGTATGCATTTTAAAAACAATCTTAAATTAGAACAAAATTTCATATGCAATGCATCATGTAAATATCACCCATAATACTTTTTCTCTTAAATGCTAACAGCCTAATAGTTTGTATAAGCCAAATTAATAAAGTTGGAAACTATACATGGACTGCATGCCATTAGCAATGGATAAGTTATAAAAGTAACTGATTATATTAATTGTCTTAATAATAGTTCATGAAGAATACAAGAACTTGGTTTATATCCTTTGTCTTCTTTCTGAAAATCTGTATAACATAATTATTGTTTTATGCCATACATCCTTAAAACAAAGTTTAGAGTTTAATATGATTAGATCTTACTGTCTGATATTTATTAATTTACTTAAGTTAGGGATTGTGTGTTTAGAAATTATCTTAAAGTTTCGGTAGCATTCTTTTGTGTTTTTGAAGACATAATTTTAGCCAAATACATGCTTACATGATTAATGTAAAATTATTCTTATTGTCCAACAGTTTTAAAAGATAAAGCTCTAATTTGTGCAAATTTCTTTTCTAGTATTATAATGACTATGGAGATATCATCAAAGAAACAATGAGTAAAACAAGGCAAATAGACAAAATTCAATGTGCAAAGACCCTTATTCTCAGTTTGCAACAGGTAAGACATTTAAGAGTACCAGCTTTAGGCTAACACAATTAACAATGGTTTTCAAGGTAACTGTGGGTCAAGGATAATAGACAATTCATAAAAGTAGAAATATAAGATATTCAACTTTATTAGTAGACATTGTAAAAGTGAGATTATTTTTTGTTTTCAGACTGGCAAGTATGGCAAAACCTATAGCTATATAAGGTATGGGGGAAATAGGTACTATCATCAGTGTATATTGGTAGAACCTTCCTGGTAGGCAGTTTGTCAGAATTTATAATGTATATCCCATTTAAGGCAGCAGTTCTACTTTGAAACATTTATCCAAGGTAGTAATAGCACAAGTTTGCAAAAATGAGTGTAAAATTATTGTACATAGCAACATTGTATATAATAACAAGGAATTAGAAATAATCCTAATGTTCATCAGTAGGATGTTAGATGAATATAGACTACTAGAGGCCCAGTGCATGGATTCGTGCACCGGTGGGGTCCCTAGACCTGGCCTGCAGGGAGTGGGCCAAAACTGGCTCTCGGACATCCCCTGAGGAGTCCCGGATTATGAGAGGGTGGTTCACAGGTGATGCAACCTGGAATTGGGCTTCCTCCTCTCTGGTTCTGGGTGTGTCACCCGAGAACCGCAGCTGCCAAGTCACCACAGCTTGCCAGCTCCTGCATCGAGCGTCTGCCACCTGGTGGTCATTGTGTTTCGTAGCTACCAGTTGGATGGTTGAACGGTCAGACATATGCTTAGGCTTTTATATATATAAATAGGACATCTCTGCAATGGCTGTTATATAGCACTTAAAATTAGTTTTAAATAGGTCTGTATTCATTAATGTATAAAGATTTCAACAGTATATATATGGTTTGAAAGTAAAGTAAAAAGGATTACAGTACAGCATCCCTATAAAATTGTACATATCTATCTGGAAAAACAGTCACTAAAATGTTAGTTGTGGTTAACTTGTTTTGGTAGGTTTTAGGTGAATTTTACTTCTATCTTTGTATGTGTTTATATTTATTTTAATGAGTATCAGACTTATAATCAAAATTCTATATATAGTCATCTTCATTTTGGCAGAGGCAAGGCAAATTTAATTAGGTAAAAAATAATTTGCTTGGTATACTTTTGTCTCTTAAGAGACCAAATGCATGCGAAGCACAACCCCTTTCAATTTGATAAACTTTCTTCTTGCCTTTTAGAAATCTAGGTATGAAGATTCTTAATCTTATTTGCATACTCTATTAAAACTAATAGAGTTTAAAAGATTTTAAAGGTAGAATTTAAATAACTTCTTTGTTATAAAATAACAGCAGCTTGCTCTAGAAACGTTAGAAAATATAGGAACTAGGCAAATGCAATTTATCCTTAATTTTTTCACTTAATGCTTTCAGTTTTTATAGCCTTCTTAGTTTTTTTTAATGCATTTATGAAATCTTATTTTTACATAATTAAGTTACTCTGCATTCTATTTTGCAGGCCTGAATTTTTCACATTAACAAATTCTGAACACTTTCATTCTATTAAATACTTGCCTCAGTATTTAAAATGACTATATAGTATTCCATTTTATAGAGGCACCATAATTTAATCAAGATCTCTTTTTGTTTGATGTTGGGGTTTTTTTGGTGGTTTTTTTTTTTACCACTCTTTGCCATTATTAATGGCATTAAAACAAACAGTTTTTTACTTATGTATATTGTGCACAAATCATATCCTTTCTTTTGGATAAAGTCTGATCATAAGTATTGCTTAGTTAAAGGACATCTAAACTTTCACTAAATTTTGCCAAATTGTTGTATAACAGGGGTGGGGAAGCTTTTTTCTACCAAGGGCCATTTGGTTATTTATAACATCATTTACAGGCCATACAAATTTATCAACTTAAAAATTAGCCTGCTATATTTGGTCAAACATTTAGTTACATTTAGGGCCAGACCAAATGATTTCTGGGGCCTTCTGTGGGCCGGACGTTTCCCACCCATGCTCTATAGAAAGGAAGGTAATCTCAATTTATGTTCCCAACAAATCAAAGTGTTCACTGTACTGTATTCTTATCAGTGGTAGTAGCCATTATCTGTTTATAAAAACTTGGCAGTTTGGTAGTTGAAAAATTGCATATTGTTTTGCTTACTTTATGATGAAAATTTTGATGTGAGATTCATCGTTTAAATATAAATAGCAGAGCACAGTTTCCTCATAAGTTTGTGGACTTTCTTTTTCTTTACATTTTTGTATACTATCTTAATATCCAGTTTATTCCAGCAGAGTAGAATTCTTCCATAACAAAACCTAAAGAGTTTCTAATCTCAATAACTATCTCTAGTGTGAATATGGTATAAATGCTATAATTTTGGTCATTTGTGTCATGTGTTTTAAAAATTTATGTTTTTTAATAAAACACAATGCCTCATTTATGGATCATCTATTAAAAGTATATTTTAAGTAGAAAATATGTTATTTTAAAAGATGTTAATAACCCATAGTTATCAAAAAAAAACTTTAACATGCTTGCTTTCTTTTTTTCCCAAACAGCTTTTTAATGAAATGATACAAGAAAATGGCTATAATTTTGATAGATCATCCACAACATTCAGTGGCATAAAAGAACTTGCTCGACGTTTTGCTTTAACTTTTGGACTTGATCAATTGAAAACGAGAGAGGCCATTGCTATGCTACACAAGTAATCTCCAAATATTTTATTTAGTTCTCCTATTTTTTAATCATGAAAATTTTTGAATCTAGTTCTTTTGTTTAGAATAATCAAATTCTATTGCTACTTAATTATTTGTTTACAATTCTGTAGCATATCTCTTAAGAACTATAGTGCTATTTCTATTAACACATAATTTGGGACTAAATGTCCTTTCATACAAAGTATTTGCTTTAATTAAAATCATACATAAAATCTTTATAAATTAAATGGAGAAAAGCAGCATATATTCATTAGGTATCACAATATTACTTAATAGCTTTTGTTATAATTTCAAAGAAATTTTTGAGATTTGATTCCTTTATTTCAAGTTTTCTCTTTCTGGTTCTGTTCTCCATATTAGTGAACTTCTCCTTTGTTTTTAGCCACAACCTTCTATCTGCATATCTTATGTGGGTTAAAAAAATTGGAAATTATCTAACTTTATTTGGTCATGTAATTTAATGATCAGTTGTACTTTTAAGTATTAGTATATTTTAGATCTTTAACATGACCAACACATGGATATTAATACCCTTTATCTTTTATTTGGGAAAATCAAAAAAGCTGTTTTATTTGTCTCTCTTTTAGTCATCTTGCTTACTTACTTATAACAATATTAATTGTCTCCCTACAGAAATGTTTTTGCTCTTTAAAGTTAATCTCATACCTTCCCCAACTTTAATTTACTCTCTCCTTTCACTTTGCTCTAAAAGTCTCAAATTTCTTTTTCTGCTATTTAATAGATTAGATGATACTTTTAGGTAATACTAAAGGACCACATATGTAGTAATTATTTTCAGAAGTAATATGTTATTTCCTTCATGTAATAGCCTTCCTTCTTGTCTCTCCATTTTCATCTGGATTATTTTTTACAGTTACATTTTTAATACCGTATAATGTTGGATTGTTGTCTTGATTAATAGATGTATTTATTATTAAATAAATAGAGTTAAAATGGGCCCTGCATAGAGTTTAATTTTTAAACTTTACTCTGATATGGGTCATCACAAACAGTATTGATTGATTGTTAGTTAATCCCCACTCAATGATATTTTTCCCACTGATTTTTTAGAGAGTGGGGGGAGGGAGGGAGAGAGAGAGAGAGACATCGAATAGTTGCCTCCCACACACGCCTCAAACCTGCAACTTGGGAATCCATGACCTTTTGGTGTGGCTCGAATCTCTAACCACTGAGCACATCAGCCAGGGCTACAAATAGTCTTTAAGCTAGTCCTGTCCTGGCTGGATGGCTCAGTTGATTGGAGCATCATCCTGTGCACCAAAAGGTTTTGGGTTTATGATTCTCAGTCAGGGCACCATTCCTAGATTGTGGTTTTTTTAAAAAAATATGTTTTTATTGATTTCGGGGAGGAAGGGATAGAGAGATACATCAATAATGAGAGAGAATCATTGATTGGCTGCCTTTTGCATGACCCCTACAGGGGATCAAGCCTGCAACCCGGGCATGTGCTCTTGGCCAGAATTGAACCTGGGGCCCTTCAGTCTGCAAGCTGACACTCTATCCACTGAACCAAACTGGCGAAGGCCTAGGTTGTGTCTTTGATGCCTGGTTGGGGCACGTAAATGAGGCAACAGATCAATGTTTCTCTCTCCATCTCTCCATTTCCCCTCACCCCCCTTCCTCTCTCCCTAAGAAAGAAAAATCAATAAAAACATATCTTTGGGTGAGGATTTTAAAAAATCCTTAAGTTAGTCCTTTATGTCTTAAAAAATATAGAAAATGTATTGTTCTTTATATGAGAGCATTTGGATTATTTTCTATGGAAAAGAGAACTGAGGAAAGAATGTAGATGTACCAAACCACATTAAATTTTGTATTGTAGAACCTTAAATATTTATCTTTTTTTCTTGCAGAGACGGCATAGAATTTGCTTTTAAAGAACCTAATCCACAAGGAGAGAGCCATCCACCTTTAAATTTGGCATTTCTTGACATACTGAGTGAATTTTCTTCTAAACTGCTCCGACAAGACAAACGAACAGTGTATGTGCTAGAAATACTCTACTTAATTTTGTTTTGGAATTCTTAATTCTTGATTTCTCTCTTTTACACACAGAGATTAGAATTTTAGCCTAACTAAAGAGAGAACATTTAATAGACAGCAACCAATACCAGTGATCCATCAGGAACATCTGAGTCTATGTCCAAAGTTATGACTACACTGGGAAGTAGAATTCTCCTTTTTATCTTTTTACTTGAACTACTAGTGCTTTCCTTAACAGATCATTTAAGCAGGATACTTTTCTGATACAGTCTCCTAAAATGGTGACATATTCTAACAAATAGAATATAATTTCAAAATATTCTCCTACTCTTCCCATCTTGGCTTGTATAAAAGGGCAGAAGAATATTAATAACTTATAGTAGAGATAGTCTCTTAAAGTCCACCAGTATTTTGCATTTATAGATTGTATAGACTTTATATGCAATTTAATGCACATAAAACTAATCTATGGTGATAGAAATGACAGGGTTTACTTCTAGGACTTGCGAGATTGAATGGGGGAAAGCACACAGGGTACTTTCTAGGGTCATAGGAATGCCCTGTATCTTTAAAGATGTGTTGGTTACATAGCAAAACTGATCCAACTGTACTCTTAAAATAAAGAAAAAATTTTTATTGATTTCAGAGGAAGGGAGAGAGATAGTGATTGAAACATCAATGATGAGAATCATTGATCAGCTGCCTTCTGCATGCCCCCTGCTGGGGATCCAGTCTGCAACCCAGGCATGTGCCCTTGATGGGAATCAAATCTGGGACCCTTTTAGTCCGCAGGCTGATGCTCTATCCACTGAGCGAAACCAGCTAGGGCCCAACTGTATTCTTAATTTCTGTCCATTTTATTGTATATAAATTTATTCCAATTAAAAATTTCAGCCCTGGCCAGGTAGCTCAGTTGGTTAGAGTGTCATCCTGATATGCTAAGTTTTCAAGTTTGATCCCCGATCAGGGCACATACAAGAATCAACCAATGAATGCATGAATAATTGGAACAACAAGTCGATGTTTCTTTCTCTCTCTGTCTCTCTCTCTCTCAGATCAATAATTAAATTTTTAAAATTTTCATTGACACTATTAATCAGAGAAATAAAAATTAAAAGAATGAAAACCCATTTCTCAGCAGATTAGAACCAATTAAGAAATCTGATAGTCTCAAGTACTGCTGAGGATGTTGAGCAATAGAGACTTAGGCATTTCTGGTAACAACATAAATTGGTATAAGACCACTTTGTGGAGGAGCTATTTGGTAATGTCTAGCAAAGTTTAACCTACCTTATGATCCAGTAATTCTGCTCATGTAGATACCCTAGAGAAGTTCTTTTACATGTATACAAGAACTGTAAAAGAATTGTTTGAATAGGGAAAAGCTCAAAACAACTAAACGTCTATCAACTAGAAAATGGAATACCATAGGGCAGTCAAAACGGTTAGATTTTTTAAAGGTAAGCATAATTCCTTAATTTTTTAAAATATCCCACTCATTTAAATTTCCAGTAGTCTCAGATGTCATAAATTACTTTATTTTTAGTTTATTTGATTAAATTGGGATTGAAATAAGACTCACACATTCCAATTGATGATTATCTTTTTTGAAACCTTAAAAAAATTCAGTTTTATTGAGGTATAATTGATAAATAAAATTGTAGTATATTTAAAATATATAACATGGTGGTTTTATATATGTATATATTGTAAAGGGATTCCCATGATCAAGTTAATTAATACATCCGTCACCTCACATATTTTCCGTCTTAAATAAAGCTTAAGTTCTATTTTTCAATTATACAGTATTATATTACACAATTTTATCAACTGTAATCACCACATTATACATTGGATCTTGAAATCTCATTCAGCTTTTCTAAAATATTTCCAACTTTATTGATATATAGTTGACATATAATGTGTAAGTTTAAGGTGTACATGTTGATTCACCACTGTAACATTAGCTGATGTCACTCTTCCAAAATGATTAGAGTTTAAAAACATAATGTTGACTGCAAAAGGCAAAGTACCAAATGTACAATGATGTTTACAGACAAAAATGTATTAAAAGTGCAGAAATGTACATAGGGATGATAAATAGCAAATTTATGTTAATGGCAACTTCTGTGGCAGGGAATTAACATCAGGGAGGTTACTTATCCTGAATGTTCTGTTAAATTATGTGGTAGATACACAGTTGTAAATCTCTCTACCAGTATATTTTGGTTTAAGCTCCATATCGCGTAACAATTCTGAGATTTACAGCTAGTTCACAGGCCACACTTTAAGGAATGCTGTGTATAGCTGAAATATATTGCAAATAAGACAAAATAGTAGCCCTGGCCAGTGTGGCTCAGTTGGTTGAGTGTCAGCCTATGCATCGAGAGGTCACCAGCTCGATTCCTGGTCAGAGTATATGCCCAGATTGGAGGCTTGATTCCCATTGTGGGGCTGTGATTCACTGGTGAGGGGCGTGTAGGAGGCAGCCAATCAATGATTTGCACTCATCATTGATGTTTCTATTTCTCCCTCTCCCTTCCTTTCTGAAATCAATAAAACTATATATTTTTAAAAATGAATAAAAACTTTTTTTAAAAAAGAAAAATACTGAACCAATAATACCAAGCAGTATGTTTGTAACTGATATCTCCTGTCTTCTTTTTTAATAGTGTTCAAAACTGGTAATTTTGAATTGATTGGAATTAGTCATTATTATGACAGAAAATATTTGAATTGCATCTTACAGTTGACAAAAATTGTGTTCATGTAGTTGAGGCATAATTTAGACAATAAAACACTGAACTCTTATTGTCAGAAGCCTGGGATTTGAATTGTAGTTGTACTGCTTTTTCATTTTTATGACCATGAATATGTTACTTATCCTTTTCTTTCCTCATCTATCAAATAGGGAGAATGTCTTCCTCACAAGATTATAAGAATTAAGTTAAAGCATCCAAGAGAAAACTGTCTAGCACATAGTCACTCAAATGTTAGTTGAATTTTGATTGCTATCTTACATATAAGCCTTAGGATCCTTGTGATACTTTGGGTCCCAGAGTAGATAGATGTCTGACTTCCATCAGGCTGAAACTTTTTTGCAGGTAGGGGACAGACCATATTGCATTCATCTTTATATCTATCCCTAGTGCTTGGAGCATAATAGACGCTCAACAAATACTAAGCTGAAATGCCCTGAATTGTATGCTATAATGTGAAAATCTTGAGAGACAAAACTTGCTCGTCAGTGTACTGATGAAGCTGAGGTTGAGTAGTAAAGTAATAAGCACATGCTCTCATAGCTAGGGGTTGATAGAACTGGGACTAGAACCCAAATTGTGTGATTTTCAAACTCAGTTGTCTTTCCAGAAATATTAGTTGAGTTTGTTCTAGCAGAGGACCTATAAAAAGTGAAGATAGAGAGACATCTATAGAATGAAAACATTAGCATCTTTTAATTGTCACTCTATGTTTTGAGGAAATGTGGACTATCAACCATTTTAATACTTTGCTTTTTATTTAATTCTAAGTAAATCATTGGCTGTTCCACATGGTATGTGAGCCTTAAGATTATTAGGAGAAATAACCAAATAGGGGAAAAAAGCTGTTGTAGTTCTATGTACCAAAGCTAATGATTTCTACTTCTTTTTAAGGTATGTTTACTTGGAAAAGTTTATGACATTTCAGATGTCACTCCGACGAGAAGATGTGTGGCTTCCACTGATGTCTTACCGAAATTCTTTGCTAGCTGGTGGTGATGACGACACCATGTCAGTCATTAGTGGAATCAGCAGTCGGGGGTCAACTGTGCGGAGTAAAAAATCGAAACCATCAACAGGAAAACGGAAAGTGGTTGAAGGCATGCAGCTCACACTTAGTAAGAATATAGTTTATTCTCTTTATATTTATCCCTTATGCTTACCAACTGACGTGTGTCATTAAGGTTCACCTTATTTTTTTTATTTGAGATTTGTGTTGTTAAGTAGTGTCTTGCACTGTGTGTTCATTGTATGTAAATGTACTGTTTCAAGCATTTTTTAATATATATATAAACTAATTTCTCAAACTGTAGGTGCATCCTCATTTTTCAGAAGAGAAAACTAGTACAGAGAGGTTAAGTAACTTAAGGTCACGCAGATATTACGTAGTAAAACCAGTCAGTCTCATTCTAGAGTGCCTGCTTTTTAAACACTGCTGTACTGTATGCATAGGGATATGGACTCAGTATTGTAGAGCTAATTAGTACCTAGATCATCACATCCATCTAGTTTAAGTGAAGCAACAGATTTACAGAGGTTGCAGCTTTTGGATTTCTACGAAGAGAAATCCAAGATGAATCATGAAGAACTTGATAGAAATACAAATTGCTGTCTATAATCTTAGAGGTAGTAATACATTATGACACATAAGTCTCTTGGACTCCTAACATGACAGGTTTGGTTCAAAATGGACCTGGGGGCTTTCTTCCTTTCCTTAGGAACCTTTAAACAAATCAGCACAGTTGTCCAAATTTGTTCCAGTTATTATTGCTGAGTAGCAAACTACCCCAAAACTTGACAAAGCAGGGACATAGTGCCAGGTACTTCAGTTAGGAAACCTCAAAGACTGAAGACTGGAATTGTATGGCAGCATTCCACTTATAGATATACTAGAGGCCCAGTGTGCACTGGGGCGGGGGGAGGTCCCTCAGGCCGGCTTGTGCTCCCTCGCAGTCTGGGATCCCTTGGGGGATGTCCGCTTGCCCAGGGATCAGACCTAAGCAGGCAGTCAGACATCCATCTCGCTGTCTAGGACTCTCATAGTTCGGGACCCCTCTCACCTGCCTACTGCAGAGGCGGGAGAGGCTCCCGCCACCACTGCTGCGCTCGCCACCTGTGACCCCAGCTTCTGGCTGAGCGGTGCTCCCCCTATGGGAGCACAGTGACCACCAGGCAGCAGCTCCTGCATTGAGCGTCTGCCCCCTGTTGGTCAGTGTGCGTCATAGTGACTGGACATTCCGCTGTTCGGTCGATTTGCATATCACACTTTAATATATAGGATCTGATGCTGACTGTCAGCTGGGACTTCAGCTAGATTGTCTTCCAGAACACCTACATGTGACCTGTTCATGTAGCTTTATGGCTTTCTCATACCACATTACTGGACTCCAAGAGTAAATGCCTGAAGAGAAAGGAGGTGGAAGCTGCCAGTTTCTTTCTTCTTTTTCTTTTCTTAATATATTTTATTGATGTTTTACAGAGAGGAAGGGAGAGGGATAGAGAGCTGGAAACATCGATGAGAGAGAAACATTGATCAGCTGCCTCCTGCACACCCCCTACTAGGGATGTGCCCACAACCAAGGTACACGCCCTTGACCAGAATCGAACCTGGGACCTTTCAGTCCGCAGGCCAACGCTCTATCCACTGAGCCAAACCGGTTAGGGATGCCAGTTTCTTAAAACCAGAAACTGGCATAACATAATTTCCACCATATTTTATTGATCAGTCACAGAGCTCAGGTACAAGGGGTGGGATATAATCCCCCACCTCTTGATGTGAGGAGTGTCAAAGATTTTGGAGCCATATTTTTAAATTGCCAAATAATTTTTAAGCATTACCAGGTTTATAGTGCCTAAAACTTGATTGTCCCATGGAAATGGTTTTAATCTTTTGTCTAATAATATAAAGGCATAAACTTGTAATTTGTATAAGTTAGATTATACTTGGTTGGTTATTTAGTCCCAATATCCCATTCAATAGGGAAATTTCTTTTACAGTAGTCCTGACTGCTTAAAATAGTTAGGGCTGATACTTTATAGGAAGTTAAAATAAATTTTCCTTATTTTAATATAGAAAAGTTATGAATTAAAAGGTGATGTTTCCTGCATATCACTAACTCTTTAAAAGTTTTTCTTATTTGAACAAATAGTTAATAGTTACAAATTTGTGCTGGGTCATCAAATCTCCTTTTCCTTACTTTATGGAGTATGTATGAATTGGCATTTATATAACATCTTAAAGATATATTATCAAAATGGATACTTCGGTTTTTGTAGAAAGAGTCAGTGCTTTCTTTGTTTAGGTTTTTAGAGAGAGCCATAGAAATTTGGGCATTAGTAAATTTGAAAAAAGGAAGAATAAATACTGAAAGGTTGGCCCTGGCCAGGTTGCTCAGTTGGTTGGAGCGTTGTCCCATACACCGAAGAGGGTTGCGGGTTCAATTTCCAGTCGGCACATACCTACGTTGAGGTTTGATCCCCTGTCAGGGCATTTATGGGAGGCAGCCAATTGATGTTTCTTTCTCATATTGATATTTCTCTCTCTCCACCTGTTCCCCTTTCTCTCTCTCCAAAATCAATAAACATATCTTTGCATGAGGATTAAAAAAGGGGAAAAAGCCTGGCCTCTGTGGCTCAGTGGGTTGACTTCAACCCATGAACCAGGAGGTCCCTGGTTCAATTCTCAGTCAGGGCACATGCCCAGGTTTCAGGCTTGATCCCCAGTAGGGGCCATGAAGGAGGAAGCTGATCAGTGATTCTCTCTCATTATTGATGTTTCTATCTCTCCCTTCCTCTCCCTTCCTCTCTCTCTCAAAAAAAAAAAAAAAAATACTGATAGGTTGGCCAGGTCAGTGCAATTTAAAAGACAAAAGTTGGAGCCTAAACACAGTAGAACTTAAAAAAGGTTGATGTGATTATATTGCAAATTGTGAAATTTCTTTCTAATCCATTTATTACTATGGTAGTAGCTACTAGCACATTTTTCTTTGCACTCTTCCCTTAAAAACTTGTCTGTATATATGCACACTAGAGGCCTGATGCACAAAATTCGTGCAAGGGGCTCAGCCCTCATAGCCCCTCACAGCCTCACCTGGCCCTCACAGCCCTGACTTAGTCCAGGTTGTCTGGAAGGTTGTTCGGCTGTTTGGTCTAATTAGCATATTAGCTCTTTATAGTATACTAGAGGCCCAGTGCACAAAAATTTGTGCACTCGGGGGGGAGGGGGGTACGGGGGATCCCCAGCCCGGCCTGTGCCCTCTCACAGTCTG
>NW_006299876.1:444741-448355 GCF_000327345.1 Myotis davidii
AGGTTGCTGGGGTTTTTGTTTAGCTTCTAAATTTGTAACAATGTTTCAAACTGCAAGCTCAGAGGCCAGCAGCGGCAAAGGCGGGGAACGTTGGTTTCCTGTCACTGAAGCAAGCAAGCCTCATGTTCGCTTCAAGCTGCCTGGCTGCTGGCTGCCATCTTGGCTGGCAGTTAATTTGCATATTGCCCTGATTAGCCAATGGGAAGGGTAGTGGAGGTATGGCTAATTACCATGTTTCTCTTTTATTAGATAGGATAATGTTCTAATAAAATGTTTTCAGTCAAGTGCTATTAATTTCCCCTCCCAAATTTGTGATTTTTCAAAGAATGACTATGAATTCAATAACATTTACATGTGAATTTGTCTTTTATTAATCACTAGAGGCTCAGTGCATGAAATTTGTCTATGGGGGGGCGTTGGTGGAGGGTGTCCCCTCAGCCCAGTCTGCACCCTCTCCAATCCAGGACCCCTCGGGGAACTGGGCCTAAACTGGCAGTTGGACATCCTTCTCACAATCCGGTACCACTGGCTGGTAACTGCTCACCTTTCTGCCTGCCCGATCACTCCTAACTGCCCCCTCTGCCAGCCTTATCACCCCTAACTGCCTCTGCCTGCTGGCCTGATTGCCCCTAACTGCCTCCTCTGCTGGCCTGGTCGCCCCACGCAGCCTGCTGTTCTGTTGTTACTGTGAGGGCATCCTGACCAATTTGCATATTACTGTTTTATTAGTATAGGTAGATGACAGCATCTACAGACATTTGGAAACAAGTAGATTCTGCAGGTGTGAAACCTGGTCTTTTTAGTCTAGTGCAGCGGTTCTCAACCTGTGGGTCGCGATCCCTTTGGGGGTCAAACGACCCTTTCCTAGGGGTCGCCTAAGATCATCGGAAAACATATAATTACATATTGTTTTCGTGATTAATCATTATGCTTTAACTATGTTCAATTTGTAACAATGAAATTGGGGGTCACCACAACATGAGGAATTGTATTAAAGGGTCGCGGCATTAGGAAGGTTGAGAACCACTGGTCTGGTGCTTCATGCATATGGATTTTTGCTCCCCTTGAAGTTGTTCTTCAGGCTGCTCAGCAGTTAACATACTATAGAGTGGGAACCATTCTCTTATTATCTCTATTCCCATGCCCACCTTTAAGTCATCTGGACTACACAATTATCCTAACTGGCTTAAGTGTTAAGTCTACCTTCTATACTGCCATCACATACTTGACTAAAATATGTAACTCACCACATCAGTTCCTTAAAACCTCCAGCAGTGTTCCTGTCACCTTAGCACAGCTTATAAAACTTTCCATAAATTGATTCCTGCCTCTTTATTAACTCAGCATTACCTTTTGCTGCTTACCCCAGGAGTACCAAACTCTTAATTTAAGTCATATGAAATTGCCTTTTTTGTAGGTCAAAAACTGTTAAACATCAGTAACGTAGTATGATCTAACTTGTACAAATTACAAGTTTATGCCTTTATATTATTAGACAAAAGATTAAAACCAGTTCCATGGGACAATCAAATTCATTTGTTTCATGCCTCAGTGTTTTTGCTTATGTTCTTCCCCCTGCCTAGTTCACCCAGTTAGAAATGACTCGCAGGTAGTTGGTTCTTATCCCTCTCATTGTTCACCTTCCACCTGTGCTTCCCTCTCTTTTATCACTTCCCACACTGTGCTGTCTTTCTTTTTCTTTCTTCACAACTAGACTGTAAGGATGGGGGTGGGGGGGAGCTTCACCTTAAGTAACTTTGTATCCCTCTATTCCAAGCACGTAGCCTATGATAAACAGGTGTTTGTTGACCTGAACAGGTTGTGTTAGACATCTAATTAGTCAAAATTAGTGACTGAACTTCATTGCTGTTGATTTTCTTTTTCAGCTGAAGAAAGCAGTAGTAGTGACAGTATGTGGTTAAGCAGAGAGCAAACACTGCACACCCCAGTTATGATACAGACACCACAACTCACCTCAACAATTATGAGAGAGCCCAAAAGATTACGACCTGAGGATAGCTTCATGGGTGTCTATCCAATGCAGACCGAACATCATCAAACTCCTCTTGATTATAAGTAAGTACATTTGATTATTTTCTGTACTATAACTTTATTAATTACATAGAAAAAAAGTTAAGTTAAAAGAGGAATAAAATTCTCCTTGAAGCACGCAGGTAACATGGATGTTAGCTCAAAGACAGCAAGAGGAAGCAAGGCAACAACAGGAGAGAGCAGCAATGAGCTATGTTAAACTACGAACTAATCTTCAGCATGCCATGTAAGTGAGAGTGCCTTATTGTCTGAGTCTAGGAAGTACAGTAATTCATTTGAACATATTTTAATGTGTGCCTTACCTAAAAATTTCAGCAAACTCTCTAGAGTAAGCTGAAATAATCAAGGAACTGAAAATTGGTCTTTCCAACAGAAAAAGAAACTTTTAAAGTTAAATATTAACTAGTTAGCTAAAGGACCACTCTTAGTTTGATCTGTTGGAAAAGTTTAAATCTGAATCCTTGTTTACTTTGGTACACAGAATTATAGCTAAAATTCTAGTTTTGTTACATCTTAATTGATTCCCCACCTTAGTTCAGGCCCTCATCTCTCACCTAAACTATTATATTAGCTTTCTGATTCGTTTTCTTCCCTTAAAAATCTCCTATTTATCCTCTCACCAAATCCCCCTCTCACTCCTTCCACCACCACTCCATCATTCACACCACCATCCAGAATTACTATTCTAAAATAAAAATCTGATCATGTAACTCTTTTACTTAAACCTTTCCATGGCTCCCCACTGCCTGCAGGATAAGTTCAAAGTCCTTAGCTCATGGCATGCAAGATCTTTCAAAATATGGCCCCTGCCTATATTTTAGTATCATATCCCATTCCCTGGAAACTGGTAAAATCATCATAAAAGAACAAGTTCAGGTATCACCTTACAAGAAGATGCGGTAATCTATGCTCTTATAGCATGATATTTATATTTCTTGTAGTATTCACCACATTGTATTATAGTTATTTGTTTATGAATTTTCCCTTTCTGTAGACTGTGAGCTCCTCAAGGGCAGGGACCGCTTTATGCTTGTCAGTGCTTTGCACATAAAAAATGCTAAGTAAATGTTCATTGAATGAATAAATGTCCAGTGCAAAAAAATTGCGTAGTTTAACTTTTGTATACTTTGTTTTTACTGGAATCTGTATGAGAGTTTTTATAAATCTTTATTAGCTTTGGCTTCAAAAGAAATATCAGTCTTTAAATGATTGGCCCAAAGGGAAAAATATGATGACTGATTATTTTATTTATGGTTTTTGACTTTGATAGCTTTGTATTTGTAACATAATGTAGTATATGTTTTAGTACTGAGAGATGGTAATTATTGCCATTTTAAATTTTAGTTTGTTTTGTTGGTTTTTAAATGATGAGAATTTCACCTGTTTTTCTTAAATTATCATTTACCACATGAGTAGTATCTTATTTAAACTCACTGCAGTTATCTGTGGCAATCTTAAGAACCTATAAAAAAGTATACTCAAATCACATGTGTATATTCTGACCTCAACTTGTCTAGTATGGTTAACATACATACCAGTGGTTCTCAACCTTCCTAATGCCG
>NW_006299876.1:448440-451116 GCF_000327345.1 Myotis davidii
TCAGTCACTTGGTTATTTTTCTCATTCCTTTTTCTATTGACACATTCTCCTTAATATATGTTCTTATTTCATGTTGGATTCAACAGCTAATTTCTTAGCTTCCAACCAGTCACCAGTTCAAACATTCTGGAATTCTACCGGCAATCATTTGGTCCACAATTCTCCCCTGAAAACTTTCCACCAATCCCCAAGTTCTTCCACAGCATCTCATTACTCAGCACCATTTATCATTATTCTTTTGTTTGTAGTTTGTTTTAACTCCCCTTAGAGATAAACTTCCCTAGTGACTACAAGAGATTATCCCAGTTAAATAATTATCACTGGAAGAATCTTTTGGTTGTTGTACCATTGGTCAATCACCTGATGCTGTAAAATATTTTTGTTTTGCAACAATTTTTCTGTAATGATAGTTTGCCCTATAACTGAAAATACTTTCAAGCTCTCTCTGTATTTTTAAATAGTTTATATTATATAATCTTCCTTACACTCCAAATGAAATACAGAATGGATTTCTGGTTTTCTATAACATGGTCCATAAAGCACACATTTTCCCTTTAGTTGCCTCCACTTAAGACTCAACATAGTATTGTGTCAATTGTAAGCAAGTGTTCATTAAATAATAGATTGGGGGGCAGGAGGGTTATGATCTTTCAATTAGTGAGAAAAGAAGGAAACATTGGCCAAACTGGGGAACAAGAAATTACCCTCAATTTCACGATTACTTAGACTCATGCTGATTTGGGCTAATTTATTAATTTAACGTTTGAATTTATTCCTTATAATGATGTAATAACATACATAATTTTTGGTCTTCATTTTTACTTTTCTGTATGTCTTAGAGTTTCCTAGGACACAGAATCTAATTTTCATCATAAAGGTTGCTCATTTCTTCCTGAAACAGAATTAATTTCTTCCAGTATATCATTATAGCAATTGATTCATATTTCTCTTGCAATATATGTATCACATTTTGTCATAATTATCTGTTTCCCATAGTAGATTGTGAGCTCCTTGAGGGCAGGAACCATGTCTTAATTCATCTTTTTTTTTTCTTTTTAATTTGCATCCATAGGACAAAGTAGAAACCTGGCATGTAATAGGCATTGTATGAATGAGTGAGAGCCTGGTATATTAGGTGCTGAGTGAATGAGTGAGTGATGGGTAAAATTAACACTATATATTAATGAAAATATGTGTATTCTGAAAATGTTATTTCTCTGGTCTCTGTTTTATATTTGTTTATTAATTTGTACCCTGCCTACTGTCAAAAAGGATTTGAGGTATCTTGTCTGTTCCCATGTGGGATATTGTCATTGAACTTTTTATATGGGATATCAGAACTATTAAGCTAAATGTATTGAAGTAATGTAGAATAAACATAACTCCTTAGCATTTTTAGACAAGCGAACATTGGGGTTTTGACATCATTGATAACATGATCAATGCCTAATCATTTTCCCTGACCTCTAATTCCATCATTTTCCATTATGCTTGAATTGAATATAGAGAGCCACATAGTTGATGCCAACATATTAATAGTCACAACATTGGTTCAGATCTTGACCTTGTTTTATATTTCTTTAGTCGGCGTGGTGCAAGCCTAATGGAAGATGATGAAGAGCCAATTGTTGAAGATGTTATGATGTCCTCAGAAGGGAGGATTGAAGATCTTAACGAGGGAATGGATTTTGACACCATGGATATAGACTTGGTAAGAAACTTAGTGATTTCTGTAAGATTTTCCAAAGTTTAGACTCTTTGGAAATTAAGTTGGATATTTATTAGAGAAGAGAAATACTTGACATGAGAAGTAAGTTTTGCAAAATCTATAATAATAAAAGTGTAATATGCTAATTAGACCAGCCATCCTTCTGGACGAAGCTGGGGCTGCGAGGGAAGCCTGGGTCCCGAGTGCCAGAGGGAAACCTGTACCGGCAGCGGGGGAAGGAAGGCCTACTTTTGCACTAATTTCATGCATCAGGCCTCTAGTTATTAACATCAAAAGGTGAACATGAAATTGTTAACAGCGCCTTTCTCTGGGTAATAAGACGATAGGTAGGGGAAAAGAAGATACTTTTTTTTTTTCCATTTTAAGCCCAATGAGTTATTCAAATTGAATGCAGTGGAGTGCATTGTTTTTATAATAAAATTAATAATTAAATAAACACTGGCACACATTTTAAGTACTTGGGATAGACATTAAACATCAATACAGTACACCTTAAAGGGTTAGCAGTTACTGTGTTGGGATTGGACTACAGGACCCTCATCTGCCACAGCTGTTAGCCAACCTGTGCCATCAGCACCCGTTCTTTTTGAGAACATTTGCAGCTGCCCAGTCTAGACTCTCAGTAATCCTTTGGTATTTTATTTGGTTCTTTTCCTGCCGGGGTTAGCAGTTTCAGGCCTCAGATTGCTTATCTTCTTTCTGGCAGGTTAAACGCTTCCTCTTAAAAATAATTGCTCTTTTTTTCCCGGCGCGTTTCGGAGGGTTTTTGCACTCCGTCTGGCTCTTCCCACCTGATCAGACCTTTTCCTCTTAGAACGGCTGGCCCTGGTAATCCGCTTTCTTCAAAGTCCGGCCCTGCTCTTTGGCTGTTTGCTTTTTGGCTCATAATCAAACATGTATCTCCAGCCAAAACCGGTTTGGCTCAGTGGATAGAGCGTCAGCCTGTG
>NW_006299876.1:451207-464842 GCF_000327345.1 Myotis davidii
ATAAAATAGTTAAGTCTTCAGGTATATGAGAAGGGGTTGAGGGGAGGGTGAGATTGGTCAGGGTATTAGATCTTAGTTTAAGATGATTAATTTTCAGGTTAATTTAGGAATAGATTGATTTAAGGAATATATTTAATTTATTATGTTAAGTATCACATCACCTTATAATTTTCCATTTATTTACCACCATTAAAATTATATTATTGCCCAGCTGGTGTGATTGAGTGGTTGAGCATCGACCTATGAACCAGGAGATCATGGTTTGATTCCTCGTGGGGGCACGTGCCCAAGTTGCGGGCTCAATCCCAAGTGTGGGGCATGCAGGAGGCAGCCGATCAATGATTCTTTCTCATCACTGATGATTCTCTCTCCCCCTCTCCCTTCCTCTCTGCTCTCTCTCTCTCTCTCTCTCGCTCGCTTTCTCTCTCTCTCTCTCTCTCTCTTCCTATCTGGAATTAAAAATATATAAAGTACAACTATAGCCCTAGCCGGTTTGGTTCAGTGGATAGAGCATTGGCCTGGGGACCCAGGGGCCCAGGTTCTATTCTGGTCCAGGGCACATACCTGGGTTGCAGGCGCCTCCTGGGCCCGGACCCTGGTTGAGGCTCATGCAGGAAGCAACCAATCGATGTGTTTCTCTCATCGATATTTCTCTGTCTCTCCCTCTCTTTTCCACACTCTTTAAAAATCAATGGAAAAATGTCCTTGGGCGTGGATTAAAAAACACACACACACAACTACATTATTTACTTGCTACTACCCAGTTACTGAGATGAATTTTCATATTAGATAATGAAATTGCTTAAACTTCGAAGTTAAAGTATATATAAGAGTATACTCTTCATTAATTACATCATATTTATGATTAGGCCTTTGTCGTATACAAAATGCTTCTACATCATTTTGCCACATGTCTCATTCAATTTTGTGAGGGAGATTGAAAGGATTGAAGATACTGAAGCTTAGACAATTAGCCTATCCAAGGAGACAAAACTAGTAATCAGTAAATCTGAGACTTATAAGCCAGGTCTTCTGATTCTACTTCCCGGTATACCACGATGAAATCTCCTTAACAGGAAGATAAAAAAAAAAAAGTTTTTAGTGATTTTAGAAAGAGAGGAAAGGGGAGAAGGATGGATAGAGAGAAACATCATCAATTGGCTGCCTCCTGCACACTCCCTACTGGGGATCGAACCTACAACCTGGGCATGTGCCCTGACCTGGAATGGAACCATCGCCTCCTGGGTTCAACCACTGAGCCACACCGACTGGGCAACAGGAAGAAATAATTAAATGGTCTCTCTTTAGAGTAGTGTAATCTGGTCCCTTTAAAGGAAAATGATTCAAGGGGAATTTTTAAAGTAAAACAAAAAATGAGTTTTCCAGTTTTCTTTTTTTAGGATAATTTTCCATGAATGAGTTTCTTTTGTTTTTATTTAAACATTTTTTACTTTGTTTATATAGTATTTAAATTATTGTAAGGTACAATTGCAACTACATGTTCCATGTGAACATTTAATGCTAATTAATTTCAATATTTTCTGGATTATAGATAAGACAATTGTCAACTTTCTTCCTTTTTTCCCCTTTAGCCACCATCAAAGAACAGACGAGAGAGAACAGAACTGAAGCCTGATTTCTTTGATCCAGCTTCAATTATGGATGAATCAGTAGGTTTCATTTAAATGTACTGCAGGATTGCAAAATCAAAAGTATAGGCAGCCCTAAGTTTGAGGATGGAGAGCTGAGACAGCACATCAAGAATGGATAAAAACAATTGGAACAGGAGAAAAGAGGCAGGCAGGAGTGATTTCCAGAGCAGGGTGGTGCAATAGTGGGGACAGATTTAAGTGCCTTTGAATCCCTGGCCAAATGGGACTTGCGTTAAGGAATTTGGAATTTTCTTTAGGCTAGAGTTGCCATTGAAGGATTTTGAATGAAGGAGTGGCATCAGAATTGTGTTTCAGAAAGATTTCCTTGGCATTTATGGATGAATAGGATAAATGAGAGGAATAATCATCATCATCTGAAGGCATGGTGAAAAATAGAACTTATAGACTGATAATAAAGTGAAGGGTGGGGGGGTATTGAGATAATTGGTTATTGTTAAGTATTGTCAATTCTATTTTTTAAGTACCTCTTATATCAGTCCCCACCATATTTTCCCTGACAGTGCCTTGGCTCATACAAGTCCTTCTTAATTTTCACTTGGACCATTGCAGTAGTCTTTAAATTGATCTTGCTGCTACACCCTTCCTTTATCTCTCTTTTGGGGTCATCTTTCCAAAATGCAAATCGGATTCTTCTCTCACATATAGTTTTAGGTCTTTCATTGATTCTCTGCCCTCTCCCCCATTGATATTAAGAAAAATATTCTGGCTTCTTAGCCTGGCAAACAAAGCTTTTTGTGATCTGGCTCCATTGCCAGCTTAACCTTGGCCCTTTCCTTACATGTATTCTGTGCTCCAGCTATACCAAATCTTCCTCTCATACACATTTTGCTCTTTCATGACTCTGACTTTGTATAAGTTTTTCTGGGTCAGAATTGCCCCCCCCCCCCTTCTAGTGAATTTCTTCTTTAGTAGTCAGTTCTGACATTACCTAAGGAGTTTTGCCATCTTCTTCAGATAGGTACTTTTTCTCAGCTTCTATAACACATTGTATATACACTTTTACAATTACCAAATTGGTGTAGTGAAATAGGATATAATGCTCAATAGACAGAACTCCAGGCAGTGATGATTTTATTCATTTTGAATTCTGCCTAGCTAGCATATTAGGTGTTTAGTTTTATTTGTCAAGTAAATAAGTCAATTAAGTGTCCTTTCATATCACTTTATGTTCCTTCCTAACACTACTACCTCAGGTAACCTCATCCTCTGAGGCCTGCCTTCTGTGCCCCAATTTCTACCATTCTCTCCTTGCCCTCACTCACCTCGTAATATACTTTCAAATAGCTCTTAGAAGAATTTTGACTAATTCATACTAATGTTATATTAGTATGACCAGTTATTTGAGCCAAAAGACAGTCTCATAGAGCAGTAGGTATAGAAAGAAATCTTTGGACAAGCCACCTGGGATCCTTTTTAAATTAGTGTTCTCAGCCTCTAATGTGTATGTGAATTATCTGGAGGTCTTATGTAAATTCTGTTTTAATAGGTCGGGAGTGTGGCCTGAGATTCTGCATTTATAGCAAGTGTTGTCATTGCTTCAGATCTGCAGACCATACTGAGTAACATAGGGGACCTAGGCTTGCCCATAAGTCTATAGTTTTAAAGGCATATCAAAGTATATAGTTCCCTGATAATCTAGGAGTATGTTTCTTCCCAACTCGTTAAATAAAACATGAAGGTAGTGATTGTAATGAGTAAAAGAGTCTTTTCAAGCAGATATGATGAAATGCATTAGTTCAACAATTTATTAAGCTAGAAGTTCATGCTAAAGTGAATAAGATTGTCTCCCTGCCCTCACGTTTATATTATAGTCCACCTTGACTATCACTTTTGAAATGAAAAGGGCAGGAGCTAGTATTTGAGAGCTTATGTGCCTGACACTATGCTAGGCATGATTTATTTTTATCCTCAGCAACCTTGTAAGAAAGGTGGTAGGATCCCAGTTTTACACCCAAGCAAACTTGGACTGAAGAGGTGATTCAGTGATTTGCTCAGTTACACAACTTTAGTGTCAGGGTAGTAATTCAATCTGAGTTCCATTTGATTTAAAAAAATATTGTGCTGTCTCTGTTGTTGTATTTCCCAAAACTATTATCAGACCTCATTTTGGAAGAAACAACAAGAAAAGTAATTTAGAAATTGAAATGATTAAATACAGTCAAAATTGATACGGGCAGTTAGAGACTTCCTTATTTTTACATGTGTTTATCTAAAGTCAGGAAAACTTTAGGCATTTGTTTTCTTAGTTACTAGATTTGCAAAAAGGTGTCTTTAATTCACATTACTAAAATAATGAAATAGCATTGTAAATTATGTCTGTATATTTTTGTCATTTAACATTTAGAAAAAAAATAGTCTGAGTGAGGCCAAAGATAGGAATCTGATAATTATTTATAGAAAACTTTGGCATTCTTGTTTTTATTGAATATGTTATAACTAAGGGGATAGTAGTTTATAGGAAAATGAACACATGCATCCATGCCTGTAGTTTTATAGTATTTCCACATGATGGCAGCAGTCACATAACTGAGTGCCCGGTCTTTAAAGGTTTATGTATCTTTAGTAGACTTTGACCATATATATATATATATATGCATATATATACCATATTGTCTCAATAATAAGAAATTAAATAATAGAAAAAATTTTAATGCAAAGATCTGTTTGCCCTTTATACAATAGTCTACATCTGTTTTTACTTAAGCCTGTGATAAATGAGTCATTAAAACAATAGTAAAATTGGAACTTAAATTCTTTTATACCCAGTTCTAATATAAGATTATAGATTTATGATTTAGTTAGTTTTATATCTGGAAAAAACATTGGTTTATCCCATTGTACCACTGGTTGATTTTTTTCTACCAGTGGGCCAGTATTGCCACAACACACCAAAGCTTGCTGTTTATATTTTTAAATATATGTTTAAGTGTTTTTTAGTCTTAACACAGAAACAGGTGTAGTTTAGGTCAGCACAAAAGAGAATGTGTCACTAATGTTACTCATCTGTGTTGAGATTCTCTTATTACAAATATCTATAGTATAAAACTGGTAAAAGAATGGTTCAGTTTCATGGAGCTCAGTTAATGTTCTACTACAAGAATCTACTTATAACCCAGTTTGCGCACCCCCCCCAAAAAAAAAAAAAAATCTGTTCTGGTGGTTTCTAGTTAGACACTGTTTGGAAAGAACTTGAGTTCATTTTCATGACACACCCTGCTAAGAATTGCTAATAAGATTTTATACTTTGATTCATGATCATCGGATTTTCCTTTACCCAGAGTCATGAGTGTTATAGCTAGAAGGGACCTGTAAACATCAAGGCCTCTTGGGTGGAAATACTCTAACTACCCAAACTCTGACTCTAATCAAAAAAGGTGAAACTTGAACCTTGTTGGAGGGTAGGGGAGGACAAAGGATGAGTAGTAGTGGTGGTGGTTTTGGTGATGACAGGTAAGAAGTGGGGTGCATCAATCCTCTTTGTTCTCATCACTGGGGATTCCAAACACTTTACTTAACTTTTCACTACAGGGAGGCTGCAATCAGATAGATACTGGTTTCCTGGTCTGAAAATACACAGTTCCTACAGATCAAAACAATTCATGAATTCTGTGACTTTTGCTAAAGTGAGATTTAATATACAAGTAAGAGTCCTCTGTAATCCCAGTCTTAACTCATTACCTCTGCCTTTTAATATCAGTTTTTACTAGGTTATTATAGTATTTTAAAAGTATTACTTAATTATCATAGTACGCACTGGAATTATAATTGAATAGCCTAGCTTTTAGTATATACAGCTCAAAGGTACATCTTGTTCTTATTTAATGAACAAGGGGGAGTAGCTCCATTCATCTGCTTTTATTTTTCTTTAGTTAGTAACAAGTAATTATTAGATTTTACCTCAGTTCTTTTCCCAGGAAAACTGGGAATGTACAAAAAAGAAGGCATCAATATAAGTATGTTGCCCAGATTTCACCTTACTTACTTGATTTCTTAAAAGTTGTAGTTCTGTCCTTTCACTCAGGTCAGATTTTCTAAAAAAAACTTCCTACTTTCTACGTATTTGTATTATTCTTGCATATATTTGGTCTGCAAGACATTCTTATGCTATTTTCAGCAAACCTGTGCCAGAAGTATATGTCAAGAAGCACATTTGTTTATTCATTCAAGTGTTGAGTGCAATGTTTAGGGCACTATCTAGGCCAGGGGTGGGCAAACTTTTTGACTCGAGGGCCACAATGGGTTCTTAAACTGGACCGGAGGGCCGGAACAAAAGCATGGATTGAGTGTTTGTGTGAACTAATATAAATTGAAAGTAAACATCATTACATAAAAGGGAACGGTCTTTTTTTAAATAGTTTTATTCATTTATACGGGGCCGAATCCGGCCCGCAGCCAATAGTTTGCCTACCATTGCTCTATCCCCTTCCTCCTCCGCTGTCCCATCAGCCTCTGTCCCGCCTTCCTATGTCCCATCATCCTCTGTCCCATCCGCCTCTGTACCCTCCCTTTCTCTGTCCCATTATTCAGTGTCCATTCCCTCCTCTGTCCCATCAGCCATTGTCCCCTCCCTCCTCTGTCCCATCATCATCAAAAGGTTACGGTTTTTTTTTTTTTTTTTTTTTAGTTCATTTCAAACGGGCCGGATCCAGCCGCGGGCCGTAGTTTGCCCACGGCTGATCTAGGCATTCGGGTATGTATAAACATATAATTGAGACATAGTTCCTGCTCCTAGTTATATTTTTCAGGTAAGTAGCATCTCGATTAAGTGTGTTATTCCATTATATATTGATGGTCATTTTAATTTTAGAATTTCATATCTAAAGGGGATTTTTCAAAGTAGTTTTATTAGCATTGATTAAAATTAATGTTAATTAGTATTGTAATAATTCATAGGTATATTTTACAAAGAAATGAATGACAATCTTAACGAGATTTTTTTCCCTCTCTCTCATTAGGTTCTTGGGGTGTCAATGTTTTAATACCCGTACACAGTTAAATCTCTGGTGAAGTCATTTTCTAAGTGGAAGAGGAAATTTTAAAATAAAGTGTGGTAGATACAGTGAAATTCTGTACAGATTTTTCTCTAAGGAGAATATGACATGCTTACGCTTACCAAGATCAAGTGCATTGAGGGGCAGTTTTGTTTGCCTGAAAAAAGTAAAGGACAAGTAAACAATTTGATGATAAGCTACAGTTTTCTTAGAAAGTAAATATTTTATTTATGCGCTGTTAGTTGGCCTTTGAATCGATTATTTCATGCTTTTTTTTAAAGAAAATATAACAATCTGAAGAGACATTTGGTACAGACGTGAATTCTCTCACATTTATTTACTGGGTGTACTAAGCAATGATGACCTCTGCTGGATTTCTGTTTATATCCAAGAAATAAAGTTAAGGATGGATTTATTTCTCTACCCTGAAATTATAGGATAGAATTGTTTTTAGCATTCTAAATTTAAATGCTTAAAACATCAATCAACAAAGCTTTCTTTTAAATATTGTAATTGTGGAGAAAAGTAAACTTATAAGCAGAACTTTTACAATTTTTTCATCTAAAATGTATTTTAAGATATTTTTAAAATCCAAGAGCTTCTCTATACTTTTCAGAAATATCCAGATGCAGTGAACTGCCAGAAGGTAACCAGTCTCAAACATGCTTATACCATTATCAACCCTGAAAGTTTGCTTGTCCTTTAAGATAAAAATGTAATGTTGTGATATTCCTTCCAGTAGTGCCACTGTATTTTGTCTCCAAATAAAAGAAGCTTATTGTAGTATGTTTGCAGAAAAATTCTAAACAAAAAATTATACAGCTTATTAGAGTGTGGGAATAGGGATCTAAATTTTAAATAAAATTATATATATATATAAATTGGTGCTGATTTTATAATTGCGCAGTTTGTTTAGTTTTTTCTTACTTTTAAATTCCAACTTAAAATTATGAGGTTTCAGAAATATATTGAAAGTTTAACAATGTTTAAAAATAGAAAAGCATGAGTGTTCATGCTTTAAAATGATTTTTAAATTTGTATTTTATATTGTTTTATCTATCTGTCTTTGCAAGCAGTCTTCAGGTTAAAGATACTTCTAACAGGTTACAGTACATTTCCTCTGTATGTAAATTAGATGGGATAATAGAATTCATAACCCATAATATTCTTTGAAAGCTAAGCTTTAAACTTCATTTTATGTCCTTTCACAAATAAATTAGTTTAAAACAGAAAGTGGCCACTTGGCATTTTGACATCAACTCATTTTGCGAGGCTTAGGCAGCTAGACATCGTTTAAAACAAAATATTAACTTATATTACATGTGTATCTATCTTTTGTCAGTCGTCTCTCAGTTCTTGAGGTATATTATTTTAATCATTCCATGCCTTAATATGCTTGCAATACAAAAATATCTTCAGATGGGTGAATACCAAAAGGCTTCAGTTCTTAAGAGTCAGAAATCAACAAGCATTGGGCTGTGGTAGCCAAAAACCATAGGTTAGCTAAAAGATCATAAAGAAGTTCAATTATTTTATTAAATCATGGAGAATAACAGATGAAACCAGACTTGTCTAACAGATTTTCCATCAACGAATAATATTATGTGCAAAAGTATTGCCTATGTTGTTTTTCACACCACTGCATTTACTAGAACTGCTGAGAGGACTGTATATATGATTTTAAACCTAAGTTGATTTTTTTTCTCATTCTTGAAAGAAGTACTTCTTTGTGAAAGCAGTTCTTACAGCTTTGTTTTCAACCAGCTAAAAATGTTTTATATATTACTCTAACCTGTTGTCCTCCACATTCTATTGTCCTAATTGTACTGTTTTCTGATTTGTATTTATGTCTTGAGACAGTAACTTTTTGAATAAAAATAAACCTACAGTGTGTTGTATGTTTTATCTTTTGTAATTGAAAGAGAAGGGTGGTTATAAGTGGTTTAGAAAGTATATCTATTAGCATACCTTTGACATGTTTGGGTAGAAATAATTTATAGAAAACATTGCCATTTTACATTTTTCATAAATAATGTATTTTAAAATGAGATTAAATCCCTAATTGGGTTATTACTTTAAAGCAGAAGACGATGACCATTATTACTTTAATTTTTATCTGGTAAGGGTTAAACACTTTAAAATAGCTGCATTCATCTGGGATACATTTGAGTGCCTATAATGTGCTCTGCATGTGTTAGAGATCTAACAGTAAACAAGATAGACACGGTCCCTCCCACAGATCTAAACAAATAAGGAAAGACAGAAAATAGTAATAAACTTGTAATAGTTGCTATCAGGGTGTGCTGAGCTGGAGAATGTGTATTTGAGTCTAAATTAAATCTCCCTTAGTTAAGGAGCTTGTGCTGTGCATGGAGGTGAGTAAAGACAACATTTGAAAAAAGAACTTGGTAATTGAACTCTTATTGAAAGCTCTTATAGTCTTCAGTGCGTTAACAGGATTTGCATTGTACTCTGATTTGCATTGTAAACTGATTAAAAGTAGTGTAACGCTGGCACATTAGTCATTTAGGCTAGTTTGTAGATCATAGTATAAGACCAGTCTTCTGTCATTGGGGATTCAGAATAGAACATATTAAGTGATAGCAAAGCTGGACACTTTTAAGTAGTTTCCATGCAGTAACTTATTTAGCATCATGATAATAGATAATACATGTTATAACCCCCAATCTACCTCCTCTTTTTTCTTAATAAATCACGAGGCAGTGAGAACAATGAGGCACAGCGAAGTTAAAATACCTTGGACAAGGTTATATGGCTAGTAAGTGATGGCTGCAATTTAAGTCCCAAGAGCATTGACACTGATACATACGGACAGCATAGATAGCTGCATAAAGGTAAAATAGCACATTATTCATTGTGCCATGGTGAGGAAATGGACCTTCTTTGAGTGGTGTGAATCAACATTGTGCTTAATATGCTACCCAGTTGGTTTCTATAAAGAGAATATAAATTAAATCTGAACCCATCAATAGTTTCTAAAGTTGAGAGGGGAAGAATGGGAAAACCCAAAAGAGATGTCTTCAATATTCTGCCACCAAGGGAATATATAAAGGTTTACATCAAGCATGTCACAAACTCAAAGGCTAACACAGGCCAAATAAACAAGGTTTAAGTTTATGCAAGAAAACAAAAGCTTCAATTTTCATAGAAGCATAGATTTATTTCAATAGAGACATGCTGAATATGAAGGGCTGAAATAAATGAGGAATCTATATATAAAAAAAACCAAGTGACCGGGGTGATGTATACCGGCCCAATCTGGGGCCGGTCAGTCCCCCTCCCCCCCAACCTCCCATTGGTCTCTCCCCCTGGCCAGCCTGGCTCCCATCAGGGCAGGCCAGCTGGACCCCACCTGTGCATGAATTTGTGCACCGGGCCTCTGGGTAAAATAATAGACCATTTTAATAAAAATATTTTTTCTTGAACATTAACTTACCAGACACTGAATAACTACACAAATTAATAAGTGTAACACAAACCTATTTTTCTTGTTCTCCGAAAGCGAAATATTTCCTGTTGCGCACACCAAACAAATCAGTCCAAGACTAATGACATGGCAATTGGTTGCTGAAATATTCGCTGCTAGTGTTAGTGGAGAGAAATGGTGCACCTGCGCATAAGGCACGTAAGGGAAATGAATGCATCCCGATTATAGTAGTCATTAGTGAACGTTGTAGTTTGTTAATAATTATGTATAACAGGATATTGTAAAAATTAAGTTACAAAAATTTTATTTAAAATGTTTCTTACATACCGTTATATTGGCTGGGCCACAAAAATATTCATTGTGAGCCGTGAGTTTGACATGCTTGGTTTACATGGATGAATTCCAGGTCAAATATATTATTCTGGGATCTATAATGGCTCATCAAAAGAAAATGAAGCAATAAAGCCCAAGGCAAGGCCTCTGGTGATGAGGAAACTAGGTGATGAAGTTCATATCACTTAGGTCAACAAACCTTTTGACTACTGTGTGCCTGGCCTTGTGCTCACTGCTGAGCAAAGACCAATAAGACAGTCTTTGTTATTGAATTGCTTACAGTTCCAATGGGGGCCAGGATACAGATGCAAAACTAATAAAATGGAGTAAATTCAATATTTTTACTGGGTATTAAGGAAGCCCAGAGATAGTTGTTTGCCTTTTTTTATTTCTTTTGGTATAAAATTGATAAATGATGAAAGATGCAAACTATAAGTATATGTATGCTGAGTTTTAACAAGCACAGCTGTTTAACTCAAACCCCTATCAAAGATATTGAATATTACCATTAACACAGAAAGTTCCTTTCTACTAACCAATCAATCCCTGCTTCTATCCCTTCTATGGAGGCAGCAACTGTTGTTTTCCACCATAGATCAAATTTGGCTCTTCTAGAACTTTATATAAATGGAATCATATAGTAGGTATTTTTGTGAGAGGTTTCCTTCACTCAGCACGTTTCTGTGATTTATCCATGTTGTGTGTATCAGCAGTTTATTCAGTAGTTGATGGAAATCTGGGTTTCCACTTTGGGGCTGTATGGGTAAAGCTGCTACTTGACTTTAATTTTAAAAGCTGAGAGGTGGGCCAGGTGAAAGGGGCTGGGCATGGTGAACAAGACAATTCCAGGCAAAGGGGGCAGCATAAACGATCATCAGGGATGCAAACTAGTAACTACTTAGGGGTGGGTGGGCAAGACTGGAAGATAGTTGGTCATCCACTACCTCCTATCAGCTTTAAAAGTGAAGGACATTCACAGTTGGTATCTTTGGTGACTTAAGTGTCATATGCATTGTTCTCAGAATAGGCAATACCCAAAGACGAAGTAGGGTGCCTTTCAATGAACTGTGATAAATTGATTTGTTTTAATAATATGGATGTTTTAGTCACATTAGGCTTTATTATTGAGAAAAATAATGGTTTTTCTGCAGTTTCTAAGTTGTATAGTTGTATTAAAAATGAGCTTAAATTCCTAAAAAAAAAAAAGAGATTCCTCAATTGAAGTCAGTTTGGAGCTTGATAGTATGAACTTAAAATGAAAGGTCAGCTACCGTAAGTTTACTTGATTTTTTTTTTTACCCTTTGCCAACTTAAGTTTAAGATTGGTATGAGGAGTTTAGTGACTCCTTGGCAAGTTAGCTTTTAAATAATTTTATAGTACTTATAGCGAAATTATAGCTAATTTTGAAAAAATAATAGACTATTTGCTTATTACTATTAAACACTAATAGACTATTAGTGTTTACTGTGTGCCAAACTAAAGTGCTTCACTAGTTAATTCTTGCAGCAAATTTATAGTAGATATTATCCACATTTTACAGATAGGGAAATGTGCATAGTTTTAATTAACTTGTACAAGTGAGGGAGCCTAGATTTGAAACTAGGCCATCTGACTCCACAGTCCATGCTCTTAATCATCTCTCCATCTTTGTGCTACTAAATGAACCCATGCACTTGCCTCTGTATTCATATACACTGCATTTTCTTTATAGTGGATAAGCTATCGTATATAAGACTGGATATCCCTCTCTCTCCCCTCTCCAGCATTATTAGTTTCCCCTACTGGTTCATTCCTAATATCCAAACATCTGTGTTCAAAACTTAGAGGAATAAACATCCCTTTGACTAAGCATGTCCCTCTAGCCACTGCCCCATTTCTCTCTGCTGTCTGGACTTCCTTTTCTCCCAGTCTTTCTCTCTCTCTCTCTCTCTCTCTCTCTCTCTCCCCCCCACTCTTTTTTATTTTTTATTGATTTCAGAGAGGAAGGGAGAGGGAGGAAACATCAACGATAAGAGAATCATTGATTGGCTGCCTCCTGCACGCCCCCTACTGGGGATCGAGTCCACAACCCAGGCATGTGCCTTGACCAGAATTGAACTGTGACCTGGTTCATGGGTTGATGCTCAACCACTGAGCCACACCAGCTGGGGCCTCTCCCCGTCTCTCTTGAATGCACTCTCATCAGGCCTTAATTTGTATCACTTCACCGAAACTCTTCAATGTCCAATGACCTTCGTTTTGCTAAATTTTCTTACCAGTATTCTCTAACCTGTCTACAGAGTCTAGTTTGCTCTGAGTCTCTTCCTCTGTGCCCTAGGCCCATCAATGGCAGGTTGAGAGTTGTGCACCCCTGTTTTTAAAAAGATGTTTTATTGATTTTAGAGAATGAGGAGGGGATTAGGATAGAGATAGAAACATTGATGAGAAAAACATCCATCGGATTTCAGAGAGGAAGGGAGAGATAGAAACATAAATAATAAGAGAATCATTGATCAACTGCCTCCTGCGTGCCCTCTACTAGGGATTGAGCCCACAACCTGGGCATGTGCCCTGACCAGGAATCGAACCCTGACCTTCTGGTTCATAGGTTGATGCTCAACCACTGAGCCATGCTGGCCAGGCAAGAGTTGTGCCCTTTTGGTGGAGTTCTGGGGATGCCTTTATTTGGCAGCCACTTCTCTGGGAACTGACAGAAGGGTGTTCCCATGTGCCTTTCCCAAAGCCTGTGCAATAGTAACTGAACTTGTAACTGCTATTTTAAGTCCCCAATCTCCATAGCTGTCAGAGTCTGGCTTATGTCACATGGAAATTTCCCTGTCTCCTTGTTAGTGGAGCAATCACTTTCATCATCTTCCCCTCTGCAAATGGCTGCTGTGCTGGTGAGTTGAGAGAATATTGTATCGGTGTTAAGATTAAGCTTGAAGGAGAAACTAAGATGGCATAGATAAACACCGGGAAATTGCTGCCTCCCACAACAATTGAATAATACTTCAAAAACACAAAACGGACATCATCCAGAATCACAGGAAGGCTGGCTGAGTGGAAATTCTACAACTAGAAGGAAAGAGAAGAGCATACAGAGACTCAGAGGAGGTGCAGTGTGGAAGTAAAATACTGAGGTATGGAGGCGCATGCGGAGAGGGCTGGCGGCTGAGGACATGGTTGTCTTTTTCAATTGGAAGGGAGGCT
>NW_006299876.1:466660-471370 GCF_000327345.1 Myotis davidii
CGGACAATGGGGAGGGGGTGAGGGCATGAGTGGGGGGGGGGTAGAGGGTAACGTTGGGAGAAGGACACATATGTAATATCTTAATCAATAAAAAATATATTTTAAAAGATTAAGCTTGAAGTAAAGCCTTGCACTGAATTTCACACCTGCCAAAACCTGTTTAGGTCATATTCTCATTTTCTGATTCTAAATCTCTTGGGACTAGTGTCCTTTGTACCTAGTTTCAGTGAAAGTGTAATCACATTCAACTAGTTCTTCCATAGCATTTAAAGGTTTATCTGGTTTATCTAGGGCAGTGGTTCTCAACCTTCTGGCCCTTTAAATACAGTTCCTCATGTTGTGACCCAACCATAAAATTATTTTCGTTGCTACTTCATAACTGTAATGTTGCTACTGCTATGAATCGTAATGTAAATATCTGATATGCAGGATGGTCTTAGGCGACCCCTGTGAAAGGGTTGTTCGACCGCCAAAGGGGTCTCGACCCACAGGTGAGAACCGCTGATCTAGAGTTTTAGCACCTTCAAAAGCCTTTTCTTAAAATTGTCTACTTTGAGAGCCACAATGGTATCTATTCAGAAGGCTAAGCTGTTATAAGAAGAGATTCAGCAATTCAGTGACTTAATACATAAAATTATTTCTCCCTTTGGTAGCAATTCAGGACTTCTCTTCCAAATTGCTATTCCGTTGCAATGGCAGGAAATTCTACCATCTTTAACACATGGCTTTTAAGGTTGTTTGGTTCATCATACTAGCCCACAGGAGGTGGGGAGTGATCATGGTAAGAGTGCACTTGGGAGGTTTTCATGGGTCAGGCCTGAAAGTGGCACCCTTCACTTCGGTTCACATTCCATTGGAGAGGATGTCTATGGACCCACCTAACTTGTGGGGGAGGGGTACAGGAGGGCTGGAAAAAGTATTCTAGCCTTTACCCAGGAAGAATGAATTTTGACAGAACACTCGCAGTCTCTGCCTCGGTCTTTCCACTTTGGCCATCCATGTACCTTCTTCTTGCCATCCCAGGACAAACTCCCCCTTTCCTAAGGGAAACAACCCTAAAGTTCTTACCAGTTACTACATGCAGCTCAAAGTCCAGTTTCTCTGGGTCATGCTCAGTCTTCTCCGTCAGGTCCAGATATAGATATCCTCTTCCACCCAATATAGAATGGTGGCACATAAACAGAATCACCACAGTGACTCAGGAAAGGGAAGGATGGAAAACATTGTCAGTCATTGGTCCATAGGAAACTTCCTAGACAGAAATTGTGACAACTTCCTGCCATGGCAGTGGAGGAAGTTCTTTGGTTAAATTCTGGTTCTGCTGTCTGGATGGGATTTCCTTATCCTTTGTCTTTTTATCCTCCTTCTGGAAGGATCCCTTGTCCATTATCTTCCATGGCCATCTCTGAATTAGGCAATAACAAATAGTTTTGTTTGTCAGCATCCCACTGTAAGGTACCTACCTGATCTGGATTAGTTGGTATAGGACAGTGATGGCGAACCTATGACAAGTGTGTCACAGGTGACACGCGAACTCATTTTTTTGGTTGATTTTTCTTTGTTAAGTGGCATTTAAATATATAAAATAAATATCAAAAATATAAGTCTTTGTTTTACTATGGTTGCAAATATCAAAAAATTTCTATATGTGACATGGCACCAGAGTTAAGTTAGAGTTTTTCAAAATGCTGACACGCCAAGCTCAAAAGGTTCGCCATCACTGGTATAGGATATGCTGCTGTTAAAAGATCTCACAATGGCTTACCGACAGTGGCTCACAGAAGAGTTTTTTTCTGCTCTTCTCCAGTACAGGGTCGCTGTTCTAGGTTAGGGTGTGACTCCTATGTGGTTATCTGGGCTGAGAGTGGGAAGTTGTGTCATTATTTTACAACTATTTTTTTCCAGCAGGCATATGAACTAGAGTTCAATATTTATAATTTCTTTTGATATGTTTTATGTATTAAATGTTTTATTTTGAAATAATGTCGGACATACAGGAATGTTGCAAGACTTAATACAAAGAAGTCCTGTATACCCTTTACCCAGATCCCTTAAGTGTTAACATTTTACCATGTTTATCATTCTCTCAGTGTGTGCAAGTTTTTTTTCTGTAAAGCTTTAGTATGTTGCAGAAATGATGCCCCTTTAGCTCTAAGTAATGTGTTTCCCAAAATACAAGGAGATTCACTTACTTAACCACAGCACAATTAACAAAATCAGGACATTCACATTGACATGCCCTATAATTTATAGACCTTATTCAAAATTTTCCTACTGTTCAACTAATGTTCTTTATATCAAGAGAAAAAATATCTGGTCCAGGAACCAATTCATGATGATATATTACATTTAATTATCATGTCTCTTTAGTCTCTTTTAATCCAGAAACACCCCTACTCTTTGTCTTTTGTGACATGGACATTATTTGAAGAGTATAGGCTGGTCATTTTATTAAGCCTCAATTGAATGTCCCTCAATTTGGGATTATCTGATATTTCCTCATGATTAGATAGATTCAGGAATATTACAGAAGTAATGTGTACTCATTCCATCATATCAGGAGGCACATGATGTTGTCTAGTTACTGGTCATTTTAACTTTGATTACTTGGTTGAGGTGATGCTGGGTTTCTCCACTGTGAAGTTACTATTTTTTTGATTTATAATTAATAAGTATTTTGTGGGGAGATACTTTGAGTCCATTGAAATACTCTGTAACTCATCAACATTCTTGCCTGAATTAATTGTTACTATTTATATCAGTATAGACTCAGGAATATTTGTTTTAATCTATGGTTAAAATTTATTAATATAATTATTCATTTTTGTTATCACATTGTCCCAGGTTTGGTCAGTGGGAGTCCTTTCAAGCTGGCTCCAATGTCTCTTGACATGTTTCCATCATTCTTTCATCATTTCATTACTTTTTGGTACCACATGATATTCCAGGCTCATTTTTTTCTTTCTCTGCCCAGCCTTGGAATCAGCCATTTCTCCAAGAAGTCCCAGTTCCTTTTATTGGAGAATGGTATTTAGAAACTAGGATATGGGATGTACATGTGTTCATTGGTACTGAGTTGTGATTGCTTCTAGAGGTCTTAGAGGACAGAGATGGGAAATAGATGGATGTATACACATATCTGTGCATATGTCTATGTCCATATGTACATTCTGTGCACTTCCTCCACTGTCACTGCCGCCATAATGTGGTTATGTCATTCATTAGACACACAGGTTCATTTGCTTCTGTTTGTTTATATTGCATTTTTGAGGTCCTCCTCAATACTTATTGATTTTATTTATTTTTGAATATGTCAAACATAACATGATTCCAAAAGCCCAAACTATGCAGAAATATCTATTCAGAGAAGTCCCATTATTACCTACAATTCTTTCTATTCATAAGTATCCACCATGCTTTCCATCCTGTTTCTACTCCCTATAGGCAACCAGTCTTTTTTAGTTTCTGGTTTATGTTTCCTGTGCTTCCTTTTGCAAAATAAGCAGATACATGGTTATTCCTTATTTTCCCTTTTTATTACTCTTGCATGCTTTTTAACTCAATATTTCTTAAATCACTCATATAATTCAGAGATTCTCATTCTTGCAGTTACATAATACTTCATTGTGTGAGTATATTATAGTTTAACCACTCTCCTGTGTGTGGCCATTCAGATTGTTTTCATTGTTTTGAATTCACAAGAAATGCTACAATGAATAACCATGCGAATATGTATTTTTTAAAATATATTTTATTGATTTTTTACAGAGAGGAAGGGAGAGGGATAGAGAGTTAGAAACATCGATGAGAGAGAAACATTGACCAGCTGCCTCCTGCACACCCCCCACTGGGGATGTGCCCACAACCAAGGTACATGCCCTTGACTGGAATCGAACCTGGGACCTTTCAGTCTGCAGGCCGATGCTCTATCCACTGAGCCAAACCGGTTAGGGCCAAATATGTATTTTTGTACCTTTGAAAGTATATCTGCAGGGTAAATTCCTGGAATTAGAAATGATAAACACCTGTTGATTTTTGTTAAAAATTGCCAGATTCCCCCCTCCATAAGGGTTGCACAAATTTGCATTCCCACCAGAATGTGGTACTGATGTATGAGTGCCTATTTTTCTGCAGCCTCACCAATGGACTGTCATTTTATTTTTTAACTTTTGCCAATCTGATAGCTGAAGAATGGATTCAGTGTAATTTCAATTTGCATTTCTATTATTTTAAGTGAGGTTGAAAATTTTTATTAAGGGACATTCTTATATCGTTTTTGGGTGAATTGTCTATGTCTTGCTAATTTTTTTATTAGGTTCCCCCCCCTCAATTTTAAATAGTTCTTTAGATATTAGAGATAGTTACCCTTTACCTATGATATGTGTTGCAAATGTTTTCTGTTTTTTGCATTTTTAAATCTTTATTGTTGAAAGTATTACATATGTCCTCTTTTCCCCTGCATTGACCCTTCTAGCTCACCCCCATCCCCTACCCCAGGCCTTCACCACTCTATCGTCTGTGTCCATGGGTTATACACGTAAGCATACAAGTTCTTTGGTTGATCTCTGCAAATGTTTTCTCCAACCTTGTTATTTATCTTTAACTTTGATATATATATTTGTATGTAAATGTTTTTTAAAACTTTTATGTGGTCAAATGAGTCAATTTCATATTGCATCTGGATTTTGAGTCATAGTTAGAAAACCTTTC
>NW_006299876.1:471400-475795 GCF_000327345.1 Myotis davidii
AGATATAGAAATTCACTAATTTTTTTCTAGGACTTATAGTTTAAATTTATTTACTCAGATCTCTGATCCATTTGAAATTTATTCTTGTGAATGGTGTGAGGTATAAATCTAATTTTATCTTTTTCTAAATGGTTATCCTGCACTCTTTACTAAAAGTTCATCTTTGCCCCCGTGATTTGAGATGTCACTTATGATACACTAAATCTCTCTATTTACTCGGCTTATATTTCTGGACTTCTTGTTCTGTTTCACGGACCTGTCTGTCTATTCCTGGGGGCAGTACCACACTTTTATTTATAAAGGCTTTATAGTGTGCTTTAATATCTCTTTTCAGTGTTTTCCTAGTTATTGTTGCATGTTTATTTTTCCATGTGGACATTTTCAACTTGTCTAGCTACATAAAAAAACTTTTTAGTATTTTATTGGGATTGTGTTAAATTTGAAAATTAACTTGAGAACTGATGTCTTTATGATGTTCTCTTCAAGAACAGAAAATAATTTCCATTTTTTTCTCAGTATTTAATCTTCATTATTGCAATTTGAATGGGGTTTTCCTCTACCGTTATCTTCTATAATTGATTTTTACTTGGGTATGTGAAGGCTATTGGTTTCTGTATCTTAATTTTATATTCTGCATAGCCATTTGAAAAAAATAACCCCTCTCACACCATGCACAAAATCTATTTGCAATGGATTATAGAACTAAAGCTTCCAGAAGAAAATGGGAATATCTTTGCTATTTGGCAGTAGACAAAGTGTTCTTAGGACATAGATAAATGACATCTATCAAAGAAAATAATCAATAAAATACATCATCAAATTTTAAAATGTCTGCTAATGAAATGACACCAATAAGAAAAAAATATAGGCAAGCCATAGACTGGGAAAGCATATTCACAAAACATATATCTGAAAAGGGATTGGTATCCAGGATATAGAAAAAACTCCTGATAGCTCAATGATATAAATAAATACCCAATAAAAATGGGCAAAAGATTTGAACACAAAATGAAAGATAGATGAATGGAAAATATATTGTACATTTTATATAGGAGAATTTTATGGTATGTGAATTATTATTATTATTATTATTATTATTATTTTCCTCACCCAAGGATATTTTTCCACTGATATTTAGAGAGAAGGAAAGACAGAGAGAAATATCAATGTGAGAGAAACTCATTGATTGGTTGTGTCCTACACGAGCCCCAACCAGAGGCCGGGCTAGGGTGGAGCGGGCAACCGAGGTACATGCCCTTGACTGGAACCAAAGGCGGGACACTTCAGTCTGCAGACTGATGCTCTATCCACTGAACCAAACTGGCAAGGGCTGGTATGTGAATTATACCTTAGTTTTTGAAAAGCAGTTATGTGGGGGCCAAATCAATTCTCTAGGGATTTTTCTTGCACTTAGAGAGATTCCAGGGGTAAATTTTAGACTAGAGAAATGGATGTACTTCATAGCCTTCAGGCAGACCGGGAATCGAACTGCAACCTCCTGGGTCATAGGTTGACGCTCAACCACTGAGCCACACCAGCTGGGCTCAGCTGAGTTTTTGATAAGTTGAGCAACTGTGAGTTTGAAGGTATGCTATCTGACAGTCCTTACAGCACAACTATTCTGTGTTTGCCAAAGTACAGAGCCATGCGTTTTAAAAGTCAACTGAAGTGAAAAATGAGCCAAACAAGAGCCTGTCCTGGAATAGAAAGTCATTGCCCTTTAGCATGGAGGCAGGCCAAGGGAATATTCCCTGTCAGGGCCAATAAACACTTGAGAAGTCAGTTGTGATTTGATTTAGCACATGGATGAACCAGACCCCAAAACTATGCTAGAGACCAATTATAATTTTAGGCTAGAAAAAAAATTAAAGGCATAACCAAATCTTGGTCATGAAAAAGAATATCAGGAAAGATTTCAATTTGAACAATGTAACTTCTGGATCAGCCAGCCACCAAAGAGAAACTAGTTGTGAAAAATATGCCTGGGTAACCAAATGAATTGACTTGCTGAATGGGCTTGTTGGTGCTGAACTTGATAAATGTAAGGGAATGTCTATGAAAAATGATGACTTTGATTTTTTAAGGATTGGTTTGAAACCCCTCTTTATTATTGTCATTCCTAGTTTGTGACAATACCTTGTGCATGTGGGAATGGATAAAGCATCCATCTTCTTATTTCAAAGTGATATTAAGTTATGAAGGTACACCTAAAATTGAGAAGGAACTAGAACACATGCCTGGTGAATGAATCAGAAAATTTATGGCAAGTGAAATGAAATACTCCTCACGATTCTGAAGATATTGTTTAATTGGTGACTAGAAGTACACTGAATACACATATTGGCAAAATGCTCAATGACCAAGTGTTGAAATCAATATCACCTGAAGCCAAGGCCAAACTAACTGTACCATATGGGAAAAAAAATTCTGGGATATAAAAGTAAATCCAAAATATTATTGAAAAATTATTAAGACTTTTGTTAAAAATGAGGTTTTCAGCCCAGCTGAAACCATAGTTCAGTGTTTGAACATTGACCTATGAACCAGGAGGTCATGGTTCGATTCACAGTCAGGGCACATGCCTGGATTGTGGGCTCAATCACTAATAGGGGTTGTGCAAGAGGCAGCCAATCGATGATTCTCATCATTGATGTTTCTATCTATCTCTCCTCCTTTCCTCTCTGAAATCAATAAAAATATGTATAAAAAACTGAGGTTTTCACATTTAAAAATTGTGACATTAAAATGCAGAAACACTGTTTTCTCAGCACTTTCAGTTTTGTGCACAGCTTGAAGAAAATGCTTTCTGAATATGTTAAAAATAGACTTTATTTTTAAGAGAAGTTTTAGGTTCACAGCAAAATTTAGTCAAAGATACAAGCAAGTGGAAGCAGGTGAAGGCAGATCTTGGGGTGCCTTGAGCCTTTTGCTGGCATGCCCCTGGGCTTGGTGTTGGTGGAAGCTGGCTTTGGTGTGCAGTTTGGCCCTTCCCACACACAACCAGGCCCTACAGAGGCAGCCACAAACTGGAGATCATGTTGTAGTTCCAAACAGGTTACCCAGGCCACTCACTGGCAGCATCTGACATTAACCTGCACCAGATTCCCTCCCAAGAGACCCCAGAACCAACACACCCAATGGAGGGCTTCAGACAACAACAGAGCAGGATCCAATTAGCTCCACTGCTGGGGACCTGCCCCAGCTGGTCCAGGGGTTCCCAAAGGTGTGGACGGAGTCGGCGAAGAATGTTTTACACGGAGACAGCGTTCAGAACTCTCTAGCTTTCCTTAGTCTCCATGGATCTTCCCTGTGCCTGGCTGCGGCTGGGAATTGTTTGTGACTGCCCACAGGTCAATCCGAGGCTTAACCCTATATCAGCTCCCTACACTCCACAAGCGCCACATCCAAAGGGAGATCTCGGAAGGCACTAATCCTTGCTGAGGAGAATTCCGATTTGTGTGGTCAGCACCTGCACAGCAGCTCATAAACTGTGGTCAGGGTTAATCCTCATAGGCCACCTGAGGGTGGACCCAATGCACAGATGGGCCAACAGTGATAAAGACTCACTCAAACTTCAGTAGGAGGGCTCACATTACCCACATAAGGGACATTCCTCGTGCACCCAGCTCAGGTGGTCAGGGAGACCGTGACACCGGGTCCCACAGGACTCCTACTACATAGGTCACTATACCAAGACTGGGATACATAGCAGATATACCTAATACATAGAAACAGACACAAGGAGACAGCCAAAATGGGGAGACAAGAAACATTCCCCAAATGAAAGAACAGGAGAAAAAGAACCAAATGAAATGGAGGCAAGCAATCTACCAGATACAGAGTTTGAAAAATTGTTATAAGGATGCTCAAGGAACTTAGTAAGAACTATACCAAGACTGGGATACATAGCAGATATACCTAATACATAGAAACAGACACAAGGAGACAGCCAAAATGGGGAGACAAGAAACATTCCCCAAATGAAAGAACAGGAGAAAAAGAACCAAATGAAATGGAGGCAAGCAATCTACCAGATACAGAGTTTGAAAAATTGTTATAAGGATGCTCAAGGAACTTAGTAAGAACTCTAACACACCCACATTATAGGGGTACCAGAAGGAGAAGAGAGAGAGCAAGGGATTGAGAACCTAATAGAAGATGTAATGATGGAAAACTTCCTTAACCTAGTCAAGGAAAAAGACACACAAGTCCAGGAAGCACAGAGTCCCAAACAAGATGACCCCAAAGAGGCCCACACCAAGACACATAATTAAAATGCCAAAGGTTAAAGACAAAGAGAGAATCTTAAAAGCAACAAGAGAAAGAAAGTCAGTTACCTACAAGGGAGTACCCATACGACTGTCAACTGATTTCTCAACAGAAACTATGCAGGCT
>NW_006299876.1:495035-500799 GCF_000327345.1 Myotis davidii
CCTTTATTTGGGGTTATTAATATCGGGAATAGATTTTGTTCAGTGCCTTGTACGTTGTGCCTTATTGTGTTGTATTTTGTGCTTTTAAATCCACGCAGCAGAGAGACAACTACATAACCAAACACCTTGAGAAGAGAGATCGTGGTGAAACAAAGAACCAACCCAAATATGAAAGAAAAACTGGCATCATCAGAAAAGGAAGTAAATGAGCGGAATGAAATGGAGGCAAGCAACCTGTCAGATATTAAACAAAACACCAAAAATTTGAAAAATTGTTATAAGGATGCTCAAGGAACTTAGTAAGAACTTTAACAGCATAAAAAAGGACAGAAACCATAAAAAAGAACCAGTCAGAAATGAAGAATATATCTAAAATGAAGAATGCGCTAGAAGGAATAAGCAGTATGTTGGAGTGATTTTGAAGACAGGACAATAGGAAACACCCAGCCAGAGCAGGTGTTGGTGGAAGAAAGGAAAAAGAATTTTTAAAAATGAGGATAATTTAAGGAACCTTTGGGACAACATGAAGCATAACAACACCCACATTATAGGGGTACCAGAAGGAGAAGAGAGAGAGCAAGGGATTGAGAACCTAATAGAAGATGTAATGATTGAAAACTTCCTTAACCTAGTCAAGGAAAAAGACACACAAGTCCAGGAAGCACAGAGTCCCAAACAAGATGACCCCAAAGAGGCCCACACCAAGACACATAATTAAAATGCCAAAGGTTAAAGACAAAGAATCTTAAAAACACAAGATGTTGGGTGGGAGAAAGCTGGTAAATAGAAATTATGGTTCTATTTATTCTGGGACAGTATAAATATAGCACATTTTAAAAGACCAAGATAGAAAGTATAAAATAGAATATGCACACAATGTCATAGAGAGGCTTACCACTACATCACATTGCTTCGCCTCTCTTCCATGGCATCTTAGCCACCTGCTGATTGATGTCGGCTGATAAGACCAGTGGTGAGGACTGAACAGCTCTGCCAAAGTGAAATATGCAAAGCTACTGCTCATCTTTCCTCAGCTGTTCCAAATAAATCGTCAGAGGGTGGAAATAATTCAGTGGCTAGATTTCCTAAGTTGACTTTGTTCAAAGCAATTGATCCAGATAAGCCTTCCTTTTTTCCTCCATCATTCTGGAAAAATAACACCAAAAAAATGTATGCAAAGTAAATATGCAAGGTTCTAAGAAAACCCGTATATATTCCACTTCTAAGATACATATTTAAGAGAAACAAAATGAATTATGAAATTTTTATTGCTGGTTTTAACACAAATCAACTATGTCTTCATCATCTGGTAATAGCATCACTTATGTTTCTATAAAATTAGATAGTAGTTGAGGATGGTGGAAAATATGCTGATAAATCAAGAGGAAAAATTTTAAAGTGAAATATTGAGATTTAAAAATTGCACTGAGAACTTAGAGAAAATTTGACACAGTTCAAGCCAACCTGTGTCATTTATAATACAATTGACTCTAAGAATTGTATACTTAAAACAGATAAAAATGACTAGGCCCTGGAGAAAAGGGAGTTGAATACATAAGTATTTCTCTGTCAGCCAAGTTTTTAGTACAATTTTGAGACTCTTGAAAGCTTGCATTTGCTACTACAATTTTTTTTTATTTTTTAGAAATGTAGTTCATGCAAATAAAGGTCCCTTTGGACCCAAATTATTTTATGAGAGAAACTGTCTCCAATTTCAAAATTATACCATAGAGTACCTATCAGTACAAAAACACAGTTTGATTATTTTTTAAGTATTTGTCCAATTAAAGCAGCACCATATATGATTTAATTCCATTATTATAATTTCAATATTGAGCTATTATAGTATCGATAACCTGCTGCTTTTATGGTATGTCTTGTTTTATACAAGTAATGAATTCAGGAAAATGCATATGGAAATAGAATCCTTCCCTCCACTGCTATTGTATATGGTTCTGCTGCTTTAAGGACTCTACTAATTTAGGCACTTCTCCCTTTTGCTCCCTTTTTGTTCCCATCTTCACCCCTGCCCAGTTTAGTAAAGTGCACAAGGCCAATGGAATAGGGAAGGAAGGAGTGATATATTATTTGGAGTAACTTTTTTTCTGAAAAATTACTGATGCAAACCACCCAGGGAAGTATAAGAACACCTTTAACAGTATTGGCATGATTTGATAAGTTTTTCATGCAACAGACATTTGCTGAACACCTATGTCCTCATGGTCTTAGGCATTGGAAATACAAATATGAATAAGATAATCCCTGACTCAGAAGAGTTCACTCTTTTAAAGTGAAAAGCATCATGAGATGGGAGGAGTGACAGACAATTTATAGGTGTGGCTGGGTTTAAAAGGATTGAATCGGAATTTTCCAGGTGAACAAGGAAGAGAAGGGCGTTTATGCAGAAGGAACAGCATGTACATGGCAAGAAGATGTGAAATGACAAGAGGTTTGGGGAATTACAAGGAAATAGTGAAGGGAGGAGAGAATGCAAAGTGGCCAGAGATGATGTTGGAAAGGGACAAGAGTGAAATCACAAAGGGCTTTTTAAAAACAAATGTTTTTATTGATTTCAGAGATGAAGGGAGAGGGAGAGAGAGAGGGGAGAGAGAGAGATAGAAACATTGATGAGATGAGAGAGATCATCATTGGCTGCCTCCTGCATGTCCTACACTGGGGATTGATCCCGCAACCCGGGTATGTTCCCTGACTGGGAATTGAACTGCAACCTCCTGGTTCATAGTTCAATGCTCAACCACTGAACCACACTGGCCAGACACAAAAGGCTTTGTATATCACTGATCATAAGAGATGTTCTCTCTTGCTGGGCAGAGATGGTACATAGAGCCTGGTACAAGATCCCTGAACCATGTAATTCCTTTGATTCTCATTTCATGCTTACCAAGTTGTTTTCTGGCTTTATCTTAGAGATACCATGATATCAGAAAAGTGATACTGAGAGTAGTGAGCAGAAATAAAATGATACCTGGAAAAATAGAACTCCATTTAAAATTTAAAAATTAGATAAAATAGAGAATTCAGAAACAGACTTAAATCTCTTTGGAAATTAATTGTATGGTAAAAGTAGCATTTCAAACCAAATAGAAAGGATTGACTTTTCAGGAAATAATGTTGGAACAGTTGGTTATCCTTTTGGGGAAAAAATAAAGCTTGATCCCTACCTCATTCCTTATACCAAATTTTCTGTATCTCCTCTCTAGGGAAGAAGATGGCAAGGTTTGTTTTTTAATTTAGGAAAAGAATAATTTGCTCTAATTTTGCCCCTCATTATGTACCCTGTTACAAAAGAGAGCTTCCTGCCAGTTTGATTAGTGTGTGTGTGTGTGTGGGGGGGGGGGGTTAGTTTGTTTGTATTACTTTTTCAGTTAACTTCCTTTACACTTAATTTTTGATTTTGAAGAATCGACTGAACCAAGTTTCTAGACCTCCAAAAGTGAGGATGAACCCTGGAGTATTGTGATCCCACCCAGGCTTATAGCCTCATAAGAAAGCAGCAAACTCATTTATCCATTCCTTTAGGAAATATTTATTGTGTACTTACTGTGTATTAGGTACTGTTATAGGTACTAGGGAATCTGCAGTGAACAAAACAGAATAGAGAAAAATCTCAGCTCTGATGGAGATTACAATCTCATCTGAGTATTTCTATTTATTCATTTACTCATTTGAGCATTCATTCAATAAATGCATATTGAGAAATAATAGGTGCCAGACACTATATTGGCTCAGTAGTTAAGTCTAGCATAATCAGAGTCAACAGCCCTAGTGATTTTTTTTAAATGGAGATAAAATTAATCACTTTAACCATTTTAAAGTGCACATTTCAGTAGTTTGTAGTATATCCACAATATTGTGCAACCATCACTATGGTCTAATTCCAGAATACTTTCATCACCCCAGAAAGAAACCTTATACCTATTAACCAGTCATTTCTCATTCCCCTCCCCTAAGCCATTGGTAAACACAAATCTAGTTTCCATGTATATATACTGGGTGTCCCCCCAAAATGTATATACACTTTAACAACTGACAGCTCAATTGATGTGTCTTTCTTTTCAGATTTAACTCATTGAAATTAATAATTATTCAAAGTGTGTATACATTTTTGGGACGCCCTGTATTTGTCTATTCCAGACATTTCATATAAACGGAATCATATATGACGGTTTGTGTCTGGCTTCTTTCACTCAGCATAATGTTTTCAAGGTTTATCCATATTGTGGCATGTGTCAATACTTCATACCTTTATATGGTTGAATAATATTTCATTATATAAATATACCACAGTGTTTTTATTCATTCACCAGTCAATGAACATTTGTGTTGTTTCTACTTTTGGGCTATTATAAATAACTAGAGGCCCAGTGCATGAAAATTCATGCACTGGAGGGGGGGGTCCCTCATCCCGGCCTGCCCCCTCTCATAGTCCAGGAGCCCTCAGGGGTGGGAGGTGACCCGGCGATCAGGGGAATGTGATGCCCCATCATACCTTTGCTGCTGCCACTGCCAGCAGTGCAAGACTCAGCCAGCCCTGGTTACCTGAGCCTCGGGCGGCCCTGGGTGGCTGGGAGGCTGAGGGGACTGGGGTCTCTGGAGGCAGGCACATGGAGCGGCCGAGCCCACCTGGGGGAAGGCCCAGCCTTGCCGCACATCTGCCACCCCAGCGGGGCTGAGGGAACTGGGCACCGCCATGTTGTGACTGTGGGTGCCACCATCTTTGAGCGTGGGACAGTCAATTAGCATATTCCCTCCTTATTGGCTGTGGGTACTGCCATCTTTGTGATGGCATGAGGGTCAATTAGCATATTTCCTCTTTATTAGATAGGATGCTACTATGAAGGCTTATCACAAGTGTTTGTGTGAATATATATTTTCACTTCTCTGGGGTATATATCTAGGAGGTGAATTGCTGAGTCATATGGTATCTCAATGTTTAACTCACAGAACTGCCAAACTGGTTTCCACAGCAGCTGCACCATTTTGTATTATCATTAGCAATGTATGAGGGTTCCTATTTCTCTGCATCCTCAATAATACTTGTTACTTTCAGTGTTTGTTTTTTTATAGCCATCCTAGCGGGTATCTCATTGTGGCTATAACCCTTTTAATTCCTCTAGAATCTGATTTGCTAGTATTTTCTTCAGGATTTTTGTATCTGTATTTGTTTGGCCTGTAGTTTTCGTTTCTTATAATGTCTTTGCCTGGTTTTGATGTTACAGTAATGCTAGACTCAAGAGTGAGTTAGGAAGTGTTCCCTCCACTTCCATTTTTTGGAAGAGTTTGAGAAGGTTTGGTGTTAATAATTTTGTAAATGTTTGGTAGAATTCACCAGTACAGACATCTGGTCATGGGCTTTACTTTATTAGAAGGTGTTTGATTACTGATTCAGTCTTTACTTGTTATAGCTCTTTTCGTATTTTCTATTTCTTCTTGGGTCAGTTCCAGTGATTTTTATCTTTCTTCTTTTTCTTTATTGATTAAGGTATTCCATATGTGTCCTTATCCCCCCATTGCCCCTCCCCCCACTCAAGCCCTCACCTCCCTGTTGTCTGTGTCCATTGGTTAGGCTTATATGCATGCGTACAGTCCTTTGATCTCTCCCCTTTACCCCCACCTTCCCTCTACCTTCCCTCTGAGATTTGATGGTCTGATCGTTGATTCTCTGTCTCTGGATCTGTTTTTGTTCATCAATTTATGTTGTTCATTATATTCCACAAATGAGTGAGATCATGGAAAAAATATT
>NW_006299876.1:501270-506507 GCF_000327345.1 Myotis davidii
TGCCCAGGGCGCTGCCACAGCAGGAGCACTGCTCAGCCAGAAGCCAGGCTCACAGCTGGTGAGCACAGCAGCAGTGGCGGGAACATCTTCTGCTTCTGCTGCAGGTGGGCAGTAAGGACAAGAGGTCCCCGACTGCAAAAGCCCCAGACTGCAAGAGAGATGTTTTACTGTTGGCTTAGGCCTGATCCTCGGGGGGATTGGGCCTAAACCGGCATGTGGACATCTCCTGAGGGGCCCCAGGCTGCGAGAGGGCACAGGCCAGGCTGAGGGACCCCTCCTCCCCCCGAGTGCACAAATTTTTTGCACCAGGCCTCTAGTGCTCAATTAATATTCGACAAAGGAGGCATGAACATACAATGGAGTCAAAACAGTCTCTTCAATAAATGGGGTTGGGAAAATTGGACAGATATGCAAAAAAAAATGAAACTAGACCACCAACTTATACCATTCACAAGAATAAATGATGGAATCTTTAGGGTTTTCTCTGTCAAAATCCTCAACAAAATTCTAGCAAATCAGATCCAGTAGTACATCAGAAACATCATACACCATGACCAAGTAGGATTTATCCTGGGGATGCAAGGATGGTACAATATCTGCAAATCAATAAATGTGATACATCACATAAACAAATTCAGATATAAAAATAACATAGACATATCAATTGATGCAGAAAAAGCAGACAAAATGCAACACCCATTTTTGATAAAAACTCTCAGCAAGGCGGGAGTAGAAGGATCATACCTCAACATAATAAAAGCCATATATGACAAACCCACAGCCAGCATCATACTCAATGGACAAAAACTAAAACCATTTCCCCTAAGAACAGGAACAAGACAGGAATACCCACTATCACCACTCCTGTTCGACATAGTACTGGAAGTACTAGCCATTGAGATCAGACAAGAAGAAGAAATAAAAGGCATCCAAATTGGAAAAGAAGAAGTAAAACCGTCCTAATTTGCAGATGACATGATACTGTACATACATTTTTATCTTACTTATTTTAAAAAATGCTTTTAGAAAAATAAGTTGAAATCTGCTTTTCATCTCTGATCCTGTCTTGGTTATTTGTGTCTTCTGTCTTTATTTCCTGAATAATTCCAGCGAAGGTAAAAAAAAGGTGATGTTCTGCCTCATTGTTTCAGCTCTTTTACTGTAAACAAACATACTTTTTACAGTCTATTTGGTGTCAGTTTTTTTTGCATTTGTTTATATTTTGTTGATGATTTCTCTGTTTAAAATGCAGTATTGATTTTGTTGGTTATTTCTACTGGTTCTTGTTCTTGGAGTCCTTGTGTGTTTGGACATTTTTTAAAAGTGTTTTGCTCATTGTATTTAAATTTTTATGGTAAGAATAATTTGAGATCAAGGGTAAAGGTATTTTCCTTAAAAAATGATATGTATTTGTTTATGTCAGGATTTTGGGGGCACCAACAATATGGCACTGCCTTTAGTCTAGTTCAAGCCTCGAGGCTCTTTGAATGACCCATGCAATCAGACTTGCACTGCAATCCCATGTAAGAACTGTCCCAATTCTGGTTCACCGTTTCCCTAAGGGGGTAACACTTTAGGGTTCCTGACAAACAGGGAGGGTCTCCTGTTTGTGAGAGTTCCAGACTTTGACTTCTATCCTGCTGCTACTTGTCCTGTGACTTCTCAAAGAGGGAATTCAACATTTTGCAAATTTTAAAAAACCCTCAGTGAAAAAGTTATTTTTGTTCTTCATCTCTCTGGTGAATATTTTCTGTTTAATTTTGACTTAGTAATTCCATATTTTCCTGTTAGGTGTTTTATGCTTTTAAGGTGGTGATTTTTACCTTTTATCCAGTTATTCCAGTTGTTTTCAGTAGGAGTGTTGTCCAAATAATCTATCCCTCAATTACAAAATTAGGAAGCTAGCATTTAATTCAGTCCCATTTTATTTTCCATCTCTTCTGGTTAAGGTGGAGGCTTTTCCTGTGTGTTCTTTTAGGCTCAATTCCCCGTCTCCTGTATGTTATTGCTCAAACAGGAGAAGACATATTTCCACAAGAAGAAGCAGTAGTTATAAGGCAAAGGATAGTCCCCCCCAAGGGTAAAAAAAGATTCTGCAGAAACATAAGGTGAACTTTAGTTCAACTACACCCAATGATTTTTGCAATGATTTATATTCCAAACAGAAGTCAGTTCATCAGTCTAAAAACGTCTTCATGTTCCTTCATAGTTTTCTTCAAGAACAAAAAATCATGACTTGTTTTGCATGTATGGAAATGAAGAGCCCATTCAAGGGTTCTCCCCAACCTTTCTCCCTAAAGGAATAGCTTGAACTAAAGATGAATTCACATTTCCACTTCCCAAGCTCTCTGCTTCTATATTTTAAATAATAGCTTTCTCAACTTTTATCCACCAATATTTTCAAAAAGTTCCCAGGCCTCACAATTTATCTTAGGCACCTTGTTAACTTTCCATCATAAATACAGAATCCAACTTATCCTTCCTCCATCTTTCCCCTTCCCAACCTTGGATAGTTTAAATGGAATAAGAGTTGATGGACCATAATGCTGCCTTTCATAAAAGCTGCCTGCTGCTAAATAGGTCTTGCCAACACATTTGCTTGTAAAAACAGGCACCTCTATGGCAATATTTTATTCCAATGATGCTTTTTCCATTCTACCAGTACGTGCCAGAAATGCAATCATTTTGGTTGATGGCTCTTAGTACAATGGAGTCAAGTGTTCAGCTTCACATTTTTTGTTTTGACTGACTAAGAACCCCAAACTGAGGTGTTTTAACACATCAAAGAGACACAAAATCTCTTATAAATAAGGAAGAGAGTAATATTTGAAGGGACTCTCTATTGGTTTTTAAATTTGAAAATCAGTGCTCACTGTCCAGCAAGTTTTTATTTATTATCTAATAAAAGTATGGGGTGTTTCAAGCATACATCTTAAAATACTGAATTTCAGAACAATTTGAACACAAAGAATTTTGTATATTGGATGTAGGATGGGAAATGGAGTGAGAGTGTCTCTGTATAATGGAAATTACACTAGAAAGAATGATGATGGGAGGGAGGGAGACAGCTGCTGCTTAGGCAGAGAAGAATGGATAATTTTGGTAAAGCTGGCCACCTGCTTCCTCCTATCCCCTCAAGTTTGCAGGGACAAGTAGATGAGGATATACTAGGTTACAATATAATCCTATATAATAAAAGGCTAATATGCAAATCGACCGATGGGCTGAATGAACTGTCACTATGATGCTCACTGACCACCAGGGAGCAGATGCTCAATGCAGAAGCTGTCCCCTGGTGGTCAGTGTGCTTCCACAGGGGGAGCACCACTCAGCTAGAAGCTGGGCTCATGGCTGGTGACACCAGCAGCAGTAGCGAGAGGGTGCAGGCCAGGCTGGGGAACCCCCCACCCCTCCAAGTGCACAAATTTCATGCACCGGGCCCCTAGTAATGAATAATTTACAATGTCAGTGCCTTAATGCCACAGAGATTTATTTGTCCCTTTTAGCCAATGTAGTTCTAAGGGACTTTCTAGCATTATTGTACCTCCATGTGGTAACTATACCATCCAGGCTAATGGGGGTTTCACCACTTAATTGCACATCTTAAACATACGGTTGTATCAAACCTGATTGATGTAACATGAGAAGAAAGTGTGAAGGTCTTGCACAAGCAATTAAATACTCCATTCCAGTGAGATACATGGCACTTCAGCCCACAACCCACTGGCCAAACTTGCCACATGGCCCTGACTGACTTCATGATGGATAGAGAAGTGTAATTTCCTAGGTGCTTGTAAGGAGAGGAGAACCAGACATTAATGAACATTAGAAATCTCTACCACAGAGGTTCTTTCCTTGACTTGCAAGTTATTGTGTCATAAAAAAGTAACTGAAGCCCTTGGCCAATGTGGCTAAGTTAGTTGGGTGTCATCTTGTGCACCAAAGGATTGCATTTTTATCCCCAGTAGGGAGTGTGCAGGAGGCAGCCAATCTGTTTCCTTCTCTCTCCCTCTCCCTTCCTCTCTCTCTAAATATCAATAAAAATATTTTTTTAAAAATAAGAGAAAATATATGCTTCTTAGCCAGAGACTACAAGCTGTGGAAGGAGCCATTTTTCTTTAGAAAAAAACTCCCACTCCTCAAAGAAGGACATGTAGAATAACACGTCATCCTTTTGGGTTTTCACAGGCCATCACCACAACGTGTTGAAATGAAAAACAGTTTGTCAGTTAATTTTATGTGTCAACTTGGTTAGACTATGGTAACTAGTTGTTTGGTCAAACATGAATTCTAGATGTTGCTATGAAGATAATTTTCAGATGTGATGAATATTTACAATCAGTTAACTTTAAGTAAAGCAGATTACCCTTCATGATGTGAGTGGGCCTCGTCCAATCAGTTGAAGACCTTCAGAGCAAAGACTGAGGTTTCTGAAGGTGAAGTAAAATCTGCCTCAAGACTGTAAGATTGACATTCTGCCTGAGTTTCAAGCCTGTTATCCTGCCCTACAGATTTCAGGCTCAAGACTACAACATCGGCCTTGGCCAGGTAACTCAGTTGGTTAGAGTGTCATCCCAATACACCTAGGTAGCAGGTTTAATCCTGGTCAGGGCACATACAATAATTAACCAATGAATGTATAAATAAGTAGAACAATAAATCAATGTTACTCTCTCCCTTTCTCTCTTTCTCTAAAAAAAAAAAGCAATTAAAAATATATTTTAAAAAGGACTGTAACATTGCTTCTTATCTAAATTTCTAATCTGTCACCCGGCCCTACAAATTTTAACTTTGTCAACCCCACAATTATGTAAACTAAGTCCTTAAAATAAATCTCTCTCTTCTCTCTCTCTCTCTCTCTCTCTCTCTCTCTCTCTCTCTCTCCATACACACACATACCTTATTGGTTCTGTTTCTCTGGGAAACCTAATACAAACAGCATCTATTACATTTTCATTTCCACAAGGTACCAATAAAATTCTGTAACTAATAACTGTGCTTTGGGGTATTAAACAAATTGGTGAATCATTCTTAGTCAAACATTCTCTCTCTTTTTTTTTAAATTAAATCTTTATTGTTCAGATTATTACATTAGTTACTCTTTTTTCCCAACATAACTCCCCTCCACCCAGTTCCCACCACACCCTCCGCCCTCAATCCCCACCCACTGTCCTCATCCATAGGTGCATGATTTTTGTCCAGTCTCTTCCCGCATCCCCCACATCCCCTTCCTCCCC
>NW_006299876.1:508186-508878 GCF_000327345.1 Myotis davidii
CTCCTCTGAGTCTCAGTGTTTTTCTCTTTCCTCCTAGTTGAAGAATTTCCACTCAGCCAGCTTTCCTGTGGTTCTGGATGATGTCTGTTCCGTCTTTTAGTTGTATTTTTGAAGTGGTTGTTCAAGGCAGCAAACTCCGGTGTTTACCTATGCCGCCATCTTGGTTTTGTCAAACATTCTCTTAAAGTTCTCAGACAACAACAGCAATAATGAGGGGAAGAAACTCTTAGAATCTTTGTAGGAAGATGGGGTGTATGTAATGTTATAGCTAAGACACTTCAAAAGGCTATTTTAAAGGGGTGTTGATTACATGCATTTAAATGGAGTCACAAGACTTGTTCAGTGAAAGATTAAGGATCTATCAGTTTGCTAAGACTATAACTTCTCTAACTGGCAGGTCATGTGCAATGTAACACTATCTTGGGGGTTGATTTTTTAAATCAAAAAAGCATCTTTGTTTTTCTTTTAGGAAGGTGCTCATATTTTGTGATTCTATGGCCTCTGAATTTCTTCTCCATACTGTTTATCATGAATAAGTTCCTATGTGGAAATGATTAATAAGAACCAGACATTAATGAGCATTATTGATTTTGCCTTACAAATTTTTGATTATTACAAACTAGAGGCCCAGTGCAAAAAAATTTGTGCACCGGGGGAAGGGGGGCCGGAATCCCTCAGTCCGGCCTGTGCCT
>NW_006299876.1:508999-512912 GCF_000327345.1 Myotis davidii
CTATCTATAACAGACAAACATGGTAAATGACCATACCTTTGCTACGCCTCCCATTGGCTAATCAGCATAATATGCAAATTAGCCGCCAACTTTGTTGGTGGCTAATTTGCATTTCGTGCTGATTAGCCAATGGGAGGCATAGCGAAGGTATGGTCAATTACCATGTTTGTCTATTATTAGATAGGATGACTTCATTGGAGAGAGAGAAAAAAGTGCATCTGAAGCAGTTCTTACATCAAGCCCAAGTTGAAAAATGTATATGCCCCCTAGAGAAGTGCTTCTCAGACATTAATGTGCATAGGAATCCCTGAGGAGCTTGTTAAAATGCAGATTTGCATTCAGTAGATCTGGGGTGGGACTGGAGATTCTGCACTTCTAACAACCTCCCAGGTGATGACCATGCTGCTGGCCCCTGGACCACACTTTGTGTAGTAAGTCTAGGTGGTTTTATCTATGACTATGGTTCCAAACACCACGTATGGTAATAACTCCAGGATCTCTATCTTCTGCCACTTTTAACTCCCCTGTTCCTCCCTAGCTCAGTAAATGGCACCACTCATTGCTCAAGCCAGAGACCTGTCATCCATTATCTCTCTTTCTCTTATCTAACTGACGTTCAAATCCTGTCAAGTCTACTTTCAAAACACCTGCCCTCTCAAAACAAAACAAAACAAAAAACCAAAAAAACTCCCAAATTCATAATCTTTTCTCAGTCTCTACTATAATATCTAATATCCTGTCCCAGGCCACCATCATCTATCTCTTTCCTGGGCTACCAAACACTGCTGCCCTCTAGCTGGGCTCCTTTCTTTTACTTTTGCCCTCCTATAGTTCCTTCTCTATACAACCAGACCCATCTCTCTAAAATACAAACCTGTTCACACCACTCACCTACTTAAAACTCCTACAACCATCAGGATAAAGTCCAAATTCTGATTCCATGGTTTGCAAGGGTCTTCAATAACTACATGTTCCTTGATTATTTCTCCAGCTTTATGTCCCATCAGTCTCCCATGCCTTTATTGCACTCTAAGATCTTGCTATACCAGTGATGGCGAATCTTTTGAGCTCGGCGTGTCAGCATTTTGAAAAACCCTAACTTAACTCTGGTGCCGTGTCACATATAGGAATTTTTTGATATTTGCAACCATAGTAAAACAAAGATTTGTATTTTTCATATTTATTTTATATATTTAAATGCCATTTAACAAAGAAAAATCAACCAAAAAAGTGAGTTTGCGTGTCACCTCTGACATGCGTGTCATAGGTTCGCCATCACTGTGCTATACAGTCCTTTTGAAGTTTTTGAATTGAGTCTTTTATCTCTGTACTTTTACAGATACTATTCACTCTGCCTGGAGCACTCTCATCTGGCAAACTCCTATTCATCCTTCTGTTTCAGCTTAAATGTCACCAGAATTTCTCCCCAAGTCACCTAAATTATGCTGACAGCCCCACCTTTGTCCTCCCACAGCTCTCTGTATTCTCCTGTCATCGTGATATCCTTATGGCATCATAATTAACAGGTTATTTGTCTCCCTCACTAGGATGTAAACACCATAAAGGCATGGACCATGTCTGTCTTGTCCGTTCTCCAGCATGCAGCTTAGAATCAATGGGTACTCATAAACATTTGTGAATGAATGACTAAGTAAATGAATGAATGAATGTCAGAGATTCTGTATCTCCTGGTGTCAGAATTCTTCTGGTGCTTCAGCCTCCAATAAATTTGCAAGTTTTTCCTGGGAAGGAACCTCACCAATCTTGTTTGATTTGCCACAGGCATACAGTGCAATCTTCCAGATACACTTAGGACCAACAAGTCAAATTCAGAGGCTGGTTGTGATAGTGCTCATGTTTCTGGTGAGTTAGTAGTATTGCCTGTGTAGTTGAGGGCTGTTGGTGTTTTTTTTCTTCATACTTATAATTACACTTTTTTCTTAATATCATGTCTGTCTCTCTCAAGTGGAAGGTCAAATCCATGTGTACTGGTGTGAAGTTTTCTACTACGTTTTAAGGTCTCCAACTTTGCTGGTCCCATCCTTAACACCTGATAAGCAGCAGCCTCAGAGGCTGATTGAAAGTTTGTGGACAGGGAGATTGAATGTTTTGTATAGCTCCCCTTGTGAAAAGTAGCAGAGTTTCACTAAGCATTGATTGCTGATGATTTTGAGACTTATTGGCAAAGAAAACCAGACTAGAATGTGGCCTTACCCTTGTTTTATAGAGGTGTGGGCTGTCCTCTTGAATGAAGGCATTGCCAATTGCTAATATTGGGAGTAAAGTCTTCCCAGGTCGTTGTTATTAATTTTAATGTGTAAACATGTCAAATACTGAGTCTCATTGGAAAATTCCATCAGCCAGTTATAAAAAGAAAAATGGGTGCTTTACATCTGGGGGAAGAAGTTATTCTTAGCCTACCCTTGTGACTTTCTTATTCTGCATAATTAATGGCACAGTTTTGATTTCACTGTGTTTAGTCTTCTCCTTGAGTTTGACTAACCGAAAACCCTTTAAAACTCACCCCAGAGTACCTGTGAATTAATTTATATCTTGTGTCCTAGAAACACAGGCAGAATATAGTCAAAGTTCAAAGATGTATGATGATTTAACCTAAGTTTCAACACAATGGTTGCAGCAATCTTTATTAAATGAGCTGTAAATAAAAATTTAGATGGATTGAAGAGATTCTAAGCTAGACCCTTTTGTACATTAGGTGAATCATGCATGTAAATAAGTAATCCATACTTGATCTGGTTCAATAATTTGTATTTTTCATATTGAATTTTTCTAAGACAGGGTATAATAATACTGATAAATATCTACACATGCCTCAATTGCCCACTCTCCAATGTACACAGTTGTAAACCACTGTTGTAGATATTAGTGCTATTAACCAAATTTTTCTGGTTCTCTTTGGGCACATGATAGCATTTCACTTCCTGGCCTCTTTGGTTAGGTGGGGCCATGTGAGTTGTGAGTACTTGCTATGGTACTGAATGTTTTTGTTGCCTCAGAATTGAAGCCCCAATCCCCATTGTGATGACATTAGGAGGTGGGTATTTGGGGAGGTAATTAGGTCATGAAGCTCTCATTAATGGAATTAGAGCTTTTATAAGAAGATATATGAAAGCATAAGAAAAAAATAAAGAATTACAGAAGAGAAGAAGAAGAAGAAGAAGAAGAAGAAGAAGAAGAAGAAGAAGAAGAAGGAGAAGGAGAAGGAGAAGAAAATGGCAATAAATACATATCAACAATTGAATTTAAAAATCAAAATAAATGAACAAGGAATTTAATGAACAAAATAAACTGATGAATAAAATAGAACAAGAGGCATGGAAACATGAATAAAAGGAGAAGAAGACGAAGAAAGAGAAGGAGAAGGAGAAGGAGAAGGAGAAGGAGAAGAGAAAAGCTCTCTCTCTGACATATGAGCACACAATAAGAAGGTGGCCATCTAAAAACCAGGAAGAGGGCTCTCACCAGGAACCAAATCAGCTCACACCTTGATCTTGGACTTCCTAGCTTCTAGAACTGTGAGAAATAAATGTCAAGCCACACAGTCTATAGTATTTTGTTTTAGAAATACTATAGCCACACAGTCTATAGTATTGTTTTAGCAGTCCAAGCTGACTAAAACAGTGGTAATGATATGTCACTTCTTGACCAGAGCACTTAGTTATCAATGGAAGACTCTCTGAAGCTCTCTTCCCATCAGGCTACGTCCATGAGTGATCATAATGAGCAGAGACTCCTGCCAACTCATGACAGATATGAAGCACGAGTGAGAAATAAATATTTGTTATTTTAAGCCACTGAGATTTGAAGGTTGTTACCCTAGCCCAGTGATGGCAAACCTTTTGAGCTCGGCGTGTCAGCATTTTGAAAAACCCTAACTTAACTCTGGTGCCAT
>NW_006299876.1:517341-522459 GCF_000327345.1 Myotis davidii
ACCTTTGCTACGCAACACCACTGTACATGTTTACATCCGGTTTTAGAATTGCATTATTGATCATGAGTAACGTGAGTAATAATATTACTCAAGTGATGCCCAACTTTGGCCGTTGTGAGAGACAAATATTTGAATTATGCAATTTTTTGTCTCTGTCGATGCGTGTCACCCAAAATGAGTTTGCGTGTCACATCTGACACACATGTCATAGGTTCGCCATCACTGCCCTAGCCTATCATGAGTGTATGTGGCATGGACCAGGTGTAGCATGGACGTTGCTTTCACACAGAAGGAAAATCAGTATGTTAATCTTAATCTGTTATACTAGAGGAGCCATCTGTCCATCTATAGTTTCCCTCTAAGGCTATTTGGTGGTTTCACCTAAACCTGGGAAGGACTGGTGTGCCATCAGCCCTATAACAATTGGAGCGCTGGAAGGTAATTGTAAGCTGGTAACATTCCCTTCCAGAAATCCTCTAATCCTGTGTCTTTCAGACCAAAGCACACTGAGTTACAATGCAGATTTTAGGAAACAAAAATTTGAGGGCTATTAGAGTCATGAGTCCTTCAATGACTATTCTTCTGCTAACAGACCCTGTACCTTTTGGTCAAGGGGTGACCACCTAAGTCAAAGTGGGTTAATCAGAATCCTTCCCCATAATTTTTCATACTAATATAGGACATAAGCTATAAAGATAAGCACAGATCCCTACTCGAGGTAGAAAATCTGACAGCAGGCGATAGAAAAGTGAATGTTCTAAGAGAAGCAGTAATGAGAAATAAAGGGTGTCCCAAAATTCACGCAAGATTTGAATTTTACGCCATTTGTGCTGTAAAGTGTTGACAAAGGAAAAAAAAGATAGAGTGACAGCTGACAGTTCAGGATTATTAAAAATGGCATGCTACACAAAAGAACAATGCGTTGTCATTGTTGAGCAATATTTTAAAAATAATGAAGGTTTGGCAGCTACAGTTCGCAATTTTCGTGCAAAATATGGTCGGAATAGTGATTTAACTTCATCAACTGTGAAGAGATTAATTAAAAAATTTAGGGGTACTGGATTAATTAGTGATCTGAAACACTCTGGCCGTCCTTCAACAAGTCGTTCAACACAAAACATCGAAGCAGTTCGTGAGAGTGTTGCTGAGAGTCCAGGGACATCAATTTTGCACCGGGGTCAAGAATTGGACATTTTTTAAAAATAAATTTTATTGGACAATAACAGGTAATGGTGCTCACTATCGCGATATGAAAGTCCAGTTTTTTATGTCTAAATTGCAAGATATGGATGTGGACGACATGTGGTTTCAACAAGACGGTGCCACATGCCATACAGCCTGAGAAACAATTCAATTACTGCATGAGTCATTTCTGGTCGTGTAATTTCCCGTTTTGGTGATTAGAATTGGCCGCCCAGATCATGCGTTTTAACGCTGTTGGACATTTTTCTTTGGGGTTTTTTGAAGTCTAAGGTTTATGCCAACAAGCCCACGACTGTCCATGCCTTGAAGGAGGAAATTGAGCGCTGTATCAATGGAATTCAGCGCCATTTATGCAAAACGGTCATGGAAATTTTCAACAAAAGAGTACGTATGTGCCAGCAAAGCTGTGGAGGCCATTGACCCAATATGCTATTCCATACATAACCCTATACTGTATACTTTATGAATCAATAAAAATTTACAATTTTTAATTATAAACCTGTGTTTTCTATCAAAATTACTTCTTGTGTGAATTTTGGGACACCCTTTAGAGGAATGGAGAGCTGGAGATAGTGTGTGAGAGAATGCTAATGGTATTTGCGTTCCTTCATCCAGTCATCACTGAGGCCAGCTCCATCCCAGCCATTTACATATACATTTTTGGTTCTTGAGTCAATAAATGTAATCTCCACCCCACTGCTTATTCAACTCAAGCTGATTCTAGTTGAGCTTCAGCCACTTACAACTAAATGAGTCCTGATGAATAAAGTGGTTTTCACAACTCTATTATTAGTATCTCAATGTGATTTTTCTCAGTGTTTCCCAACTCTTTTACTTCCTGATGCAAATGAAAAGTGATAACATTTGTATGACACCTGGAAGTTAACTGGAAGGGATTTGTGAGTGTCTATATGGGACTCATTGACAACATTCGTTACTTTTTTGTATCATATAATTATAAGAAAAATAAATATAAAGTTTTAAAGGAGATATTAGATATTCATGTCAAACATAAATAAAATATTTTCATGAAAGTTTAATGAAAAGCTTGAACTTGCTTCCTTCAATATAACTTTTTATATCAGGCGTCATGCTTGAAATGATTACACACTGTTTCCTATCAAGATTTTAGTGATGACACTGAATTTAGGTGACAAAGACAATTTAAACCTTGTTTTACAGTCATTCCAAAATTTACAACAGTTGAAATTATATTTAAAGTGCCTAACAGCTGTTCATTTTCTGTTGTTGAAAAATACTATGATGAAATAGATTGTGTTGACAAAAATGGATTACAAATCCAATTGAATTTTTTCATGTCAAGCACAGTACTTCAAAAATAATGATGATGCTACAATTTGCAGAACACACATGCAGTCACCATGTGACTAAGTTGGATGCAACTAAAAGGGCGTATCAAACAGATGTTAAGTATGTGACATATGTAAAGATAGGGATTTGAGCGTAGTACCTGGAGCCCCTTCGACAGTTCCCCTCTTCATGCCCTCTGTCATCCTTTCTCAAACCCATGTCCCGGTGGTGGAGCGCCTCTTTAGGTATGCTCAGTGTGAAGCAATGGAGCATCGAGGGGCTGGAAGTGCCCTTTGTGCTGCCTGCCCATGAAGACCGTAGGGCAAAATTCCAGATTCTGTTCTGCAGGATCTGTCTTCTGAAAAAAATCCATCTAGGCTGCTAGCAGCTGGTGATGGGTGGCCTGAGGGCTCTGGCTCCCCAAAGCTCTACCTGATTACCCCAAACACCTAGAAGATTAATAATTCTTGCCCACTTCTAATCCACTGGCAGCACCCCAGTGTGTCAAAGCTCATCAGTTGGGAAGCTCTGATTTATCTATTAAATCTTTCACTAGAACCTCCCTGGGGGATGGGAGGAAGCCTCAGCATTTTAGGCCTCAGAAGAGGGAAGTTCCACTTGCACTGTCACTCTCTTTCAAGCTTACTCTCTAAAGTCCCCCCAGCATTTGTTCTGCAGTCCTTCCATCATTCCCACCCCTTTCTTGGGAAACTACACTCATTTCCTTGAGAGAAAAGAATTCCTGAGTATTTTGGTCTTTTCATCTGGATACAGATGAAGGCTTGCAGGAACCCAGGCTTGACAAGCTTTGAGGCTGAGGCCTGTGGGTGCCATGACTCAGGAGTGTTAGACTCAGCTACGGGCAGGTCTCACCATCTAGAGAAGCTTCTGAACCTATGTAAGCCTCAACCACCACGGCACCAGGGATTGTGTTGGACTGCTGGACTCCTAGCAATGCCGTGTTGTAGCAACTGCGGCAACAGCTGAAGAAAACATTTCCTAGGTGGACTGAACAGGCTTCCAGCTTTCTTTCCTCAAAGCAACAGAGGCCAGTACTGATCCTTTGAAATGAGTATGTACCCTTGAGATTCACAGAACTCTTGTGAGAGGGAGCACCCTGGAGAGGGAAGAAGCATATTTTACTCATAGGTAAGATGAAGGGCTAGAAATAATCTAATTAGAAAAGTCATAGAAATTTAATTGTTTTACTTCAAGCTAAATAAGTGGTATTTTTTTACACTTTTAAAAAATATTTTTTTATTGATTTTAGAGAGGAAGGGAGAGGGAGAGAGAGATAGAAACATCAATGATGAGAGAGAATAATTTATTGGTTGCCTCCTGCTGGAGATAGAACCCTGAAACCTGGGCATGTGCCCTGACTGGGAATTGAACTGTGACCATCTGGTTCATAGGTCAATGCTCAACCGCTGATTCACTCTGTCAGGCTTTTTTACACTTTTAATTTGTTCTTTCCCAAAACAAAATTGCCCTAAGTTGTTATTGACTCTAGCACAACTGTCCTTAAGAGGCAGGTGGTGACATATTAAAGTAGTGAAACAAAGCAGGCTACCCCTCTCTGTTAATCTTGCCTGCTGGACTTCAGATCTCATTGCAAACTTCACTTTCTTCAGGAAGCTAATCCCTGCTCCATCAGCTTCTTTAATCTTGGTTGCCCTTGGAGAAATAGAGAAAAACTTCTGAGTTTTTCTCATATTTGTTAATCTGTTCAAGTTTATAGAATTTAATCTCCCACTTGATCACTTAACTCCTGTGGCCTGGGGAACATGAAGAAAAGAGCCAAGCTCAAAGGAATGTTGGAACCAGAGTCAAGGTCCTGAGAGTTGCCTTCTTTTCTTCTTCCTAGAATTATAAATATCATCTAGGTCATGAAGCTGCTACCTGGGTTAGCAGCCAAGTCACCGCCTACCCTCAGCTGGGCTGGTATGTCAGCTCGCCAGTGTTGCTATTCATTTCTTGTTAGCTCTCATGCTTCCTCCTCTGGGATCCCCTAAGCCATTTAAGCTTTTTCCACCATAGCACTTACCACCCTGCTTCCTTCGCCATATTTCCTCCTGTAACAAAAACTCAATGAGTTCATGGCCTATGTCTCCCTTGTCTTCCAACACTTAGCATAGGGTCTGCCTGGCAAAGAGTTAGCATTTAATAAATATTTGTTGCATGGGTGAACCAACTTCTGTTTGGCTTGGTGACCTGGGCAAAGTTATTCCTTCCTTTAAACCTGTTTCCTGATCTGTAAAATGAGGGTTATGGGCTACTCTCAAGGTCCTTTTCAGTTCTGACATTTTATGGTTTATTTTCCTGAAATGTCATTCCCGTTCCCAGTAACATTTTTCATTGGTGACTTCATCTTCCACTTTGGTAATACTAAAATTGTCCAAAGTGAGATCTTGCAATATATTCTATCCATTTCAAAATTATTTTCTACTAGGGGCCCGGTGCATGAAATTCGTGCACTGGGTGTGTGTGGGGGGGAGTGTCCCTCAGTCCAGCCTGCCCCCTCTCACATACTGGGAGCCCTCAGGCGTTGACCCCCATCCCCCTCCAATCACAGGATCTGCCCCTTGCCCAGGCCTGATGCCTCGG
>NW_006299876.1:523403-526564 GCF_000327345.1 Myotis davidii
CTTCTTCTCCCTTTTATTACCTGTTTCAAAGAAGGAAGATTTCTCCATTTATCCAACCTTCACTCCTCTAGCCATACTCTCTACCTGTCTCTGCTATTCTGCTCTGCAGTCTTACTTTCATCCATTGTTCAACAAACATTTGTTGAGCATCTACTATGTGCCAGACTCTATAGGCACTGAGGATAAAATTATAAGCAAGCATAATCCTTACCTTCAAAGAATTTATACTTGGGACATCTGCAATACTTTCAACAATAAACAAAAAAGAATTTATAATCTTTATGTATCATTTTTCTGTAGAAGCTCTCAAATCTTTTTTATCCTGGTTACTTTTCCAATGCTTTAAACTATAATACTGTATTCTGCGTTTCTTCTGGGTATCTCCATATGGATGTCCCATCAACCCCTCATATCATATGTAACATATCCCAAATATAAATTTTTCTCTTCCAAAATGTTTTCTTGTTGATAGTTTTACTTTGATTCAAGTTTCTATCATTGTCTGAACCAAACAGATTTGAGGCCCCAGAGTTATAACTGCCTTCCTTCTTTTTACTATCTGTGGTAGGCTGAAAAATGGCTTCCCAGAAAATATCCAGGTCCTATTCCCTGGAACCTGTGAAAGTTACCTTATATGGTAAAGGGACTGTGCAGATGTGGTTAAGAATCTTGAGATGGGAAAATTATCCTGAATTATTTGGGTGAGTCTGATATAATCACAGGTGTCCTTAAAAGAGAGAGGCTGAGGGAGATATGACGCAAAAGAGAAGGAAAGTGACAATGGTGGCAGAGATTGTAGTGCCGCAGCTATACACAAGGAGTGCTAGTAGCCACCAGAAGATGAAAGAGGCAAAAACCAGATTCTCCCCCAGAAACTTCTAGAAAGTACCAGCAGTGCCAACACTTTGATTTTAGCCCCGTAACATTCATTTTGGACTTCTGGTCTCCAGAACTGTAAGAGAATAAATTTCTGTTGTTTTAAGTCACTGACTTAGTGGTAATTTGTTACAGGAATCATAGGAAATGAATACACGGTTCTACCTCAAATCAGTTGTAAAGTCCTTTTGAGTCTACCTCTACCTGTCTTCCAAATCCATTCTCCCCTCACCATCTCCACCACTACTATCCTAGTTCAGGTTTCCATGAACTTTACTCCATGTTACTAAAATAGCTTTCTAGTTACTCTCCCTTTCTTAAGTCTTGCCTCTTCCAATTCATCTACCAGAGTGACTGTTCTAAAAATAGTGTGGATCTTAGCTGATATTTCAAACCTTCCACAGGTCTTAAATATTCCAAATATTTGGCCATAAACCTCTGCGTGAACACATCCAGAGGTTACGACCTCCCTGACTTATGATGTAGTTAATATGATTATTAGGCAATTCAAGTTGTTTGAAAATTATTCCTGTAACTTCTTTTAGGCCTATGTCTACCCATCAGGCCGTTTCTGGTTTCCAGCCTCTACTTTTGTCCTCCCTCTACAGTTTACTTGGCTAGGCTAAGCTAAATTTCCCAGAAGTTCCTTCCCTGTGCATTTCCCATTAGTGTGGGCCACAAGAGAAATTCTTGTGTGAGATTTAAAAGGTGGATACCCTCCTCGTGCTGGGACCATTTAATAGGGTATCATCCATTCCTTAGCTACAACCTCAGCTCTGTCTCAGGCTCTAAGACCTATTCTGACCATAGGCCAAAGGAAAGTCAATGGTTGTAGCCCATTACTCTGAGATTCTGCCTCAGGTCATTCTTGCTGCAGGGCCAGCCCTGAGCATAGGCCCAAGTTCTGATAACTGGTAGCTGCCTTCTTCAGACCCAGTCTCCCTTCAAGGTACAGTTCTGATCACTGTTGCCTGAGTGAAGTTCACTTCTGTTCTTACCATGTCCTCACTTGAGCCCATACATGAGGGACATGGAGGATAGAAACCAGAGAAGTTTCTGAGCAAGAACCCATGAATCACCTCATTAGACTCTATGGTTGGATTGCACAACTCCCATCTCCTTCAGCCCTTACGTGTTTCCACTTGAGTCTGATTCCTAGGAAAGGGAGTCGAATTGGTCTAGCCTGGGTCACTTGCCCACCCTTGTGTTTAAGGAAGTGGGGGCTACTGATTGGCAGTACAACAGGATCATAAGAAGTACAGGGGAGGCATATGCTGGGTGGACGATAGTGAGACATTCACCATATGCCTGCTAGATTAGCTGTCCTCAGTACATTCAGCTCAATCTAGAAGTTCACCTTTACTCAATCAATTCTTTCTATCCATCACAGGAGGCCTAACAAATTCCCCATAATAGCTCTTCCCCAGTGCTATTTATGACCTATATTGTTCTTTGTTCTCAAGTATGAATTACTCTGGCTTTTGGAATACGTAGAATAAGTCAATTCCTCTTCTACACAATATTCTTTTCAAGAGTTTAAAGCAAGCTGCAGACTATGCTTGGCCTCTTCCGTCCAGCCTACCTTGTGGCCATCTCCTTTTTAGGCTCAATATACTTCTTATGTCCCTCAGCTCTTCCTTGAGTCCCATGGTTCACCAGAGTCAATTTTCAAGGGCAGAAACTATATCTTAAGGCCTGGCAGCAAATATGAGTTTAAATGTTTAGTGATTGACTCATTGACATGGTTTCTATACTGATCACTTTCTTGGTCAGTCTTCTGGGTGCAGTCAGATTGGCATTGGGTTCAATTGTGCATACAGACTGGTGCAGAAGAGAGTGGGGGTGATTCTTTGGCTGGGATGCTATGCTTATCTAAATGCAGTCTAGTAAGCTCAGACCACATTTGGGAACATGGTAGCAATAGCTCCGTGATGACTTTTGGGCTCCCTTCTACCCATAGCTTCACAAACTCCATGAAAAAGCCCAGAAGCTTGTTTAACTGGGTTTTATTGAAGCTGCTTCGGGGTGGGGGGAGGGTGCACTTGCAGCAAACCAGTTGTGTCTGTGAAAAGAAAAATATCATAGCCCCCATTAGCATATCTGTACTGGTATGCTGCCCAGGAACATTAATTATAGAGAAATAGGAAAAATAGAAAAAAAAAAGATTAAAACCCCATAATTCCACCATCTAGAGGCAAGCACTGTTAGCACTTGGGGTGTGTCATAGTTTCTATCTTTCCAAGTTTAAATTCTGACTCTGCCAGTGTTTCTTTGTGTGTGTGTGT
>NW_006299876.1:526635-532013 GCF_000327345.1 Myotis davidii
GACCAGAATCGAACCTGGGACCCTTCAGTCTGCAGGCCGACGCTCTATCCACTGAGCCAAACCGGTTTCGGCTGCCAGTGTTTCTTGACTTTGGAAAAATTTTTAACTTTTCCTGGCCCACTTTCCTCACCTGAAAAACTTAGATAATAATGCCAATCTAGCAGGGCTGTTGTGAAGATCTGAAAAGATAATTTATGGAAAGCACTTAAACCATAGTTACTCTTAAAATTGTAACTATTGGTATTTGATCAGGTTATTAAAGTTCCAAGTAATAGTCTTAACCACTCTGCTGATCTTTCTTGTGATGGTTTTCTTTCTTTAAAAAAAAAAAAAAAGGGTGGGAACATGAATGGAACAAAATTGGCCACAAGTTGATGATTATTAAGAATGTGGGTTCAATGTATTATTCTCTCTACTTCTATATGTGTGTGGGAATTTTCCATAATCAAAAGTTATAAAAAAGCCGAAACCGGTTTGGCTCAGTGGATAGAGCGTCGGCCTGCAGACTGAAGGGTCCCGGGTTCGATTCCGGTCAAGGGCATGTACCTGGGTTGTGCGCATTTCCCCAGTGGGGGATGTGCAGGAGGCAGCTGATCGATGTTTCTCTCTCATCGATGTTTCTAACTCTCTATCTCTATCTCTCTCCTTTCCTCTCTGTAAAAAATCAATAAAATATATTTAAAAAAAAAAGTTATAAAAAGACAAAAAAGGCAAGAAGCCCTGAATTCAGATGTTGCCTCAATCTCTTGTTGCAAACTCGTTTTCTACAGTTTCAGGACCAGCGGGAAGGGACCTTGCAAGTTGGAGCTTGCAAGTGTGAGCTGAGGCCCATAATTAAGGGTAGTTTGAGATGTAACTGTGTGTCCATGAGCATTAATTTTGGATTACATAGTTTGTGGATATTGAGTTGGTTAAGTTACTTTCCCCCTAAAGGGCATAAACCCCGTAAGCCCCATGAACGGTGGGCAGGGCAATACAGAAGCCTGTGTAGATAGGCTAACATAGTGATGACCTGCCAATACTGTGGAGTAGTTCTTGCTGTGGAGACCCTCCGCTACTGTCTAGATCCTGACCTTCTTCTACCTCCCTTCCATCCAGTGAGCCTCTCCCTATGACAGTGATGGCGAACCTATGACACGCGTGTCAGAGGTGACACGCCAACTCACTTTTTTGGTTGATTTTTCTTTGTTAAATGGCATTTAAATATATAAAATAAATATCAAAAATATGTCTTTGTTTTACTATGGTTGCAAATATCAAAAAATTTCTATATGTGACACGGCACCAGAATTAAGTTAGGGTTTTTCAAAATGCTGACACGCCGAGCTCAAAAGGTTCGCCATCACTGCCCTATGAGCTCTGAGGGCCTATTATTAACTTCTCAGTAATTTTGTGAACCTGATGATGTCACACTAGTAGATTGCAATAGCCATGGTGTAGGAGACTTTATATGATGGAAATAAGTAAATATTATAAATCAGATTATTTTTGTCCTGCACAGCTGGGTGTTAAACATTTACCAGGTGCACCAGTGACCAGACTATGCCAGTAAATTTCCTTTTTACTCAAGTTAGCCCACTACCCATCTCCTAGCTTCCCCCCAAAAAAATTAGTAAAAAAGTATTCCTTGAAGAGAGAGAACAGCTTGTTACTGCTGCTGGGACTAAATGCTAAACATGGCATGGGGCTCTTTTAAAGTCAATGGCTCTACTGATACCAATAATGTGCTTAATTTCCTTAATTGTCAAACAGCTTTAGGGGGAATTCTAAGTGATAGGTACCAGCACTGGTGGCTTCATAGGAAGCAAAACTGACACACCCGCTTCCTGAACATCTCCAACCCAATACATCCCATGGACTCATAACAACTCAGAAGGAGTTGCTCTTGGCAGACAAAAACACATTATCCCTATATCTGGACTGATAGCCAGCCATCTGCACTATACTGCCAAAGCGGTCATTAAAAATTGAACCTCTTTCTTACACCTTACACCAAACACTGTTGCCCTTAAAACCCCTCCTCAGCCCCCACCTTAGGTTCTCCCTTCATAATTCACCCATATTAGGTTCTGATTGGTTGGTTTCTATGCCAGTCAGTGTCAAAAGCTCCGTCTTTTAGGCAGCCATTGGCTCCTGGCACTTCACCCAGATTTGGTTCTGATTGATCAGTTTCTATGCCAGTCAGCATCTCCAGGCCTATCTATGGGCCTGATCAAAGAGGCAGGGCTGATCAGCAGCCCCCCAGAGGCCAGAAGAGAAACAGAGGCTCCGCTGCTGGTGAAGCCAGGAGAGAAAGAGAGAGGCAACAGCTGATCAACAGCTGCCACTGAAGCTGCAGATCAGACCCTGCCTCTCTCTCTGCAGGCCTCTCTCCAGGCCTGATCCGCAGCCCCCTCAGCAGTCAGTGCTGGGTCGCCAGGGCAACCCAGCACTGACTTCCAGTGTTATGTCAAGCCTTGGGTCTTTACGGACCCTGGCCCTTTATATATGTAGATTGAGATGGCTTTGTGGGGTTTTATCCTGCATTCTCTTAATATGAGAATATCAGAGAATGGTATATAACATTGTTTAATTTTCGTATGCTGAGAGAGATGGAAACATCAATGATGAGAGAGAATCATTGATCGGCTGCCTCCTGCACACCCCACACTGGGGACTGAGACTGCAACCTGGGCATGTGCCCTGACTGGAATCGAACCGTGACCTCCTGGTTCATAGGTCGACACTCAACCACTGAGCCATGCTGACCAGGCTAAAAAATGCATTTTAAAAGAACTGGATGGAAACACAAAAAACTAATAACCATAGATACCTCCAGGAAGAGAAATGAAGAAAAGGGGAGGAATGAAGGACTTGCACATTTTACTATATGAAACTCTGTTATTTGAACCTTTAGAACAGGAATGAGTTCATCTCACTAAAAGATAACATCTAATTCAAAAACTTGTTTAAGTTTTTAAGCAACGTTAAAGCACATTGGGATGGGGGATGAGGAGTAGCCCCATTATTCCAGCAACAAGATGCACAGTTAGAGAATGCCAGATCCCAGAGTAAACTTAAGGGTCACAACCTCAAGAGATAAGACTTGTCCAAGTTGACATAGTGAGTTAGTGATGGAGTGAAGTGTACAACCCAGGTCTCTTTAATGCTGTAAGAAAACTGAATTCCCAAACCAGAGGAAAAACTTGAAATGACAGTGGGAATCAGTGAACATTAAATCTGAGAACTGTGTCAGATCAGTGCAAGTCATCCAGTCCTATTAGGCAAGAAAATAAAGACATCCAAATTGGAAAAGAAGTAACTATATTCATCTGTAGACGCCATGACTTTATGTGTGGTAATCCTAAAGAATCCAGAAAACAACTATTACAGCTTATAAATTTTAGTAAAGTTTCAGGGTACAAGATCATCAAACAAATATCAGTTTTATTTCTATATGCTAGTAATGAACAATCTGAAAATGAAATTAGGAAACAATTTCATTTATAATAGCATCAAAAAGAATAAAATACATTTCAGAAGACAACTTCTTTTTTTAATATATTTTATTGATTTTTTACAGAGAGGAAGGGAGAGAGATAGAGAGTTAGAAACATCGATGAGAGAGAAACATCGATTAGCTGCCTCCTGCACATCTCCTACTGGGGAACAGCTTCTTGTCTGCTGGGGCTGACCAGCAGACCCTGAGCAATGGATGAATGATTACTCTATCACAGGTTCGCTGTGAGAGGGCTAAGGGACTGCCTGGCTAAAGAAACCAGACAGCCTTGATCACCTGCCTCTTCAGGCTTTTATTGTAACAACAGTTTGAGATAAAGTTTATCTTTTAGATACAATCAGTGGCGTAGGTAATCTTGGGAGGACACATGTGTCTGCAGTGTCCTTTAAGCAAGGACACCTAAAGATTAAGCGTAATGATTCCGGTAAACACCTGAGGGTCTGCACATACACAGACTTGTCTGGAAAGGTCAAGGAACAATTAGGGACAGCTGCCTTTGGCCAACTCCCCTAAGTCAGAATTCTGATAAATAGGGGTGGGCCACCTTCAGCCAACTTCCCCTAGATCAGAACTTCCTCCTTACAAACTTTTCCAACCAAGTCTCCTGTGCTCTCCCACACTTGTCTATTCCGCATCTCTATTGAGAATGCACATGATGAAGATCATTGTTGTCTGCCCATTTTTTTTATACTTTATCAAGTCTTCTGAACAAACTAAACCTTCTCTCAGTTCCTTGCATTACATTAGTAGTGAAGAGCAAAGACATCACTTTAATACCCCCTTGAAAGTAATTTTTCTGTTCTAGTCTATGACTTGTTCCCCATGGAGATTCTGAGGAGTCCAGACCTCTAGGACAATACTTTAAAGTATCAGTAAGTTTTTTTTGTAATTACTTTATCCTCCCCCTAAATTCGTGTACTTTTAAAAAAATATTTTAAAATTGATTTTCAGAAAGAGAGGGAGGAGAAGGGAGGGAGAGAGAAACATCGATGCGAGTGCAACATCTATTGCCTATATCTTGCATGCTCTCTACCTGGGATCAAGCCTGCAACACAGGAACAGGCAACCTTGACCAGGAATTGAACAGGCAACCCCCAGGTGCATGGGATGGCACCAAACCAACTGAGCCACACTGGCCAAGGCTCTGAGTACTTTCTTACTTAGCTCTTAGAAAAACACTTTATTTCTTTGTTCTTCCTTCCTTTCCTGCATCCATTCTACCTTCTTTTGGCAATAGCACCTCAATTTCATTTTGGGAAATATCTACATATATACTGGATAAATTTGGCAAGAATATTAATTAAAACACCCTGTACTCTCCTAGCTTAGGAGCAGTGATGTTGATCCAAGCTGAACTGATTAGAAGCTTCCTCTTAAATTTGATCCATGAGTGGAGTAATAAAAAAGACTGGATAAAGCATTAAGCAGTTCTTGCTCAACACCATCTGGAGTTGCCTAGTTTCTGCCCTAGTTTCTAAAGAGCTGGGTTCTCTAGTCTTTCTTTTATTTATTTTTAAAATTTTTTTTTAGTCGAAAGAGTTGTTTAATACTTGATTATGTTTTTTATTTTTTTTAAATTTTGTTTTATTGCTTAAAATATTACAAAGAGTAGTACATATGTCTCCTTTTTGTTTACCTTTGACCTTCCCCCGGCCTCCCCTAACCCCCAGTGTCTTGTGTCTATTGGTTATGCTTATATGCATGCATACGAGTCCTTCGGTTGATCTCATTGCCTCCCCTCCTCCAACCCTCCCGGCCTTCCCGCTGTAGTTTGACAGTCTGTTTGATGCTGCTCTGCCTCTGTATCTATATTTTCACTGGCTACAATATACTGGGCTTATTGTTTTTGTTTTAATCCATTCAGCATTTTAAAATACCT
>NW_006299876.1:533278-537154 GCF_000327345.1 Myotis davidii
TAGTGGCAGGAGAAAGGGATAGGAGGAAATAGACTCGAGAGAGAGTTTTCAAAAGCAGGATTGATGGAGTAGAGTAACTGGTTATCTATGTAAGGAGAGGGAACAATCAAGAATGACTCAAGATTTAGAACCTGAGTGTTGAGAAAATGATGGTATCGTTGGTAAATGTGGGGGAGTTAAGAGAAGTTAGTTTTTCACTGATACAACTCCTAGGGCATTGGAAACTAAAGAGAAAATAAACAAATGGGACTACATACATCAAAAAAGCTTCTGCACAGCAAAAGAAACCACCAACAAAACAATAAGAAAGCCCACTGCATGGAGAACATATTTGCCAATGTTATCACCGATAAAGGTTTAATCTAGTCTTTCTTAAACCTGTTTTCTCCCCAGTATCCTTCAAATAAATTCCTCTTTGTCCTAAGTTAGCCATAGTTGAATTTTGTTATTCACAACTCAAAACCCCTGTCTCAGAAAGGTGATCCATTCAATTATTCAGCAAATATTTATTAAGTATTTACTATTTGCTAAGTACTGTGCTAGTCACTGGGGAGGGTTCTCCAAGTTAATAGGCTGATCTCTTTCTGTCAATAAGAGAAAACTGGGGGTTAACTCTACAAGTCTTCATTTTAAGTGCCAGGAAAGAAAGAGGCTCTAGGAAACTCTAGGAGAATAATTAGCTATCATTATACAAAATTTAATAGAAGTAATAAAAACATGAATGTTGAGAAATACTTCTCTCTAATTGAAGTAACTCAGGGCTGTAATAATTCTCAACTTTATAACAAGTTTCTTTAGAGGTCATATGTATTGTTATACTCTAAAGCACATTTGATTCCTGTTGCTAACCACTCTGGAACACATTACATAGTGCTGCATATATGAGAAGCAGCTTCATCACAAAACAATGCTGATTATTTGAGGCATCTGTGCTTGTGATGTATTAATAGCATGGGGGAAATATATACTGATTTGTTATTTCAGGCATTTAAAAGATAAAGGTATAATTTTAAAGGAATGAGTGGTTTGGGGGAATTAAAGACTGATTCCTCTCCACTGCACCCCATGAAATATACAGTTGAAATGTGGATATTATCTTAAAGATCTTGAAATTCTGATACTGCTCCATTAATAATTATTTTAGCAACTTTGGGGACTTAGTAATTGGCTCCAACATAACCTTTTCACTGGAACATTTAGGTTCTCCTTTCAGGTTCCAGACATAGAACTGGTGTAGATTCTTTGGCATAATTGATTTGGAGCTCAAATTTAATAGCACTACTTTTTCTAGCTGTAGCATCTGCATTCATAGCTCACATAGCTCCTGGTCATCAGTCAAATGTCTCTTTGAACTCAGACTTTGGTTTTAACTGCCTGTGAAAGAACATGATTCTCCTGGTTCCATCAAGCATTCGTCTCATTGTACCTCTATTTGTCCTTGAAAGAACCTATCTCTCCAATTGGCCCTCACAGGGGTATGCATGTCAAATTGGGTTTTCATCTTTCTAAAAATGCTCGTTTAAAAATGCACTTGGTGCCCTGGCTGAGTAACTCAGTTAGTTCGAGCGTCACTCTGATACACCAAGGTTTCTGGTTCAATCCCTGGTCAGTGCACATACAATGAATGCATAAATATGTGAACAACAAATCAATGTTTCTCTCTCTGTCTCTCTCAAAATCAATTAATAAAATATTTTTTTAAATTTACTTGGCAATGTGAAACTAATTTTCAAAATCTTTGAGGTGAATTTTGTAGTATTTTAAAAAATCAACAAATAAAATATTTTAAATATTTAAAAATCTCTAAAAATCAGTAAATAAAATATTTTTAAAAATTCACTTGGTGCCGAATCCAGTTTGGCTCGGTGGATGGAGCGTCGGCCTGTGGACTGAGGGGTCCCGGGTTCGATTCCGGTCAAGGGCATGTACCTGGGTTGCGGGCACATCCCCAGTGGGAGATGTGCAGGAGGTGGCTGATCGATGTTCCTCTCTCATCGATGTTTCTGGCTCTCTATCCCTCTCCCTTCCTCTCTGTAAAAATCAATAAAATATATTTTTAAAAAAATTCACTTGGTGATGTGAAACTAATATTCAAAATATTTGAGGTGAATTTTGTGGTATTTAATTTGTGTTTGGAGAAAAAATTAAAATTATTATTATTAATTTTGAAAAATAAAATTTTTGAATGTCCTCTACATCCATGGCATTTTAGCAAAATTCATTAAGTATAAATTTCTTTTCTTTTTAAAAAAGATTTTTATTTATTGATTTTAGAGAGAGAGAGAAGAAGGGAGAGAAAGAGAGAGAGATCACTTTGTTGTTATACTTATTTATGCACTAGAGGCCCGGTGCACAAAATTTGTGCACTTGGGGTAGTTTCTCAGCCTGGCCTGCACCCTCTCACAGTCTGGGAGCCCTTGGGGGATGTCTGACTGATGGCTTAGGCCCACTCCCTGTGAGCCCGGCTTCTGGCTGAGCATTGCTCCTGCATTGAGTGTCTCCCCCCTGGTGGTCAGTGCACATCATAGCAACTGGCCATTCTGTCAATCGGTCTATTTGCATATTAGCCTTTTATTATATCAGATTCTTTGGTTGATGCTTGTATGTGCCCTGACAGGACATCGAACCCAAAACCTTGAGGTATTGGAACGACTCTCTAACCAACTGGGACAATGCTATAACCAACTGAACTACACAGCCAGGGCTAAATTTCTTAACTCATACAAATCTTCATAAAATGATAGGCCACTGCCCTAACTGGTGTGGCTCGATTGGTTGGAGCCTGTCATCCCATCCATCAAAAGGGGGTGTGTTCAATGCCTGGTAATGGCAAGTAAGGGAGACAGTCGAATGAAATTTCTCATATTTATGTTTCTCTCTTTCTGTCTTCCTTCCTCTCTCTGGGATCAATAGAAAAAAGTTTGTTGATGGGCCAAACCACTCACTATGAAAGAAAAAGAGTAATCAAGGTGTTCTACAGAGTCCCTAAAGTTCATTTTGTCAATACAATGTATTCTAAGTCACACCATCTCAAACATGGCCTCCAATTTTGCTGAAAATCTGTGTAGTGGTTTTCATGCCATGTAGAAACAGACAAAACTGGATGTTAATTACATATAAATAAGACATAGGTAATTTGTTCAGTCAGTGATGACCTTGTCTCTTTCTTCCTTGACTCCTGCTACTCATTAGTACATCCACCAGAGGGCAGGCAGTAAAAGAAAAAGGAAAGAAGAGAAAAAGCTGTGAGATCTGTAATATGAGGCAGAACTCAAGGTTACCATCTCTGAACCCATTCCCCAGTGGTCCTAATGGGTATAACTTATTTGAATGAAGGTATTATCTCAGATGGTTCAGTCACTTCAGGCAGTCAAGAACTATTTATTGAATGTCTGCTATATGCAGGGCACTGTTCTAGACACTGAGGATACAATAGTAAACAAGAAAGGCAAAAATATTAACTTGTAGAACTAACATTTCAGTATTATATTTTCATAATTCCCAAAGGCCTCAGCTTCCTATCTGTACCATGGGGGCAATAATACTAGAATTTCTGTGAACATTTACATGAGATGCTTAAACATCTAATAAATTTCCTGGATTATAATTTACTAGAGGCCCGGTGCACAAAAATTTGTGCACTCGGGGAGGGGAAAGGGGGGTCCCTCAGCCCAGCCTGTGCCCTCTCGCAGTCTGGGACCCCTCAGGAGATAATGCCCTGCTGGCTTAGGCCTGCTCCTGGGTGGCACAGGGCAGGCTCAATCCCTAGGTGAAGCCCGTGGTCGGACTCAGAGCAGGGCCAATTGGGGAGTTGGGGTGCCGCCCCCTGTCATGCACAGAGCAGGGCCCATTACGGGGTTGGGGAGCTCCCCACTG
>NW_006299876.1:537594-545874 GCF_000327345.1 Myotis davidii
CTCCGCTGCTGAAAGTAGGTTTCTGGCCTTTGCTTACAATGTTGTGATCCTGCTGGCTGAAGCCTGGCGGACTAAAGCAGGTTTCTGGGGTTTTGTTTAGCTTATATATTTGTTACATAGTTGCTTAGAGTTGCAGCTCAGAGGCCTGCAGCGGCAGGTGGGGAACGTTGGAGTCTTCCATCACTGAAGCAAGCAAGCCTCATGTTAGTTTCAAGGTGCCTGGCTGCCAGCTGCCATCTTGGCTGGCAGTTAATTTGCATATCACCCTGATTAGCCAATGGGAAGGGTAGCGGAGGTATGGCTAATTACCATGTTTCTCTTTTATTAGATAGGATAATTTGTACACAGTTTTAAATAGTGTCTATAAAACCATGCATTGTAATTTTCATTGTTTCATGAACACTTTTTTTTCAATTAAATTTATTGGAGTGACATAGGATCATATAGGTTTCAAGTGTCCATTTCTATGATACATGATCTGTATATTGCATTGTGTGTCCACCACCCAAAATCAAATTATCTTCCATCATCATATGTTTGGCCCCCTTTTCCCTTTACTATCCTGCCACCCCCTTCCCTCTTGTAATCACCATGCTGCTGTGTCTATGAGTTTCAGTTTTATATCCCAAATATGAGTGAAATCATGTGGGTGAATACTTTCCTAAGAATATTTTTAGGCCCAGCAGGCATGGCTCAGTGGTTGAGTGTCGACCTATGAACCAGGAGATCACGGTTCAATTCCTGGTCAGAGCACATGCCCCGGTTTTGGGCTTGATCCCCTGTGTTGGGTGTGCAGGAGGTAGCCGATCAATGGTTCTCTTTCATCATTGGTGTTTCTCTCTCTCTCTTCCTTCCTCTCTGAAATCAATAAAATTTATTTTAAAATATATTTTTAAAAAGAATATTTTAAGTCAGTATTTTATAGTTATGTAACACTTCCTTGTGTCAATGTATGATAATAATTAAACTTACTCTATTCTATTATATACTTGGTTCATAGGAGGTTCTTAGTAAATATTTGTTGAAAGAATGCATAATTATCACTAATTTATGTTCTGTCCATCTTTTCAATATTGCAAATTCAGAGGCAGAAATATTTTCCTTCTACCCTTCTAGATTGTTTGCCTGGTCTAATCAAATTGTCATAAGACAGGTTAACAAGAGAAAAACACATTTAATTATGTACTGTGGAGAAAAAAAGGGGGGGGGAGTTCTATGGAAAGTAACATTACAGGGTGATCTGATTCTAAATTCCTAACTGGGCAGGTTATGGTAGGTAGTCAAGTCACAGGCCTGTAACTTCTTTAGTGAAAGGTTTTAAGCCAGCTCTGTCCATTGTTCTTGGGCATGTAGGTTAACACACCTTTGAAGTACCAGAGGTAATACCCCTTGAAGGGGTTATTAACTCTTAATAGAGCACATAATCTTGTTAACTATCCTGTAATCCAATTCCCACTTGCTTTCTCTAATCTTCCTTACATGCCTTCCTTAATTTCAAATACATAAAAGAAGCTGCAAAACTGTTATTCTGCAGAGCGTTTGAGATCTTGCTCCCTGATATGTTGCCAATTTGGCTCAAATAAACTCTTATAATTTTTTTATTTATTGGTTTTAGAGAGAGAGAGGAAGGGAGAGAGAGAGAAACATTGATTTGTTATTCTACCCATTCAAGCACTCAACCAATCAACATTGGTTGATTCCTGTACATGCCCTGACCAGGGGTCAAACCTGCAATCTTGGTCTATTGGAACGACGCTCCACCAACTGAGCTACCTGGCCAGGGCAGGTCTTGATGTTTTGGGGAGGAGTAGGATGGGTAGTGGTGGAAGAGGGCATAGAGGGGATAAATGGTAATGGAAAAAAATAAAATAAAATAAATAAATGTTTAAAATGGTAAAGAAATAACCAAACCAAACCAAAAGAAAAACACACACACAGTACCTATGGGAGCCACATAAAAATATGAGTCCCAAAAGGCAGGCAGGTAATTGAAGTTTATATAACATCCTAAGCTAAGGAAAGGAATAGGGGTCTGGGAAATACAAAGAGGAGGAAGACCATTTACAGGAAGGGCAGAGGCAATGTTTGGAAAACAAAGTTGCCCTGTAATGCAGATACATTTCTTAGGTAAAAATGTATCTCTGGTAATAGTCACCTTTCTGTGTAAGCCTCCCATTCAATTGTAAAGTTAGGCAGTTGAGGGGAAGGTAAAGAACTTTTTCTGACCCTTCAGGGTTTTGATTGCTCAGCTCAAATATTATCCTTACACCAAAGAGTCATATTTTGACGTAGCAAAATCTGCCCCCTTTACAAAGAACTTCCTTTTTTATCTTTTGAATACACTTCCTGGGAAAAGTTCTAAAAGTAGGCTTATTGCATCAAAATGCATGACACAAGGTATGAATATTTTCGTATCATGTAGGGGTTTAGAACAAATCATCCCAAGAGGAGCCTTTGCGGTCTATGGCTTGTTTTGAATTAAAGTCAACAAAAACCTTGTGGGCCCAAGAGAAACTTCTGCTCCCCCTTAACTACCTAGAAGAATTTAAATTGGGGACCTTGCCCATAAGAGATTACCAGATGTAATTTTTTTAAAACTATTGTGGGAACCCTAAATCAGAGTAGGCCGGATGATCAAGGCCCATTTGCCATACACATGTGCCAAGGCAATGATAGCAGTTTTACTGTACGCACTACACAGGCGTACCTTTTTATAACCCAAATATTGATGTCACTATTTGGCAAGAAACCTCTTTTGTTTGAGAGAGAGAGGAAGGGAGAGAGAGACTTTAAAGCACTGCTTTGTCTGATGGCTACTTGGTGCAAAAGCTACTTGGTCTGCAATAAAGTCTCTCCTATATACCTATGACTTCGTTTGTCTTCTCCGTCTAAAACCAGTGTCCAAGGACCTGTGTTCCCACAGTTGGCACAGCAAGCAGGGTCAAGGAGTAAGTGCTCTGACACTTATCAGCAAGGCAAACTACTAATTACTGAACATCTGCTCTTCTTATTTTCCTGCAATGACCTTTCTCTCCTCTGAAGCCCCAAAGATGATCCTTAGCTCAGAATGTCATATACTCCTCATTTTCCCTTTCTGTCTTTGAACCTCTCATACATGTGAGGTCTCTGTCTCATGTATGTGGGGTTCCTATACATATGTATGTAATAAAATTTGGTCATTTTCTCTTGCTAATTTGTCTCATGACTATTAGACCAATTGAAAGAATCTTGAGGGTAGAGGAAAGTTTATTTCTCTTCCACAATCCTCAATATATATTAGCATCATGTTGCCATGAAGAGTGGTACTAATTTGAAAGTAATGACTGCCCTAGCCTGTGTTGCTCAGTTGGTTAGGCATTGCCCGATGCACCAAAAGGTTGTCCATTTGATTCCTGGTCAGGGCACATGCCCAGGTTGCAGGCTCAATACCTGGTTGGGGGGCATGCAGGAGGCAGCCAATCAGTATTTGTTCACATTGATGTTTCTCTTTCTCTCTCCCTCTCCCTTTCTCTTTCTCTAAAAATCAATTTAAAAATCTTTAAGAAATAAAAATAAAATAAAAATATAACTACCATATAGTTGTTTAATTTGTGTTATTTAATTATTCATATTGTTTAATTTCTTTCACATAGTTACTTATTATTTGGATATCCCTGTTGTAAAAATTATGTGTTTGATGGGTAGGACACTTTGGAGGAAAGTCAGGGGAGGCCCTAGGATTCTAATTGAGGAGGACAAGCCTCAAAACTACCCCTTTAACCATCAGCGCTTGAAGAGCAGAGAGAAGAGGAGCAAAATTTGTCACCCCAAAATATGTCTCTTTGGCATAAAGGTTAAGATCATTATTTTTAAGAAACAGCAGACACAGGAGAAGCTCTGAAAATTGTATAGAGTTACCCTTTTGTAAGAGACATTTACATGTATAAGGAAATCTCCATTTGTTGGGTGTCTCCTCTGTACCAGATGCCTTAATCTCTAGAAACATCAACGGAGAAGGCGTGGACATAAATCTTCATAATAACCATACCATTTCTTATTGTGCTTTGCCTGGTAATCTCCCATAACTGACTCTCCTTCCCCCTCAACATCTTTCTCTCATCATTAGAAGAAGATGATATGTAAGGTGATGGCTTGAGCCATTTGGAGGAGTTTTTCTGGGTATCTCCCGTGTATAGAAGAAGGAAACATGTTACTACACTTCTGTTGCTTTTTCTCTTGTTAACCTGTCTTTTTTATTATAGGGAAGGGGGCTCTCAGCCAAGAACATATAAAGGTAGAGAAAAAATTATTTTCCCTCCCCCACAAGAGAATGAGGTGACAAAAGGAAGAGCAATGCAGAAAAGAAATTGCAGAGACATTGAAGAGATGTTACAGATTTGCTAAAGACTAACAGATGCCAGCTAAAGACTGTTGCCACAGAGGAGTACCTCTTTGTTGCATCACATTAAGGGTGGGTCTGTTTTGAGCAATGAGCACCTGCAGCATTAGAAGTGAAGTCCTAAAACTCTGCTGCCTCGGTCAGACTCCAGAGAGCTGATGCAGCACTGGGTATAGAAATGTTGTTGAATTAGTATGAATAGGTGCCTGGTTGGTAGAGTGATTTGCATACTGTGGTTTTGGGTTATGCATACCATGACTTTTCCTCTTTGCTCTGAAAAATAGGACTGGTTGAGTGGTTGAAATTAAGCTATGAGCCTTTGATCTGAAATGGTTTGGTAAAATAACAATTGCATGGTTTTGAAAAATAATGTATTTTGAAATATTTTCAAATCTACAGAAAAGTCACAAGTGCAGTACAAAGAACTTCCATGTTCCTTTTGCCTAGTTTTCTAATTAACATTTCACTGCATTTGTACTCCCTTGCTCTCTTTCTCCAATCTCCAGACCTTATTAAAATTGTGCCAACTGTCTGTGGACAAAAAGGGGGTCATATACTAAACCTGACAAACTCAGAGAAGCCCTGCATGATGGGCCTTACAAACTCAGAGACCTACAGTAACCACATAGGATGCTCTGAACACAAAAATTCCTAACTAAAAGTGAGTCATATAAATCAAATCATTATGTGTGGTCCTTCGTGACTAACATCTTTCACTTTGCATAATGTTTTTCAATAGTCATGTTGGAGCATGTATCAGTAATTTTTATGTGACTTTTTTGGCGTTTTCAATTTCTTGATAACATTATTTGGAACACAAACGTTTTCAATTTTGATGAAGTTCAATTTATCTATTTTTTCTTTCTTTGTCTAGAATAGGTAAATATATGGAGACAGAAAGCAATTTAGTGATTGCCTATTGAGGGTTTGTGGAGTGTTATAGCTAAAGAGTATTGGTTTCTATTTGGAGTGATGAAATGCTCTAAAATTGACTGTGGTGATGGTTGCAGAACTCTGAATATACTAAAAACCATTTAATTATACACTCTAAATGGGTGAATTGTATGGTATGTATACAGTGCTGTTACAAAAAAAAGGTTGAATTAATAACTTGAGGGTTTGGAGATTTGAATAGAGCCTATTACATAAAGAAAGTACACATCCAAGCTCTAAAATTAATCAATAAACCTTTAAAAATCATAAAAAAAGAGCAACTCATGGTGGATAGTCATGTCCTAGGCCTGTAGCTTCCTTGACAAAGGTCAAAATCTTTACCTTAAGTGAACCTGTCTATTGACTTTTTGCATCTAAGGTCCATTTCTGTGGGCTGTAAATGCTAACTATCCTGTACCCACCAATATACTAGTAAAAGAAGTATGTGTCTTTCTGTTTTACTTTTTATCCAGTCTCAAAGATTTCCCCACTTTATTTTCTCTCACTCCCCTAATCTATTACCAATGAATTTTGTAACCCCGTGCTTACATCTCCTCCTTTGGGCTGGGACCTCAGCTGGAGCTGTCAGTCAGAATTCCTACATGAGGCCTCTTTATGTGGCTGCTTAATTTCATCCCAGCATTGTGGCTAAGATTCAACACAAGCATCCCAAGAGAACAAGGTGAAAGTGTGTGGACTTTTTGTGGTACAACCACAGAATTCACATAGCTTCACTTTCCTTGTACTCTGCTGGTTGAGGCAGTCATACCTATCCATCGAGTTTCAAGGGGAGGAGACATAGCCCTTACCACTCAATGAGAAGATTGTTAGCATCATAGTGTAAGAACAGCATGTAGGAGAGACTATATTGTGGTGGGCTTCTTTGTAAAATACAATCTGCCCTGTTCCCCATTTATTTATTTATTTATGCTCTGGATGCCTGTGCGGCTTAGTTGGTTGGAGCATCGTCCTGTGTACAGAAAGGTCACAGGTTCAATTCTGGTCAGGACACATACCCATGTTTCTGGTTTGATCCCCGGTTGGGGTGCATACAGGAGGCAGCCAATTGATGTTTCTTTCTCACATTGATGTTTTTCTATCTCTCTCTCTCCCTTTCCCTGCCTCTCTCTCTAAACTCAATAAAAACACTTAAAAATACCTATTTATTCATGTATTTATTTGTACCAATATAGACTAATGGATTTTTATTTTATACTAGAGGCCTGGTGCACAAAAATTTGTGCACTCGGGGGAGGGGGTGTCCCTCAGCCTGCCTGTGCCCTCTCGCAGTCTGGGACCCCTCAGTCCAGGAGCCTCATGTTCAATCGCCCCAAAGAGGGAGGCCCTGCCCACCTGCTGAAGCCCACCAGTCAGTGGCCTGGGCCTCCCTCTTTGAGGCAATTGTGGAGCCCCCTGATTGGTCGACCACCCCACAAGCCAGTAGCCTGAGCCTTCCTCTGCAGGGCAATAATGGGGCAATGGCTGGGCCCCTGACCAATCACATTGCACCTGCCTTGGCTGGCCTGGTGCCAGTGGGTGTCATAGTGTGGTCCTCTGGAAGGATGTCTGGAAGGTCTTTCGGCTGTCTGGTCTAATTAGCATATTACGCTTTTATTATTATAGACTAGAGGCCCAGTGCACGAAAATTTGTGCACTCGGGGCGGGGGGGGGGGTGTGTCCCTCAGCCTAGCCTGTGCCCTCTCGCAGTCTGGGACCCCTTGGGGGATGTCCACCCGCTGGCTTAGGCTGCTCCCTGGGGGATTGGGCTTAAGCTGGCAGTCAGACATCCCTCTGATAGCCCGGGAGCCCTCAGGGGATGTCTACTTGCCAGCGGGGAGCAGGCCTAAGCTGCAGTCGGACATCCTTAGCGCTGCTGAGAAGGTGGGAGAGGCTCCTGCCCCCACCATTGTGCTGGCAGCCGTCAGCCTGGCTTGTGGCTGAGCAGAGCTCCCCCTGTGGTCAGTGTGTGTCATAGTGACCAGTCATTCCCAACGGTTCTGCTGTTAGGGTCAATTTGCATATTATCCTTTTATTATATAGGATAATTGGTTGTAATACATTACCATATTATCATTATTTAATTTGATGTTCAAATTGTCCCAGATTTGACCCTTGTTAGTCCCTAATAGAATCTATGTCCTTTTGACATATTCCCATTATTTTTTGAGCACTTTCTTTAGTGGAGAGTGATATATAGAAACCATGATCTGGGCACTTGGTATACTCACTGCTAATGGGCTATCATTGCTTCTAGGCCCCCTTACAAACAGGGGTAAGAAATATATACATATATTTTTACATATAAATACTAGGTGTATCGGTTAATAATGGCGGATTTTGTAATCAAAGAAAACACAATAGTTTCAAGAGAAACATCAAAAGTGCTTTATTCAAAGTAATGTCCATCGCCAGCTACTCATTTCCTCCATCTTTCAGGTAATTTGTAGACACCCTCCCAATAGAACTTTTCTTGTTTTGAAGCAAACCATTCAGAGACCCAATTTTCCACTTCTTCGTACGTTTTCAAGTGCTGCTCAGAAAGCGCATGTGCCATCAATAGGAACAAGTGGTCATCTGAAGGAGCAAGGTCTGGTGAATACAGCGGGTGGGTTAATACTTCACAGGCAAGATCTTTTAACGTGTCTTTAACTGGTTTTGAAATGTGTGATGGTGCGTCATCATGAAGCAAAATTACTTTGCCGTGTCTTCTGGCCCATTCTGGTCGTTTCACGATCAAAGCGTGGTTCAAATTGATCATTTTTGTTGGTAGCAATCAGTACTAATGGTTTCACCTGATTTTAGAAGCTCATAATACACAACATCTTGATCCCACCAAACGCAGAGCTTTGTCTTCTTTCCAAAGCGATTTGGCCTTGCAATCAATGTTGATGGTTGACCTGAATCAACCCATGATTTTGTGCGTTTGGGATTCTTAAAATAAATCCACTTTTCATCGCCAGTCACAATTT
>NW_006299876.1:545996-548211 GCF_000327345.1 Myotis davidii
GAGCATGTTCATCATAAGCTTCTCAAAGTATACAATAACTTTTTCTTCAAAATAAAGTAATGAATTAAAACTTATTGCAAATGCTCTTTTTGGGGGGGGGCACAAAATTCAACATTTTTAAGCGTAAAAATATCTACTACTATGATGTTAACACCTTCAGCAAATTTGACATATGAAGTTTTGAAGCTTGCTGTCAACACAACAAAATAACATGCAATCAAATCGCATATATATCAACATATGTGTACCTCTAGCTATTGAAAAAAATCCGCATTATTAACTGGTACACCTAGTATATAGCTACATATCTCTGAGTAAATATGTTTAAAAAGCATGAGTTCATACCAAAACCTTCAATTTCAACTCAGAACTGCAGGTCAGTCTGGTCTTCCTCTTATCTATGTGTTTTGTATCTTTCCCAACAGTGAGAATATTATCTTAAATATAATCCTCATTTTTTTTGCTCAGTAACTAGTCTTCCAACCATACTGGCTTTTTCTTCCACCTGCCACCCCTGCACTCGACCACCAGCACTCTGAATTCCCAGATATCAGCAGGCATATAACCAATGTACTTCCATGTGTCATCCTAAATTGCTTTAGCACTCCATATCTTTGCATACCTCCAAAGTATCTATGCAGCTCCCCTCTTACCTCCCCCGCCCCCCCCCGCCTTACCATCTCATGTCCTTGGGTGCCATAGGGCATACTATTGACATTCCTCCATATAGAACCTCCTATCTCCCTCCCTAGCACTCTGCATCTTCAGGCACCAGCAGGCCTACCACTGGTGTGTCTCCACGCAGTCTTCTTCACTGCCACTGTCTCCTCCAAGCTTGACTTCTCCAAAGTGGAAAGGGAAAGCAAGCAATTTTAACATGATTGAAACTGGCCAATGTGGTCCAGGTACAGACCACACTAGCTCCTTTTTAAATCATTTTTTTTAAAGTGCAAGCTTAATCTTGTTGTTCCCCTACTTGAAACCTTTGAATGACTTTCCAGCCCTTAGGCTAAAACCCCAAAACGCTAATATGGACTATAAGATGCTACAAAATTTGACACCCTTCATACTTTTCCAGTATCATCTCTGCTTTATTTCTCTGGGTTCAGTCCGTTTCCCAGAGCAGAATTTTCTAATCTCTTGCTTGGGGTGTATAAACATGACTGTCAGTATTTTGGGAACTGAGCCAAGGAAGGGGACAGGAGGTCTCAGTGTTCCAAATACAGAGTTTAACTTAATCCCCATTTTCAGCGTAGCACTCAGTGGGCCCTCAGCTGTACATGGTTTAATTTTTCCATATTTAGCTGGGATGGAGGAAGGGAAAAATGTTCAAGCCCTGGCTGGTTTGGCTCAGTGGATAGAGCGTCAGCCTGGGGACTGAAGTGTCCCAGGGTTGATTCCTGGTCAGGGCATATGCCTGGATTGTGGGCTTGATCCCCAGTGTGGGGTGTGCAGGAGGCAGCCAATCAAGGGTTCTCTCTCATCATTGATGTTTCTATCTCTCTCTCTCCCTCCCCCTTCCTCTCTGAAATCAATAAAAAATATTTTTTAAAAATCTTTAATCAATCATCCTGATTTAAACTCTCTACCACTTTTAGAGATACCTGGCACCTTCAAGTTTTTGAGCCTTTGGGGGTTTACAGTACAAACAGCTTCCTTAGGTTTTAGCTTTCTCCAGTCTGCTAAGTCATTTATCCATTTTCTAGTTTCCATATTTTGTAGGCGGAGGGTGACAGGGGGTGTGCTGTACTGCCTGTTGTAGCCTTGCCTCTTGTTTTTATGGCCCTCATGGTGTTTTGGTCTTTTAAATCCTATACTATCTTTTTTGTGGGCTCTCAGGAAAGACTTAAATGCATGTGTTAAATTTGCCAGATTTAACTAGAAGTGGATTTGTCTTAAATAGCAAACATGCTGGTTCCTTTTATTAGTTTTGTGTGTTGAAATAACAGGTATTTATTTAATTTTTAATTACAGTTTGCATTCAACATTATTTTGTATTAGTTTCAGGTGTACAGCATAGCAGTTAGACAATCATATATTTTACAGTGTGCCCCCCATATTTCAAATGCCCACCTGGCACTATACACAGTTACTAAAATACTAGAGGCCTGGTGAATGAAAATTCATGCACTGGAGCAGGGGGGTGGGGGTGGGGCGGTCCCTCAGCCCGGCCTGCCCCCTCTCACAGTCCAGGAGCCCTCAGTGGCGGGGGGGA
>NW_006299876.1:548230-560081 GCF_000327345.1 Myotis davidii
ACGGGTCTGGCCGCACTGTGCACCTCCTGCCCCCTTCCCCCCAGCTGGGTTGAAAGGACTGTGGGACTCCGGCAGGGCTGAGGGGATTGGGTGCCGCCATCTTTGTGATGGCATGATGGTCAATTTGCATATCCCCTCTTTATTAGATAGGACTAGAGGCCTGATGCACGGAATTCGTGCAAGAGTAGGCCTTCCTTCCCCTGACTGCCAGCACCAGCTTCCCTCTGGTACCTGGGACCTAGGCTTCCCTTGCAGCCCCAGTCATCTGGAAGGACGTCCAGTCTAATTAGCATATTATGCTTTTATTATTATAGATTGTTGACTACATATTCCCTATGTTTGCATCCCCATAATTATTTTGTAACTACCAATCTGTACTTCTTAATCCCTTCACTTTTATCACCCAGTCCTTCAACCCCCCTTCCTTCTGGCATCCATTACTCTGTTCTCTGTATCTATGTCTGTTTCTATTCTACTTGTTCATGTATTTAGATTGTTAGATTCCACATATAAGTGAAATTTATATGGCATTTGTCTTTCCCAGTCTATCTTATTTCACTGAGCATAATACCCTCTGGGTTTAACCATGCTGTCACAAATGATAAGATTTCATTCTTTTTTATGGCCAAGTAATATTCTGTTCTATGTATGGAATATTTATCCCCTCTATTGATAGGCACTTGGGTTACTTCCATATTTTGGCTGCTGTAAATAATGCTGCAATGAACATAGGGGTGCATATATTTTTTTGGATTAGTGTTTTGGGTTTCTTCTAATATATACCAAGCAGTAGAATTGCTGGGTCATAAGGCAGTTCCATTTTTAAATTTTTGAGGACCCTCCATACTGTTTTCCATAGTGGCTGCACCAATCTGCATTCCTAAAAGTTCACAAGAGTTCCCTTTTATTCACATCCTCATCAGCATTTGTTGTTTGTTGTTTTATTGATGATGGCCATTCTAACAGGTGTGAGGTGATATTTCATTGTGGTTTTAATTTGCATTTCTCTGATGATTAGTGATGTCGAGCATCTTTTCATATATCTATTGGCCATCTATATGTCCTTTTTGGGAAAAGGTCTAATGAGGTCCTTTGCCCACTTTTTAATTGGGTTGTTTGTTTTTTTGGTGTTGAGCTGCATGAGTGCTTTATAATGCATAATTATTAACCCCTTATTGAATATATCATTGGAAAATATGTTCTCTCATTTAGTAGGTTATTGATAGTTTCCTTTGCTGTGCAAAAACTTTTAGTTTGATGTAGTCTCATTTGTTTATTTTTTCTTTTGTGTCCCTTGCCCAGGGAGATATGTCAGAAAAAATGTTATAAGAGAAATGTCAGAGAATTTTCTGCCTATGTTTTCTTCTAGGATTTTTATGGTTTTAAGTCTTACATGTAGTCTTGTAATCCATTTTGACTTTATCCTTATATATGGTGTATGAAGGTGGTCTAAGTTTCCTTTTATTTGGCATGTATCTGTCCAATTTTCCAAACACCATTTATTGAATAGATTGTCTTTACCCCATAGTATGTCATCTCCTCTTTTGTTACATATTAATTGTCCATATAGGCATAGATTTATTTCTGGGATCTTTATTCCATTTTTTTAACCTATATGTCTGTTTTGATGCCAGTACCATGAGTATGCATGCATATTAGCATAACCAATGGACAAAACACTGGGGCGGTGGGGGCTTGCCTGGGGTAGGAATGGCTGTGTGTGTGTGTGGGGGGGTGGGGAGGGGAGGGGGGGGGCCTGGCCAGGAAGGAGCCTGCTATCCAGGCATTTTCTCTTGACCAGAATCAAACCCAGGACCCTTTAGTCCACAGGCCAACGCTATAGCCACTGAGCCAAACCAGCTAGGGCACCATGCTGTTTTGATTACTGATTTTAGTTATCAGTTCTCACAGTTTTTTGGTTGGATCTTTAAGTTTCTCTATATATAGTATCATGTCATCTGCAAATAATGATAGTTTTACCCTTTCCTTTCCAATTTGAATGCCTTTTAGTATTTTCTTCTCTAATTGCTGTGGCTAGGATTTCTGTAGTCACCCTGGTTCCTTTTAAAGCAGATCCCATGAACAAAAATTGGGTTTCATAGAATTATAGAGGTTTAGAACAAGTAACCCCAAAGTGTACCTCTTTGATATGCAGATTATTTTGAACTAAAAGCAACTGAAACCCTGCAGGCCCAGGAGAAACTTTTAGACTCTTCCTGAAAGAATTTAAATTAAGGGCCTTGTCCATAAGAGTTATCACCAGAACTTTTTATGATCTATCTTTATGGCAGGGCAAACTTCTAATTATTGAACATCTTCTCTTCATGTCATCCTGTTAATGGAAGGGAATGTGCCTGGTCTCCCCCCATTGCTGCTGGTTGTGGACTTCTTGCAATATCTTGAGAAAAGGAATTTTCTGAGACACACAGGAGGATGCAATATGGTAGAAAGCTTTATTTCTGTGGAATTATACCCCTGGTTTTCCAAAGTCCCATTTCCCTTAGCCCAGTCATAGAAGAAGTGTAGCTGGGTTTCAGTAGAGTTCAAATTAGAGCCAGTGTCCAGAGTTTCCTTTCTTTATTTTCTTTTTTTAATTGTTTAACATATTACAAATAGTAGTACATATGTGGCCGTGGGCCTTAAGGAGGAATGCAAGAGAGCTAAGAGGGTAATCCCTGAACAACAAGAGTCCCAAGAGCACAAGAGAGAGAACTCCTTTGTTCAAGGGATTATATATTCATATCTTCACGCACTTGCAGTGGCCACACCCATTCTTGCCAACCATCTCTGTCCGCAGGTGTGATTGACAAACAAGTGTCTTCCCTATGTCACCCCAACTTTATTTGGCATGAATTTATCTTTGCCATCTGGTTCCCTCCCCCAGCGTTTTGCAGGGAACCTGGCCTTCCCTTTGCTCCTTTTCTATTATTAATAATGAGTTAACCTGCCCTGACAGGTTTGGCTCAGTGGATAGAGCATCGGCCCTTGGACTGAAGGGTCCCAAGTTCGATTCCCAATCAGGGCACATGTCTGGGTTGCAGGCTCCATACCCAGGAGGCAGTCAATCCATGATTCTCTCTCATCACGGATGTTTCTATCTCTCTCTCCTTCTCCTTTCCTCTCTGGAATCAATAAGAAACATTAAAAAAAATAATGTGTTAATTACAGCGGTATCAATCTTACAATGACCTTCCTCCCTCTGAAGCCAAAAGGTGCTTTACTTCATCTTTAGCTCAGAATGCCAAATATACCCTATTCCCATTTGTATTTGAACCTTTCATGTATGTGAGGTCTCAGATTCTATCATGTCTGTGGGGTTTTCATGCATACATATACAGTGGGGCCTTGACTTACGAGTTTGATTCGTTCGGAGACTGAGCTCGTTAAGGAGCTCGTTAACTCAAATTACTCTATCAACTCAATGCAAAAAATCGGCTGAGAGACAGATGGTATCTCAAAAAACTCATTAGATGGGACACTCGTAAGTCAAGGCCCCACTGTATAATTAAATGTGGTCATTGTCTGTTGCTAATCTGTCTCATGTAGATGTAATTATTAGAACAGGCAAGAGAACCTTGAAGGGAAGTTTCTTCCTCCCCAGTAGAATCATGAAATATTATAACTAGAAACGTTCATCCATTCCAGTGATTCTTGTTTGTTTTATTTTTAATAGACTAAATTTTTAAAAATATATTCTTATTGATTTTAGAGAGGAAGAGAGAGGGATAGAGATATAGAAACATCAATGATGAGAGAGAACCATTGATTGGCTGTCTCCTGCATGGCCCTTACTGGGGGATTAAGCCCCAAACCCTGGCATGTGCCCTTGGTCTGAATGGAACCAGGGACCTTCAGTTTGCAGGCCGCTGCTCTATCCACTGAGCCAAACTGGTTAGGGCAATAAAATTTTTAGAGAAATTTTAGGTTTACAACAAAATTGAGAGGAAGGTACCGAAATCCCCCATATATCTCCACACATGCATAGCCTCCCCCTTTATCAATATCTCTCACCAGAATGGTACATTTGTTATAATTGATGAGTTTATATGAACACATCATCATCCATAATCCTTGGTGTTGTACATTCTATGGGTTTGGGCAAATGTATAATGACATATATCCATCATCATAATATTGTGAAGAGGATTTTCGCTGTCTTAAAAATTCTCTGTGCTCCACCTATTCATCCTTATTAGCCCACAGAGGACTAAACACACTGGGAATCACTGGAGCTTCCTCAGAGCCTCAGGGGAACTGTGTGTTTAAAATGCAATAAAGGTTTCTCTACACCCAACATGAGTAAAAGCAATGCTGGGAACACTTCAGAGTCAGTGTGGGAGGTCTTGTCTATCTTAGTCAATCAACCAAGCAGCAGGGATAGATTAGATTTGTACTGTGAGCTCTTGTATGCTAGAAGTTACCAAGGATACATGGGCTTTGCCTGAAAGGGTTTATGATAAATTTGCTGAGACAAAACATCCTATCAACCAGCTTGTAACCTCTCTAAAGGCATGGCCTTTGTCTTCCCTAGTGCTTGTGGGCCTCAATGCACCTGGCCTTCTTCTGGATACATGTTAGTTATGTATGGTTTGATTAAGCCTTCTTTGTTGCAGTACTTCCTCTCTCCAAAGGGGAGACAATGAGTGCTGAGTTGATGCAACCATGTAGCCACGTTTTCCCAGGTAAAGTAACTACATGTGTTTTGAAAAGGTAACATAGTGGTAGGCTGGCAGGCTAAATAGCCATCTCACAAGGTGGATAAAGAAAAATTGAATTTATTTAAGAAAAGAGGATGAGAGATTGAATATCCAAAGGGAAGGGCTGCACAGCACCAAGCCAAGGGGACATTGGGTCTATGATGGCAGCACCCAGGAGCTGGAATTTCAGCCTTATAAGCAGTCACTGGTGGGCAGCTCTTGTCAGTGGGTCTGGGGCTGAGCTGGTGGACTAGGAATGTGGATGGAATGTAAGTGTGCACTCAGGTGTCTTTAGGACAGTTTCAATTCCTTACATGGTCTGATTCCTAGTGTCCAGAAAGTTTTTCCTGGTCTCTGTCTTCTTGTGGCAGGAAGCTTACAAATGGCTGTTAAAGATTATATTGCCCTATAGTCCTAACACATTTTGCCTGGAAACTCACTGCCTTGTGCAGAATTCTGTCACACTGGTAAAGGTTAAATTTTCCTATTCTCCTGGCTCTTTTGAAAATATCTACAAATGAGGAAGCTAACAATAACCCCCCTATTGTTTCTGTAGGCTTTGTAGTTTACTGTGATCTCATTTAATCTCCTATCTTGCCTTTTTCTTCAGTGCTTTGTACACAAATGTTATGCATTCTCCCCAGAGGCAGCCATGTGTGATGGAATAAACAGCATGAGATTGGAGTTTTAGCACCCACCTCTTTCAACTAACTATCTGCGTGTTAGTAGGCAAGTTGCTTCTCCTTGCTGGGCCTTGATTCACCGACATGCAGAAGGAGGAAAGGGTTCGGATTCCAAAGAATCTGAGGCCACTTCCAGTTTCTAATTGGAGTGCAGCGCTACTGTGTGGTTTCTGCTGTGGACCTGTTGTTCTAAACCAAAGGGCTGGGACGGGATGCAGTCTGAGGATCAGGGACAGAAGAGGAGTGGTTGAGCAGCTTTGCACATTTGTGGGTCCCTCACTCCCTGTCCTTAGATTTCCCAGGCTGTTTAAGTTCATGATCCTAGGGCACAGCTGGTCCACCCCCTGCCACACACACCATGCCATTCAGGGCTTTCTTTCCCAGGGTCTGTTTTAAAGCCAGTGGAATATTTTCAGAGGTCTGGGATCTTCTTATTTCTTGCCCTCTTGACATCTGAGGCCTTAAAAGAACTGGGTTGCCTGCCTAGGCAGGCTTCCGGAGGCCGCGGCCTTCTGTCTTCCGGGGCTGGGGCACCAGGATGCCCAAGCGAGTGCAGGCAGTCATTGTTTGGGTATTGACTCAAAGGAGTGGGAGCCACAATGCACAGGAAAAAGGATGAGCTCATGACGGCTAAATGAAAAGATTCTTATCTTGGAAACAGCGGTTTCTTATGCAAAACAGGGGGCGGCAATGTGATTGTGCCCCACTGAGTACATTCAACAACAGGGATTTCAAATGAAGAAGCTGTTTTGCATACCTACAGAAGCAGCAATGGACCAGATTGTTCATTAATTAAAAAAAGGGGGGGAGGTTGCTAAAACCCCACTCTCGCTTGCACTTGGCTGCTGAATGAAAGTAATTCATTTGTCTTCTTCTCAGTCCCAATTGATCAGCTGGGAGACAAATGTTATTTTCAACCTTGGCCACCTCTGGAGAAAGGAGGGGAGGGGAGAGGAGGAGAGAGAACCTGAGAAGGGGTAGGGGGTAGGGGTGTCACAGATGACTAGAACAGCAGTGATCTCTCAGCCATTTCTATTTGGTGTTCAAATGTATTGTCCAGAGGTGCTGGGTTTTTGTTGTCTTTTTTTTTTTCTTACCCAGGAGATTTACCTTCCTCGTTCTGTTTGATTTCGTGTGAAAGAAACCTGAGCAAATCCCCACTGATGGGGAGGAAAGCAAAGGAGAGAAATAAAGAGGGTGGGAGAGGGGGAGGCCAGGGATATATCCCCTCCTATTTCCCCAACTCTGACATGTGGTCCTTTGAGGGAATGGACTAGAACTGTGGTTGTCCTGGAAATTCCAGAAAGTAGGTCACCCGCTGAATGCGTAATGCCACAAGTGGAGGGAAGAGTTGAATGTGGTTGCAGGTGGGAGGCACCAATGCCCTCCCACGTATCTTTCCTACCAGCCAGAATGCTCTTCTACCCCACATCATCTTTTGGTTTAGGAATAAGATTGGTTATCATTTACAAAGCACTTTCATGCACACTACTTCCTATGTTATCTCCTATCACTATTATGTATGCTTTCACTTATGTTTGCTCAGGTACCCTGGGAGATAACTGGGTACTATTACTCCTGTCTTAGAAATAAAGAAACTGAGGCTCAGAGATATGAAGCGGGTTACCAAGGTCATATAACTTGGTAATGGGGTTCAGGACGAAGTGCCCAAATATGCCAAATTGGCATGCTAATGATTTTTAATGAAAGTTACTTGAGAAAGAGCTGGTGCAAGAAGAACACTCTGACTCTCCTCTCTCTGTCCCTCTAAAAGCAGGGAATAAATCTCCCCTATGAAAGGTACCATCCCTGCACCGGGAACTAAAGAGACATCCTCATTGCCAGATAGGGAATTCAGCACCCAGAGGCCTACACAAACAAGTCTCATTAATTCTTTACTAATTTACTCCCCTAAGCCAAACTCTGCTTAGATTCTTCACTAATTAAGCATCCTGTTAGGGTTGCTGAAGGAGGAACGCACGAGGCCAAAAGGGGTGAAGAACTATACATTTATTAGGTCATCTGGAAACCCAGAGGGGCTGAGCCCCAAAATGGCGCCAGCAGCCAAAGATGGGAAGTCAGAGGCTTTTAAAGGACACTAGGTGGGCTTTTTCTGGGCGGAGAATCCTCTGTGCAGTTCCAGATTCTGGTAAACTCTGGAGGGGAGAGATAATGGCCTTAGCAGGTGGAATGTGGTCTAAGCAAGTGGAATGTCCACTGTGAAGTGGCCTAAAGGTCAGTTCCCAGGGGAGGGGGAATCGATTCAATTATTTGATCAGACCTAACATACCTAAGTAAGTCTCTTTGTCTTGTCTATTCCTCACAAATATGGTGTTTCTTTCTCTAAAATGTATAAAATCTGCCTGCTTTGGTCATATATTTAGGTCCCATTTCTGTGAGACCTCAGTATGTATGAATTAAAGTGTTTTTCCCCTTATTGTTAATATTTCTTGTGCCAACTTAATTATTAGACTGGCCAAAATAGCCAAGGAGGGTAGGAAAGGGAATTTCCCCCTTTCCAACATTGGAAATAGCAAAGTTAGGATTTGAACTAGTGTGCTATACTAACTCTCCTGCCTTTCCACCACCTTCCCTGAAGTGTATTTGCCCAACTGTTACCCAAAAGGCAAATCCCCCAAAGTTGACATTATCTGGCAACTAAGGCATGAATGCAGGTACTTCTGTTGTCGGTTGAAATCAGGCTCTTCCACGGGTTTTGAGAAAAGCATTTCATCAACCCACACACAGGAGACTATGGTGTGGCAAGATGATTTATTTGTGATGCAAAATCAAAGGAGTTTCCCTCCTGGGTTTCCAATGTCCCATCTCTGTCTGTCCTGCCATGAAAAAAGTCCAACCTTGTCTTCATCAAGGCCAAAACAAAGGCCAGTGTCCAGAGTTTTTGTTTCATATTAAAGCTTAGTCCTTTAGAGCCTGTACAGTCTGTGGACCCTGGTTGCTGCTAGACTTGCATGGTCTCGTGCTCTTGGGAAAGAGAGTGAGTGAAAGAATGGGTGAATGGGCAAGTGCATTACCACGTTGGGGGGGGGGGGGGAAGGGGAGAGAGAGAGAGAGAGAGAGAGACTCTTTGTTCTGCAGGAGCTTTTTCAAAATAATCAATCAACTTCCCAAGCTTTCTCTGGCTTCTGATAGGTCCACCCCCTGGCCAATGATCCCTTTCCCAGGTTAGACTCTGTGGTCAAGCACCTCCTGCTATGCCATTTTGACTTCTATTGCACAAATGCTTATCTCTCCCTTTTGTTCTATCTCTTCCCCCAGTGATGTTCAGGAGTAGAGGGGTGGTTCCCTGAAAGGGGAGGGTAAAGCTGCAACTTTCTGGTGAAACAAGCAGGCCTCTGCTCCCCAGCTGACCATGCCCAACAATGATTTCCTTTTCTTTATTAGTAACTACCTACCTACGGCAATACTTCCTGAATGTGAGATACTCCCCCCCAACCATGCATTCCTTCAGTATGGAAGACAATCTAAAGAAGACAAGCCTAGTAGATTCCTTTTCTACCACAGGCTTACTAATATGATCCGTGTATTTTGAAGTCAGGCTTATTGAGGTATAATTATCGTACAGTGAAATTCTCCTTTCTAAAGTACAGTTCAATGAGTTTTGACAAACATGTGCTATTGTGTCACCACCAACACAATTAAAATATGGAATATTTTCATTACCCCAAAAAGTTCTCTCGTGCTCCTTTGCAGTCAGTCCCTTTTCCTTATATCCACCATTGTTCTATTTTGTATTCCATTAGTTTTGCCTTTTCCAGAATGCTATATAAATGTAATCATATAATATATAGGCTTTTGGGGTTGACTTCTTTTATTTATTTATTGACTTTTATTTAACATAATACTTTTGAGATTCATCTATGTTTTAGTTCATTTCTTTTTATTGCCAAGTAATATTCCATTGTATGGATGTACCATAATTTTTATACATTCACCAATTGATAGATATATGGGCAATTTCAGCTTTAAGTGATAATTAATAAAGCTGCTATGAATATTTATGTACAGGTTTTTCCATAAACACATCTTCATTTCTCTTGGGTAAATACTTAGGAGTTGGATTGTTGGGTCATTGGGTAAGTGTATACCTAACTTTGTTTTTTTTAATTTAAGATTATTTTTTTAAAAGCTGCCAAACTGTTTCCAAAGTGGTTGTACCATTTTGAATTCCCACCAGCAGTGCATAAAAGTTCTAGTTGCTCTGCATTCTCACTAACAGTTACATAAGTTTCATGTTTTTAATTTTAGTGATTTTAATAGATGCATATTTTATTTCATTGCAGTTTAACTGCATTTTTCTAATGACTAATGATGTTGAATGTCCTTCCTTTCATGTGCACCTTTTCTTTATATAGTCTAAATAAATGCCCCTTATCAGGTACTTGTCTTGCAAATATTTTCTTCCAGCCTACCTTTTGAAGAGCAGAAGCTTATAATTTTGGAGGGAGAAGCTCGATTTATTGATTTTTTTCTCCTATTGTTAATTTTTCTCTTGTCATATCTAATACATCTTTGTCTAACCAGAGGTCACAAAGAGTTTTTTCTTATATTATATTCTTAAAGTCTTATAGTTTTAGCTTTTATATTTTATGTCTATTACCCATTTTGAGTTCATTTTTGTATACTATATAAGGTAAGGGTTGAGGTTCATTTTCTTGCTTATATAATAGTCTCCCCTTATCTGCTGTTTTGCTTTTCATGATTTCAGTTACCAGCGGTCAACCATGTTCCAATAATATTAAATGGAAAATTCCAGAAATAAACAATTCATAAGTTTTAAATTGTGCACTGTTCTGAGTAGCGTAATGAAATCTTGCCCTGTTCTGTTCCTTCCCACCAGGGCATGAATCATCCTTCTGTCCAGCAGATCCACTGATCGTTAGTTATTTAGTAACCTTCTCAGTTATCAGATCGGCTGTCGAAATATTGGTATCTCAGTGTTTGTGTTCAAGTAACCCTTATTTTACTTAATAATGGTTCCAAAGCACAAGAGTAGTGATGTTGGAAACTCACACATACCAAAAAGAAACTGTAAAGTGCCTTCTTTAAATGAAAAGCGAAAGTTATCAACTTAAGGCAAGAAACAAAACTGTGTGCTGAGGTTGCTAAAATCTATGGTAAGAATGAATCTTCTATCTGTGAAATTGTGAAGAAAGAAAAAGAAATGCATGCTAGTTTTGCTGTTGAACCTCAAATTGCAAAAGTTATGACCACAGTGTGTGATAAGTGTTGAGGTAAGGTGTGAAAGGTATTAAATTAGTGGGTGGAGGACATTAACAGGAAATGTATTTCCATTGACAGCAATGCATTGTGCCAGAAAGCACTAAGCTTATACAAAGACTTCAGCAAGGGATCCCATGAAATGAGTGACACCAAACCATTTATTGCAAGTAGGGAACAGTAATACAGATTCAGGAATAGGCTTGGACTGAAAATATAAAAATTATTAGAGACTACATTTACACAACTTTTATTGTAGTATATTGTTATAATTGTTCTATTTTAGTATTAGCTATTGTTGTTAATCTCTTACTGTGCCTAATTTATAAATTAAACTTTACTATAGGTATGCATGTATAGGAAAAAACACAGTATATAGAGGGTTCGGTACTGTCCACAGTTTCAGGCATCCACTGGGGGTCATGGAACGTAGCCCCAGCAGATAAGGGAGGACTACTATAGATATCAAATTGTCCCAGCACCATGTGTTAAAAAGACTATCATTTCTCCACTGTATTGTCTTTGCACTTGTGTCAAAAATCAACTGACCATACAGGTGTGGATTTACTTGTAGATTTTCTATTCTGGTCTATTGATCTATATGTCTAGCTTGATGATGATACCACACTGCTCTGTTTACAGTAGATTGATATTAAACCTTGAAATCAAACAGTATAAGTTACCTAAATTTGTTCTTTTAAAAATTTGCTTTGGCTCTTTAATATCCTTTGCTTTTCCATAGGCATTTTAGAATTAGCTTATCAAATTTTACAAAGGAGAGATTTTGATTGAGATTGCATTGAATCTATTGACCAGTTTAGGGAGAATTGACAGCTTAGCCCTATTGAGTCTTCTGATCCGTGAACATGGTATGCCTTTCCATTTCTTTAGGTCTTCTTTGATTTATTTCATCAGTATTTTTGTAATTTTCAGCCTACAAATCTTGCATATATTTCGTTAGATTTATTTCTAACTATTTCATTCTTATGCTATTATAATTTTTACTATTTGTTAAATGTCAATTTCCAATTAATATAAATTGTTTTTTCTTTCCTTTATTAATTAAGGCAGCGGTTCTCAACCTGTGGGTCGCGACCATCGGAAAACACATATAGCATATCAGATATTTATATTATGATTCATAACAGTAGCAAAATTACAGTTATAAAGTAGCAACAAAAATAATTTTATGGTTGGGGATCATCACAACATAAGGAACTGTATTAAAGG
>NW_006299876.1:563543-579791 GCF_000327345.1 Myotis davidii
TAGATTGCTTTGGGTAGTATGGACATTTTAATGATGTTGATTCTACCAATCCATGAACACGGTATGCTCTTCCATCTGTTTATGTCTTCCTCTATGTCTTTTTTCAACGTCCTGTAGTTTTCTGAGTAGAGGTCTTTTACCTCCTTAGTTCAGTTTATTCCTAGGTATCTTAATTTTTTTTTGGTGCAATGGTAAATGGGATTTTTTTTTGGGGGGGATTGTTTTTTAAATTGTTTTTTGCATAATGACCTTGTGTCCTACGACTTTACTAAACTCACTTATTAGTTCTAGTAGGTTTTTGGTACAGTCTGGGATTTTCTAGGTATATGATCATAATGTCTGTGAATAAAAACAACTTATTTCTTCCTTTTCAATCTTTGTGTCTTTCATTTCTTTTTCCTTGCTTAATTGCCCTGGCTAGAACCTTCAGTACAATGTTAAATAGAAGTGGCAAATGCAGACATCCTTGTCTTGCTTCTGATCTTAGGAGGAAAGCTTTAACTCTTTTTACCATTTAGTGTGATGTTCAGTCTGGGTTTTTCATAGATGCCCTTTATCAGGTTAAGGATATTCCCTACTATTCCTAGTTTCCTGAAAATTTTTAGCATGAGTCAATTGCATTTTGTCAAAAGCCCTTTCTGCATGAATTGAGGTCATATGGTTATTTCTTATTCTCTTGATATGATAAATTACATTGATTTATTTTCAAATCTTTAAGCAGTCTTGCATTCTTGGGATAAACCTTATTTGGTTATGAGGTATTATTCTTTTTATGTATTGTTGAATTTGACTTGCTGACATTTTGTTGAGGATTTTTGGTCTATGTTCATGAAGGATATTGGTCTGTAGTCTTTATCAGGTTTGGTACGAATTGGGTTTTGAACTGGAATTATTTTTTAAGTAAAGGGGCTGAATTTAGGGCTGGTCTGAAGCAATATTGTTATAAGGAGGGCATATTTTTCTGAAGCACTCACTTTGCCTTCCTCTATTCTGCTAAACCACACTGTCGACCTTTCTTCCCATAACTGCAGATGGCGCTGGACCCTCATAGTCCCTGTGCTGTTCAGATTTCTGGAATTTTCTGTCTTCCTTTTCTGCTTCACTTCCAAACCAACAACATAATGCACAAAAGAACAGAGACCTGCTCTGTATGCAATAGTTACCTAATCAGATACACTAAATCTTAGGGGCCCAAGAGACCCTGTGTCATATCTATCTATGCTTAGGGTCAACTTAACTGAGCTCCAGGGGTGCCTGCACAGTTGGTCACTAGGGTTCAAAGAATGGTGAAGGGAGATTGCATACAGCTTGTGAATGAGAGTACTTACAGATTGTCACCTGTACTTAGCAAAGGTTTAAGAGTTCTCTGTAGTAAGGATCCTGAGTATCTAAGAAGCATTCTGATGCTGAATAATGATTACAGAGGTACATAAAATAGAAAGATTAGAGTCTCAGTTGCCTGCTTAATATGTAAATGTATCCAGTTATGTGTGAGTGCTTTTAATGAAGTAACTTACACTTCTCTTCCCTACATTGAGAGTGATTGATGAAAAAACACACACTCTACAACCCCATTAGAAATTAGCAGCCAGAAGGCCCTTTGAAAGGGCTCTGTGATGCTGCCAGGCCTGGGGCTAGGAGGCAGTAGGACTGGGTTTTAGCCCTGACTTTAAAATTGATTTCTGCTTCTCTGAGCAATAGGAATTAGACTTTCTTATCTCCAACTGAGCTCAGAGAGTTGTTGATGATGGATTGTGAAATAAATTCACTTATTTACTTTGTATTGGTTCTCATTCCAACATACAGGTATGGATGATAAAAATAGCAGCTACCATGCACTTGTGCTAAGTGCTCTGTTTATATTATTTCCTTCAATTATCTTGAAAGATAGGAATTAATATATCCACATTTTATAGATGGAGAAACCGAGGCTCTGAGAAAGTAAGTCACTTGCCTAACCTGGTCTTGTAAGTTAATGGCTAGACTAAGATTCAAACTCAGATATCCATGGCTATACCACACTGTCTCTCCCACTGCTGAGGATGGTGATATCTGTCTGCCAGAATTTTCTAACATACCTGTAACTAGATGAGCTTGGAAATACAAGAAGTGTTCTGTGTGTCTGTGATGAAAAGCTAGATCCAGATGGTGACAAGGGTTGAACACTTCCTTCTGCGCCCTAACACACACACACACACACACACACACACCACTCTCAGCTTTTCACAAGACTGGTGAGGATTCGAATTGCATCTCTTCTGAAGTCTGGTTTAAAAACATTGAAAGACTTCTACCTACTATCTCTGTATCAGTGAAGGGCCCCTCTCCCTTTGCAGAGGCCTTGTAGTAGCTGCAGGAATGTTGCTCTATTGAGTGTCTCTAATTGAAAAAAATTGTATATAGCACTTATACACCAGACACTTCTCTAACTACTTTATATATATTAACTCATAATTCTTACAAAATAGGCTTGTGAGAACCCTTATTATTCCCATTTCACAAATGAATAAACTGAGGCAAAATGAGGTTACTTAATTTGTCAAAGTCTCCCAAACAACAAGAGGCAGAGCTGGGCCCTGGCCAGTATGGCTTAGTTGGCTGAGTATTGTCCCATGCACCGAAAGGTAATCGGTTTGATTCCCAGTCAGGGCACATGCCCAGATTGTGGGTTGGATCCATGGCTGGGGTGCATACAGGAGGCAGCCAATTGATGTTTCTCTCTCACATCAATGTTTCTCTCTCCCTCTCCCTTGCTCTCTCTCTCTCTAAAAATAAAAAAAAATATTTTTTTTTAAGAGGAAGAGCTGGGATTTGAACACAGAGTGTGGTAACTCTAGCCATGTGCTCATCCATATGATGGTCACTAACCATACATGGCTATTTAAATGAATTAAAATTAAATTATATTAAAAATTAACTTTCTCAGTCATACCAGTCAATTTCAAGTGCTTAATAGCTACATGGGCTAGTGGTTACTGTACATTGTATTGATAGAACATTTTCATCATCATGGAGTTATGTTGTATAGCACTAGGTCAGATCATGTGCCTTACAAAAGTTAAAAGGCATTTAGATGGTATAGCTCACTGAGGAAAATCTGAGTACATCTTTTTATGTAACTGGATTGGTCTCCACTTACCTTTCTCTCCAATTTTCTGTCCCATTCCCCACTTTAACTTGATTGGTGAAGAGAATAGCATTTCCAGCCCTTTTGAAACCTAGCTCTAAACTCTGACCTAAGCCTCTTCTACTAACTACCCTGCTGCTTCCCCACCAGCCCCACCTGACCTCAGGCCTCTACTGATGCTTTGATGTTTGAAGAGCCACAGATTTTGCTCTGAAATTTGTGTTAGGCCTGCAGACATCTTCTGGAAACCCCAAATCATGTCAGGTAAAAAAAAAAAAAGATGCCAAGGGTGTGTTGGCTATCAGCGCCTTGCTACCTCTGTCTTCACACCTTGGTCATTATCTAATCAGTCTGATGTGTTGCCTACAGAGAAAAAAAATAAAAGAGCTTCCAAACAAGAGCCACAGAATCAAAGTCTGCAGCAGTTTTCCTTGGCTACACTGATTTATAGCCATTACCACAAAATTCCCCAGGGCTGGGGCAAGCATCCAAGTGATTGACCATGATTACCAAAGGAGATTTGTATAGGTTTTCAGAGGCCTAACAAAGTAGGGTCCTCCTTTCTAGCAGGTGGCTATCGAGAAGGAAATTGACAAGGCTCTATGCCCCTCCACTCCTTAAATAAATCTCCCTCTGACCTTGTAGGAAGTCTGCCATGACCCCTCCCTTTCAGAGTGAGAGTGTGCTGTTTACTTGATGGCTAACTATCACATCACTGTTGACAGTGTTGCTCATTTTCCCTCCACCCCGCAGGGCCTAGATTGGAGTGCAGGGTGGTGATGTTTTGATAGGTGGAGAGTAGTTTGCTGAAAAGTTGCAAACATGCCAGACACACTGCATTCCTCTTGTGAGCCTGTGACCCAGTCTGCAAGTTCAAATTCAGAAAAGAAGGAAGGTTTGCAAAAACTCATTGGGCCCTAACTGGTTTGGCTCAGTGGATAGAGCGTTGGCCTGTGGACTGAAAGGTCTCAGGTTCGATTCCGGTCAAGGGCACGTACCTTGGTTGTGGGCACATCCCCAGTGGGAGGTGTGCAGGAGGCAGCTGATCGATGTTTCTCTCTCATCGATGTTTCTAACTCTCTAGCCCTCTCCCTTCCTCTCTGTAAAAAAAATCAATAAAAGATATTTAAACAAACAAACAAACAAAAAAAAACTCATTGGCACCATGCCTCCCATAAATAGATGTTTCTCGGAGCAGATCAGGATCAGGATTTCAAGAATGGTAATGATAAGCTTTCAAAAGGAAAGGGAGGCTACTGAGTAATTATTTGTGGGTAGGTCTTGGCATCTATGGTCAATACAGCAGGTACTTTGCTGTCATATTGACAGGCAGTGGGGGAAGGTGGTAGCATTGACTGTTTATCCCATCAAATACCCAGCACTTGGGTGAAAGGTGACTTGGAGAGCAAGCCTGAGTCAGTGCTGTCCTTTCCCTTGTTCCTATTTCTGGAAGCAACCTGTGGTCCTCATGTATGTTGTTATAAAACCTTTTCAATATGCCTTGCAGGGCCCATCGGAATAGTAATAACAAGCCCCCATGCCTGTTTATATAGCACTTTCAAGTCCTTGGTCTCTCTTTTCTTTCACCTGTTGTCTGTGAAGTATGGCAGATGACAGTATCATCTCCATTTTAATGGTGAGAAGATGGAGGCTCAGAAAGGCTTCAAGGTTTTTGGGCAAGATAGTGTTTGAGTGGCATCTGATAGTCAGATATCTGACTATCCTTCTGCTTCTCAAAGCTTCTAGTTAGTAGCTCATTCTGTTATTTTGTTAGGCCTTTGGGAGAAGGTAGAGAAGTTTGGTTGCTGGAAGGGGAGGCACTGCAGCTGGCACAGTGTGCTTTTTCATGGGGTTGAGGTGGTTAGAAGCATTGATGACACTAGCAGTTTCTCTGGGCTCTCTTCTGACTCACTTTTGTTCTTAGGTTCTCCCCACCCCCACCATTAGAAAGCCCTTCCAGTTTTTTGTTTTGTTTTGTTTTTGTTTGTTTTTCCACTGGCCAAGATCCAGTGAAGACAGTGTGAATACAGAAATCAAGGGAATGTTCTGCATTGATTGCTCCGTCTTCTAACTTCGGGAGATAATGTCCAGCATGCCTCGCTGATTGATGAAGCTATCCATTGAGGACCATGGAGTGCTTGAAATGACAGGCTAACAAGTTTGGGCTTCATCTTATAGGCAGAGGTTAGTCATGGGAAAACAAACAGGAAGCAGAAGAAGCTCTGCAGGGGTAAACAAGGTAAAGGAATTACCTCAGAGATGTGATTCAATGAAGACTTGGTGCCAATTAATTGCTATAACTGGCTCCTCACCTTCCACAAATGGTTACAATAATAAGATGGTCACAGCGCCTAAGTGTGTTGTAATTGTTGGTTTACTTGTCTGCCTTCCCTGCTTTTCCATGAGTTTTGAGAACAAAGTGGCCTAGTCTTGTTCCTGTTTCTAGCACAGGGCAAGACCATTAGTAAATACTCAGTAAATGTTTGTTTGAATAATGGGCATTTCACAGATACTGCTAACAAATTCCAATCAAGGAATACTAATCCTTAGAGTCTTTCCTGCTTATGTATTAGGCATGTGGGTGGAGACACTGGGGTCCTGTTTAATGGGCTGGAGCAGGCCTTGACTAACTAGAAAGTAGTTGGCTAAATGAATCCCTGGTGTCAGGCAGTGTAGTTTTTCCCCTTAAGAGCCTGTTAAAGAAACATTATTCTGACACCTGTTAAAATGGTAAAGAAGATTTTCTTCAAGACTATTGCAATGAGTGAGAATGAACTCAACTCCTAATACAATAAGGACAAGTAGGGATTTATAGCCAATGAGCAGAGTGAGGGGGATGGTGGATGCAAAATTACTAAGATGAAATTGATTAGATGTTATTATGGATTGAATGTTTGTGTCCCCATCCCCAGTGTCATGTATGGAAGCCCAACCCCCAATGTGATGATATTTGGAAGTTGGGCCCTTGGAAAGTTTAGATGAAGTCATTAGTGTGGGGCCCCTGATGGAATTAGTGTCTCTTTAAAAAGGAGATCAGAGCTAGCTCTGGCTTGCTCCCTCTCCTTCCCTCCCTCTCCCTCCTTCTCACTCTTCTCTCTCCTCTCCCTCATCTTCCTCTTCTCCCTTTCCCCTCCCGTTTTCCCTTCCTCTTCCCTTTCTCCCCATCTCTCTCCCTTCTCTCCTCTCCCTCCTCCCCATGTGAAGACACTGAGAAGGTGGCCTTCTGCAAGGCAAAAAGAGGGTTCTCACCAGGAACTGAATCTGTCAGCTTCTTGATCTGGAAATTCTAGCCCTCAGAACTGTGAGAAATAAATGTTGTGTGAGCCATCCAGTCTATGGTACTTTGTTATAGCAGCCTAAGCTGACTAAGACAGACATCAAAGGTGAGGAAATTCTTACTAAACTGACTTAACAGGATTATTGCTAAAGGCAAGCCAAGGACTTAGAAATCAAAGGTTGGGGGGGGGGGGAAGATATCAAGAGTGATCAGATATCGAGTGGGAGGATTTTCCGATAAACTGACTTAGCAGGATTCTTTGACAAAGGCAGGTCAAAAACAGGGCCAAAGAGGAAGCCTAGCTAAAATGATGGCTTAGAGCAGCTGTGGGCAAACTCCGGCCCGTTTGAAATGAATAACCTGTTTGAAATGAATAAAACTATTGAAAAAAGACCATACCCTTTTATGTAATGATGTTTACTTTGAATTTATATTAGTTTACACAAACACTCCATCCATGCTTTTGTTCCGGCCCTCCGGTCCAGTTTAAGTACCCATTGTGGCCCTCGAGTCAAAAAGTTTGACCAACCCTGGGCTAGGCATATTTTGCATAGGCAGGCATACCTGGTGGGACTCTTCAGCTGATGCCAGTGGTTGCCCAATGGAACTGTCCATTAAAATCACCTGGAAGCAGCTTTAAAAATACCTATGCCATCCTAGCCAGTTTGGCTCAGTGGATAGAGTGTCGGCGTGAGGACCGAAGGGTTCTGGTTTGATTCTGGTCAAAGGGCACGTACCTCGGTTGCAGGCTCCTGCCTGGCTTGGGCCCTGGTCAGGACTCATGCAGGAGGCAATCAATTGATGTCTTTCTCTCACATCTTTGTTTCTCTCTGTCTTTCCCTCTCTCTTCCACTCTCCCTAAAAATCAATGGGAAAATATCCTCGGGCGAGGATTAACAACCTCCCCCACCTCAAAAAAAAAGCAAAAACCCCTATTCCTGGGCCTGATCCAGGACCTATTAAGTCTGAATTGATGAGGCAGCTATTTATGTATGTATTTATTTATTATAATTTTTAAAATATATTTTATTGATTTTACAGAGAGGAAGGGAGAGGGATAGACTTAGGAACATCAGTGAGAGAGAAACATGAATGAGAGAAAAACATTGATCAACTGCCTCCCATATGCCCCCCACTGGGAATCAAGCCCACAACCAAGGTACATGCCCTTGAACAGAACCAAACCCAGGACCCTTCAGTCCATGGGTTGACGCTCTATCCACTGAGCCAAACCAGTCAGGGCAGCTATATATTTAAGACACTTTCCTGGTGATCCTCATTATCAGCCAGGTTGCCGACCTCATGGATTTATACAGGTTTACACTATGGGCCAAGAGGATTACAGAAAGGGGATAGGAACTAGTTCTTGGAGAAGGCAAGGAGTAGGAGATGCTGGAAGGGATCTGATGTCTACTTTGCTCCTTTTCTCCATAGACATGGGTTCCCTCCACCCTTGGAGGGTGCTAGGGATTGTGTACTCGACAAAATGGCAAACTAAGTGAATATTGTTTGTAATATCTGCTACCTTTGCTTTTCAGGCCCTTATTTTTTTACCCCTTTGGGGTCTCTGTTGCCCCTTGGACAATTTGGTACTGTCAACGTAAGAAACATCCAAACCCATAATAATTTTATGAGTTATTTGAGCCAAACTGACACCAATGGCTAGGAAGCAAAATCTCAACAGATTGAGAGAATGCTCTGGAGAATGTCAATTTTGCACCTTATTTTATACATTAGAATCAAAGGAAGAGTAAGGGGATTACCTGAAATCCATCGGTGATAAATTAGGGAGGCAAGAGAAAGCAAAGTGGAGGCAGATGGGGGAAATCTCTGGGATTGGATAAAAAGTAAAACAAATACACATACTTCTTTTACAGAGGTGGATATAGGATAGTTAACAATTAACATGATAACAGTAAAAATGAGGAGTTCTGTGGTCGTCTGCTCTGGTGGGAGATTGTGCCCTGAGAGGTCTTGAAAAAGGAAATTATCCTGACATTCCAAAGGTATGTTAACATAGATGCAAAAAGACAACAGACAGGTTCATTTAAGGTAAAGATTGACTTTTGTTAAGAAGGTATGGGCCTAGGACATGACTATCCCGCATGACTCAATTTTAGTTAGGAAGTTTAAATTTCAGACCATCCTGTTATAGGCCACAGGAATGGCACCAGGTGTAGACCCGTGGGGTCAGACTGGACCTGGGTTCAGCAACCTCGGTACTTGAGTTCTGGCTAAGAAAAAATTCAGAGCCAAGACTCAAACTGTTAGGGGCAAAAGTAGAATATTGGGGACTAGCTATGGTTATGGAAAATATTAATCATGCTCTATTAACCATGATTATCTTATTCTGGTTAAAGAAAGGGCATTCTAACTTGGCTGGAAGTTGTATGCCCCAGGACCTGGGAAATCAACCTTGAGACCATTCTCATTCAAGAACTGTCTATTATCATGGAAAGATTAATAACCTTGTTGCCCAAACAATGGACTCGCACCCCAGCCTTCTACTTCCCCATATAATCCTTGTCCTACCCTATATAAACAGCTGGTTTATGGGGAGCTGCAGAACAGACTTTTGTGGATGACCTGCTGCTCTTCCATACTGCTGGCAGTATTGAAATATATGCTCGTATATGATTCAACCCTGTCTCTGCTTAATTGGCTCAAATAGTGACAGGTAACACGGACCCATTGATTGTCTGGTTATAGAACTATAAAAGAACATCCTATATAATAAAAGGCTAATATGCAAATTGTCCCCTTGACAGGGAGTTTGACCAGGGGGCAGGGCCAGCTGGCCAACCGCCCATGGCCCCTCCCCCCAGCTGGCCAGGTTAGTCGGCCCCAATCTCAGTGGGCCGGCCAGATGCCACCCATGCACCAATTCATGCACCCGGTCTCTAATTTATCTAGAAAATCACAGAGGTAAAAGAAGTAATTTGTAAAAGAGGAAGCTATGGGTTGGGGGTCGGAAAGGGGAGAAGGGGAAGGAGAAAGTGAAGGAAAAGGCATTGGCGCAGGCTTGCTCTCGGGAGGAAGAGCCCGCTGGGTCCTCCAGTTTAAGGGTTTTAATGGTAGAGATTTTAGGGGAGGTCCCAGGGGAAGATCACAATAGAATATTCAGCAGTTTTCCAGGTGTGTCCTTTCAAGGTTGTGGTCTCCACTGGTTGATTGACTGGTGGTTAGCCATGGTTTTGCTTGTCTGGGTTTGCTGCTTTTCTGGGCCTGGAGCTGAAATACAACCGAGGCCTTGATGTTATTTCCAGGGAGGAAAGGTCAGTGGTCATGATCAGCGATATGAAAGGTTGGGGGTCCAAACCACATGACCAGCAATATGCTAGGGGAGGAAGGTCACCCTGGGGACGAGGCCCCACACTGCAGTTGTCCTTTGCTAAGCACCCGGGACTTTCCTCCCCAGTGACCTTCCGTACCTGGTCCACAGTCCTTGCTCTGTCTCTGTTTGTGTCTAAATCTACCACAATCTTATGTGGTTACTTTAGGTCTGAGTTTGTAAGGCCACATAGAGGCCTCTCCTGAGCTTGTCAGTTTAGTATATGGCCACTTTTTCTTACACAGTACCCTCGCCTTCTCTCTACTCTTCTTTCAGAAAGAGGCAGTTTAAGTACTACTCGCCAAGATTTGTGCTTTTAATGAGGCAGATTGGCATTTATAAAAAGGGACAAATCCAGAAGTTAAAGGACTGAAGCCCCAAAGTAGAAAATTCAGACATCTGAGAAGAGGGCAGCAAAGCTTTGCATGCGTGCTTGCTTCTGGTGGTGGTGGAAAGGCTCGTTAGTATCCCTACACATTACAGAGACATAGCTGCTTTCTTTGCCTGAGCCTAAAGTTTGCTCAGATATTTTGTGCCCCAGATTCCTAGGACTTTCTGGGAGATGTTAGGCAAAGCTTTCTTTTTTCCTAAAAGGACAGAAAAATGAAAGGTTTAAAGCTAAACCCTGACTCTTACTAAGATGCAACGCTTACTAAAATAGCACTATGTCAGTGGAACACGGTCTCATTGGCTCATTATCAGGTGAGGTCAGGACATTATTCCTGGCAGCTTCTAAAAGCCAGAGCCCGTTAGAAAAAAGTCTTCTTCCTGAGGATTTAATACAGCTTGTACTTGCTCCTTCTCAAGAGCTCAGCGCTTGCTCTCTCTTTTCTTGGGCCTCCTTTTTAAAATGTTAATTAAATTTGCTTGATCTCCACTGAACCCCAGCCCCAGCTAATTTTGGAGATCTGGAAAAAGAGCTTGATATTTATAAAAGATGTGCCTGTCTTTGCACCTGAGCTACCTTTGTATTTCATTCTGTTTTATTACATGAAATTGTGTCAGGCCCTAAACACTAACATACATAACATTGATTGTATTCTGCATAACAAATTGGATTAGGATAATTACCACACAGATGTTAAAAAACCCTAAATGCAAATCAATACAATTAGTCATGACTTAATATATTACAATTCACACATTACAATGTCTTATTGTGATTATACTATTTTAGAACAAAATGCTTTAACAAAAAAAAAGAGGAAGAAAAGAATTCTTTTACTCTGGTGCTGCACGTGCTCTGAACAAGAAATTGTTTTATGCTAATTTGGAATTTCACTACTTAGAATTCTTATTAACTAATCAGATCCTTCAGTTTCTCTTGCCCCCTTTTATATAGAGAAAGCTGCTTCTTTAGCAAGACAATTTCATGCACAATTCAACTTGAATGCCACCGTTATGAACAAAGGAATTTGCACACGGATGGTTTTGACAAACATGGCTTTAGAAAACCAAGCCTTGGATGGTGGGGGGCCTGCCCCCCACCTATGGCCAGGGCCCTGAAACAAAGCAGACAGAGTGTAAGCAATTGGAACGGGTCCAAGTTATTTGGCAAATTGGCAGACCTGTCACAAAGGGCAGTAGGTTCAGAGCTGCCACAAAGGGCTGTGCAGCTTGTTCCTAGCTGAGCGATCAGTGGTGGCTTAACTCTAGCCTGAGATCCACATGCCAAGCTATGCACCCAGCTGAAGCAAGGAAAGGGTGGTCAGAGAGAGAGAGAAAAAAAATTCAGGTCTTATTACAAGAAACTACAGTAGCTGGGATCTCTAAGGTCTGAACTGTGAACTCAAATCTAATTCCCAAATTCTCTTCTGGTTTATCCTGCAGTGCTCCTCCACTATGCTCTGTGCTTGCTTAGAATTCCCCAAAATTTAAGCTTTATACTCTCAAGTATGCGCTCTTTGTAATTGTTCTCTGACTTATGTCAAAGCTTTGCACACCCAACTGATATGGAAGGCCCTTGAGAGTGCAGAAGAAAAAGAATTTTTCCTGTACCCTTCTAGGTTCTCAGCTGAGACCCCCTCACCCTACCCCATAATAAAAAGACAGATTAACAGGAGAAAAACAGAAGTTTAATGACACGTGTACCTCCTGTATACAGGGAAATACCCAGGAAAACTAACTCCAAAACTAACTCCCACCATCACCTTAAGTAAATATCATCTCCAGCTAAAGACAAAAGAAGATGGGGAGGCAGTTATGGGAGGCTAGCAAGAAAAGTACTGTAAACAAGGGTAAGATTGTTAGGCAGATTTAGGTTGTTGTCTTCTCCATTGATAGGAGTCTCTAGTGATTCGGGTCATCCTCTTGGGAGACAGACATCCTTACAAATGGTGATTTCCCTTATACATGAGCCTGCTATTAGTCAGCCAAAAATAATCCTTTTGCTAAAAACGTATATTTGGGGCTGGCAATCCTGCTCCCCTTGTCTAGAGTCCCCCTACCCAGGGTTGCCACATTAAAAAATATATTTTATTGATTTCAGAGAGGAAGGGAGAGGGAGAGATAGAGACATCAATGATGAGAATCTTAACAGCTGCCTCTTGCACACCCCCTATTGGGGATCCAGTTGGCAACCCGGGCATGTGTCTTTAACCGAAATTGAACCCAAAACCCTTCAGTTCAAAGGCCTGTCATTCTATCTACTGCCAAACCAGCTAGGGTAGGTTTGTCAGATTTGGTGAATAATTATTTATTGTTTATTTTAAATCCTCACCCAAGGATATTTTTTCCATTGATTTTTAGAGAGAGTGGAAGAGAGAGGGAAAGACAGAGAGAAACATTGATGTGAGAGAAACCCATTGATTGGTTGCCTCCTGCATGCGCCCTGACCAGGGCCCTGGCTGTGGAGGAGCCTGCAACCAAGATACATGCCCCTGATCGGAATCAAACCCGGGACCCTTTGGTCTGCAGGCTGACACCCTATCCACTGAATCAAACCAGCTAGGGTGGCGAATAATTATTTAATTGGAATTCCAGATATACAACAAATGCTTTTATAAATATAATAAAATGAATGATAAATATATCCCATGCAAGATTTTAGACATGCTAAAATTAGTATTGTTTATCTGAAATTCAGATTTAACTTGGTGTTCTGTTTTATCTGGCAACCCCATTCCCACCTCCACCCCACCACAAAGCACAGAGATTGTTGATTAAATTGATCTAGGGCAGTAGTTCTCACATTTGAGCATGCATCAGAATCACCTGGAGGCTATTAAGACACAGATTGCCAGTCCCCACCCCCAGAGTTTCTGATTCAGTAAGTCTGGAGATATGCCTCACAATTTGCATTTCCAACTAGTTCGCAGGTGCTGCTGCTGTTGGTCTGGGGAGCACACTTTGGGAGCCACTGCTCTAGCACAACCTCAATAAATAGCTCTAATGGGAATGAAGCTTTTGTTGCCAAGTTGATAATAACCAAGCAGAAAGTTTCCCAGACCTCTTGCAGCAAGATCTGTGGGCTCCTTAAAGTGTGTATTCACCTATGTCACCCTCAGCTACCTCCGTGCATAATCACACTGGTTGGTGATTATGCTAGGTTGGTGCTGAGCAAAATTGTTGTTGGGATTTATTGGTTCCAGGCTTGTTTCTACCTTCATCAACTTAAACTCCTCTATCTCCCTCCCTTCCTCTAGGTGCCAGTGTCTTACCATTGTCTAACCCAGGGATGACAAACTTACACATTAGTGTTTCTAGTGAAGAGGGACTCCATTTCTTTCCTAAGCAGGGGAGCTGCCATTTGGAAGTTACTGGCAGTTTTTAGTAAAGACATTGATTCTCTTTGAGGCTTTCTGCCTTTCTTCTGAGCAAGTCACTGGAATCACCCTTAAGTTACAAAAATATAAAACACTACATGCCCATTGACATAGGGTACTAATAGTTGTCAGGAGGAAATTGGGGTAATTTGCATAAGGAGTACCAGGACTTCTTTTTGAAACATATTGAGATACTGGATTTCTTTTCTTTTTTTGAAGATATAACTGGCTTTATTAAGTGATTTATGAAAATGTGGTGGCTAATACCACACAAGATTTACATGTTATGGGTCTGATCATCTAGAGCAGGGGTAGGGAACATCCGGCCCAAGGGCTGTATAGGCCTGAAAAATCATTTGATCTGGCCCTGCCAAGGCATTAGGGGTGAATTAATTAAATATTTGACCAAATATAGCAGGCTAATTAAAAAAATTCTTTATTGTTTAAAGTATTACCTATGTCTCCTTTTCTCCCACACTGACCTCTCTCCAGCTGTTCCCACCCCCCAGCACATGCCCTCACCCCACTACTGTCTGTGTCCATGGGTTATGTATACAAGTCCTTTGGTTGATCTCTTACGCCCCCCCTCCCCTGCCTTCCCTCAGAAGTTTGACGGTCTGATTGATGCTTCTCTGTCTCTGGATCTGTTTTTGTTCACCAGTTTATGTTGTTCATTATATTCCACAAATGAGTGAGAACATGTGATATTTATCTTTCTCTGACTGACTTATGTCACTTAGCATAATGTTCTCCAGGTCCACCTATGCTGTTTCAAATGGTAAGAGTTTCTTTTTTTTTACAGCAGCATAGTATTCCATTGTGTAGATATACCACAATTTTTTTATTCTATTCATGATAGCAGGCTAATTTTTAAGTTGATAATGTTCTGTGGCCTGTGAATGATGTTATAAATATCCAAATGGCCCTTGCCAGAAAAAAGGTTACCAACCCCTGATCTAGAGAGAGGGAAAGGAAAAGTACTTGAAATGAAGTATTCAGAAGACAATAGCTGTCCACAACACCTTGACTTAGCATGCCTTCTAGGAAGTGATCAGAATTGCTACACAGTACTACTTGTCATCTCTGCTCTGACCTCCTCCTTTTACCAGTGCAGGAAATGGATGTGGTAGCCTCATTTACACTTATTGTATTGGTCGAAAGTTCCCCTTATCTATACCAAGGTGTACCCTGTTCTCTGCCCTTATAGCCCTTGTCTACTTATATCTACTACTGCTTGATCTTGTCCTGTGGTGAACTCAGTCAACTGAATGCACTTTCAATGAGCTTTTCCTAGACATGGTGACAGAACTGTTATGGACAAAGAAATTGCCTCCAAGAGGGATTGTGGCAGTTAGGGAGTAATGCGGGGTGGAGATGTCATTAAGAAAGTTCCTCCATCTGGCAATTTAGGCAGGACTTTATTGGGGCACTAGTTAGGCTTAGAAACTGAATTTTGTCGGAGATACTTAGAAGTCAGGAATCTCCTGGAGATGGATTCATGCTAATAAAATTGAAATCACAAGGGATAGAAATACAAAGTTAGAATTTTGATTTACTTATATTCAGACTGGAGTTGGCATATCAGCTGTCAGCTCAGATTTGAAAAGGAAGCTTAATGATAGCAGAGAGTTGTTTGGGTCACAAGGAATGAGAACTAGGGGACCTCGTTGGTTTATCTTAATGGCATCGGCCATCCACCAGGGGATAGATCAGAGAGCAGAGACTAAATACTGACGTATTTGTATGTCAGAATGAGCTTTCCTGGACAATTGAGCAGAACATTGAGACTTTCTTGTTCTTTGACTCACCACCTTCTAGATCTCCACACTAATCTTTCCTTTGGTTAACACGTCTATCTTCAGCTTCAGTCAAATTAACATGCAATGAGTTATTAGCAGCATTACCTCAAACTAGGGTTCTGAGAAAGGAACATTGTTTTGTGGGATGATAATTAATGGTCACAGCTAACAGATTTTTGTTGGTCAATAATGAGGTAAACATATAGATTTCTTTTCCATCAGACTTCTAAGAGCCTTTAGTGAACCAGTGTGCACTGTGAATTTCCAAAAGAAAGCTAGAGATCGCACATTTATTTCACGACTTAGTTGTATTTTTCAAAAGAAGTCATGACAGCCCTGGCCGGTTTGGCTCAGTGGATAGAGCGTCGGCCTGGGGACTGAAGGGTCCCAAGTTCGATTCTGGTCAAGGGCATGTACCTTGGTTGCGGGGACATCCCCAGTGGGGAGTATGCGGGAGGCAGCCGATCGATGTTTCTCTCTCATCGATGTTTCTGGCTCTCTATCCCTCTCCCTTCCTCTCTGTAAAAAATCAATAAAATATATTTTTTAAAAATGAAGTCACAACAGCAAGTGTATTAATTTCCTATTGTTGCTGTAACAAATTAGCATACTTAGTGGCTTACCCCAGCACAAATATATTATCTTAGAGTTCTGTAGTTCAGTTGTCTTAAAATAAAGGTGTCAGCAGAGTTGTGCTCCTTCTGGAGGCTCTAGGGCAGGGGCGGGCAAACGTTTTGACTCGAGGGCCACAATGGGTTCTTAAACTGGACCGGAGGGCCGGAACAAAAGCATGGATGGAGTGTTTGTGGGAACTAATATAAATTCAAAGTAAACATCATTACATAAAAGGGTACGGGCTTTTTTTTTTTTAGTTTTATTCATTTCAAACGGGCCGGATCCGGCCCATGGGCTGTAGTTTGCCCAAGGCTGCTCTAACCACTGAGATCACT
>NW_006299876.1:580005-588086 GCF_000327345.1 Myotis davidii
AACACATTTATGCTGGGGTCCAACCCCAGCAGGTCCAGGGTCCCCAAAGGTGTGGACGGAGTCGGCGAAGAAGGAATGATACAGCAGCAGCATTCAGGTGATCATCATAGCCGGGTTCTCTTGTCAGGGTCTCCAGCCAGGTTCTGTAGCCATGTTCCCTCGCTAGGTTCTCCAGCCAGGTTCTGTCACCAGGTTCTAGTCAGGTTCTCTTGCCATGTTCTATCCATGTTCTGTAGCCAGGTTCTGTCTCTAGGTTCTCCAGCCAGGTTCTCTCGCTAGGTTCTGTCTCTAGGTTCTGTTGCCAGTTTCTGTCCAGGATCTTTTGCCATGTTCTCTCCAGCGAAGTTCTTCTGTCTCTAGGTTCTGTGTAGGTTCTGTGTCTAGGTTCTGTTTCCTGTTGTCTTGTTGCATCTGTATTTATACCAGTTGATTCCAATCCTATAAATCTCTATTCCAAAGGTTAGGGCGTTTCTTATCTCCATTCCAGGGAGTAAAAATTATGTAGCTTAAGCGTGATTGTTTGTAGTTAAAGTGATTAACTACCCACCTGGCACTTAGTTAAGGGGTTTTATTCCCTCCCTAACTTCAGGGAAAAATCCCTACCTGGGGAAACAACCTTTCTCGGAGAGGTGACCTTGGTTAAAACACATAGCGCCAAGAAGGTGAGCAAACATTAAGAACAGTATGTCATATACGCCAGGTCCCTTGAAACAGCAAGGATGGACCGGCTCCTGGCAGCATTTTTAACCCCGCCCTCTCTCCTCTTCCCCTCTACTCGGTCATCACATATACTGACTCTGCCACTTCTGCCTCACTCTTAGAACTCCTGTGATTGCATTACACCCATCTGGATAATCCAGGGTAATCTTCTCAAGATGTTTAACTTAGTCATACTGCAATGTCCTTTTTGCCATGTAATGTAACATGTTCATAGGTTTTGGGGATTAGGATGTGGACATATTTGGATGGGGGGGGGGCGGTTAATTATTCTGCCTACCAACAGGGAACAATGGGAAACACTGGGCTATGGTACTTAACATGTCAGTACAATCCTACTCTTCTAAGACTATGTCCAGGTCAAACTTCATTGAATTTGGGGAGTTCTTGACATTTCCCACCTGTTTAGAATTTAGAATGGGCTATTGCAGATCTCACAGAATTCTGAGAATACTTATTACCTATAAGATCAAATACTCTCTACTTGTGGGGCAAAAGCTCCTGGATGGAGAAAGAAGAAGGGTTTGTGCACTGAAGAAGGGGACTTTCCCCAAGACTCCTTCCCAGAAACACAGCATTTTCAAAGACCAAAGTTATACAGAAGAATTCCATGGCAGGGGGTAAGAGTTACTTGTTTAAATGAAAGTAGAGATAACCTATGATTTGAAATGGAAATTAGGGCTCCAGAATGTCTTAAATTAGAGTGTTACCAGCCTGGGAAACCCCCTTTGACTTGTGAGCAAGAAAGTAAGTCTGCCAGCAGGTGACCTTTTCATGCTACCTCATATGTTTGTGATAGGTGCTGTGCTATGTTTGAAGAAATTGACACCCCACATTTTTCATTTTTCTGTGGAGAAAGTTTGATCTCTTCTTTCTTCTTCTAAGAATATTTTACTGTATTTCATGATGATGGTAATAGGTCTTGACTTTGATCTAGTTTCTGTTGAGTATGGGGTCCCCAAAGCCAATAATATCACCAGAAACCAAACTGAAAATGGTGTTATTATTTTTTTAATTTATTGATTGACTTTGAGAGAGAGAGACAGAGACAGAGAGAGAGAGAGAGAGAGAGAGAGAGAGAGAGAGAGAGGAAGAAAAACATCAATTTGTTGTTCCACTTATTTATACATTCATTGGTTGATTCTTTTATTTTATTTTATTTTTTTATTGCTTAAAGTATTTGATTCTTATATAAGCCCTAACCAAGGATCAAACCTGAAACCTTGGCATATCAGGAAAGTGCTCTAACCAACTGAGCTACCCAGCCAGACCTGAAGATGGAATTACTGAGATTCCATTAAACACTCCTGCATTGATTAAGAATAGTAATTTCAGCTTAAGCACCAGTTATGCCAAATATTTAATTACAGAGGACAAGTAACTTAGATTCTTAAGAAAAATTTCTCATGAAGGTTTGGGTCTGCTTGTAAAAATATATACCAGAGGTTGCTAGGCATTTCTTTCTCACCAAATCTCAATAGTCTTTTCTTTTTAAAATTTTAAAATTTTGACATATTTTTTTAATTCAAATACCATTCTGATCACTCATGGTCTAAGAACATTCAAATAACTTAAAATAAATAGATATTAAAGATTGGTCTTCAAACTTCATAATCAGTGATGCTACGCTTGCCTATGATTTCACTGACATAAAACCACATCCATACCTCAGTGTCCACCAAACCATTCAGCAGAGCTTCCTTAACTGTGAACTGAAGTTACCAATTTGAGCATTATTGCCTAGTTTTTTCAAGCTCTGAATCGCTGTAGGGATTTCAGCAGGGGTTGGAGTAACCAGCTCAACCTTGGTATAATGTCAAAATGTGGCCAATCCAGGCTCCTGAGTAAGTCACAGCAGCATTTGCCAGTGCAGGAGCCTTCTCCACAAGGTTATGGACAAATTTGGCCATGGTTCTAGGATGGAAAGTCTGTGATCTTGAACAACTGGCCGAATGTTATTCCCACCCTTCCACCCCCTAAGAACACCTCAATAGCCTTTTCTTTATTCCCATGTTTGTCTCATTCCAACTGACACTGACTACCCTAATATACTAATTTTTTAAATATTTGGCTTCTATGACCTAGGCCTATGCTAGTTTTCCTTCTATCCCTTAGAACACACCTTTTTAAATTTTATTTCCTGGTTCCCTCTTTTTTCTTCTTCATCCTAACAGTGGAATCTCATGAAGACACAGTGAGTGGTTGACACTCTTCTCTTTCATCTATCCATTAAACATTTTTTAATGTTTAAATATTTGTTTGGAGACCTATATTGTGTTCTATACAGAAATGTATTAGACACAATCATTGTCTTCTGGGACCTCAATGAATACAATACAGTGCAATATTTTTCATGAAATACATAGTAGAAGTAGGTAACAGAAAACTCAGCTCAAGATGACTTAAACAAAAAGGACAAATATTATTTCTTATAGCAAAAGTTCTAAAGATATGGAGGTTCCAGAACTAGTCAATTCAATAGCTCAAGGACCTCATTAAGAACCCAGGTGTTTTCCATCTGTTCTGTTTAGTGTATCCCTTCCAGAACTGCAAGATGGTAGCAACATGTCCATGCCTCACATGTAGAAATGATGATGTTCATCTAAAATAAGGTGTCACCTGTAGTGCATTTAATTTTGAGTAAGAAAAACCTATCTTCCATGCCCCCACACATTGGCTAGGATTACCTATATCAGTCACTGACAAGGGGAATGAAACTACCATGATTGGATTAGACCAGTGGATCTCAACTTTGACTGTGGCACCTGGGCATCAACATTTGTAAAGTTCTCCAGGTGACTCCCCTGTGCGTCCAAGCTTGAAAACCACTATCCTAGACCATTCCCTGTGATTTTTCCCTCTGGAGCAGAAGAACATGAGTGTCTGCTATAGGACAAAATTGGGATTCTGTAAGCAAGAAGAAATGAGGAATAGCTTTTTGGTAGGCAAACCATAATGTCTGCTACAGTAACTAATCAACATTCATGATTTCAACTAGCACTTCTATATGGAGACTAATGATTCTGGCTCTGACCGCATCTGAGCTTCTGACCTATTTCTTCAACTGTCTCCTGGCATTTCTACTTGGATTTTTTTGTCCACATTTCAATCTCAATTTGTTCCAAACTAAGTGTTCCAGCCTGCTTCTCCTGATGACATTATTTCCATCATGTGATAACAGCATTCTCAGGGTATTTCAGGCTCAAATTCTTGGAATCTTTTCTTATCCTTCTTTATCCTTATTTTTAAAGTCACCTTACCCTGAGATAATTTCTCCCTGAGATATTTCAATTCTACTCCACTATATCCCCTTCTATTCTGGTTTAGGATACCCTATAACATTTCATGCTTGCATTCTGTAATAGCTACCAAGCTGCTGTCCTAATTCCAGGCTTTCACTCTTTCGGATCATTCTGCATATCACTGTAAACTCATTCCTAAAATACTGTCTTCATTATGTGACTCTGCACAATGCCTTCTTTTTTTTATTGTTGCTAATTTTCACCTGAGGATATTTTTTTCATTGATTTTTAGAGAGTAGAAGGATATATATATAGAGAGAGAGAGGGAGAGAGAGGGAGAGAGAGAGAGAGAGAAACATTGATGTGAGAGAGACACATCAATTGGCTGCATCCCTGCATGTGCCCCGACCTGGGCTGGGGATCGAACTGGCAACCCAAGTATGTGCCCTTGACTGGAAATCGAACCTGAGACCCTTTTGGTGCTTGGGGCCCATGCTCCAACTGCTAAGCAATACTTGGCCAGGGCATGCACAATGCCTTTTTATGGTTATCAAACTAGAGGTCCAGTGCACGAAATTCATGCGGGGGGGGGGGTGGTCCCTGAGCCCGACCTGCACCCTCTCCAATGTGGGAGCCCTCAGGGGATGTCCTACTGATGGCTTGGGCCTGCTCCCCATGGTTCTCTGCTCTCTGTGGGGCCTGCTTGCTCTACACCACAATGACGGCCAAGCAGGCCCTGCTGGGTGCTGCCTGTGGGCCATGCTTGCCTGCTGGGCTCACGTTGTTGGGGTGATGCCACTAGCGTCCTGCCCTGGCTGCTATGGTTGCCACCATCTTTGTCACAGAGTGACAGTTAATTTGCATATTACTCTTTTATTAGATAGGATGCTGTTCACTATGACCTCATTGTCTCTGGGTATAAGTATCTGTTCTCCCCAACTTAATAGTAAAGCTCCTTTAAGGGAAAGCACTGTTCAGTTGACCCTTGAATAACATGGGGGTTAGGGTGCCTATCGCCACACTCCTACACTTGAAAAATTGAAGTATAATTTAAGTTGGCCCTCTGCATCTGTGGATTCTAACCATGAGTCGAAAATACTGTTTTCCAATTGATGGTTGCTAGAGGGGAAGTGGGGGGGTTAGGGGGATGGGTGAAAAAGGTGAAGAAATTAAGAACTACAGAGTGGTAGTTAACAGAATGGTCAAGGGCTGTAAAGTACAGCATAGGTGATATAATCAATAATATGGTAATAACTATGTATGGGGCCATGTGGGTACTTGAAATATTGGGGGGAACACTTTGTAAAGTATATGATTCCCTAACCACTATGCTGTACATCTGAAAGTAATATAAAATAACATTGAATATAAATTGTAATTAGAAAATAAAATTTAAAACAAAACAAAAAGAAAGAAGGAAAGAAAATACTGTTTACTATCTGCAGTTGTGAATCTGTGGATGGGAAACCGAGGGATAGGGAGGGCTGACTGTATATTTATTGAAAAACAAAATCCTTGTAGGAGTGGACCTGCGTAGTTCAAACCTGTGTTCTTCAAGCTCAACTGTACTTGCTACTTCTCTTCTGTGTCCTTCCAAATTCTCCTATTGTGTGCTGAGCCAGGAAATAAGGCATTCCACACATGCTTGCCAGTGTTGTAAGTATTAACTAGCATAAACTAAAAGTACTAGAGGAACTGGGAGGAAAGAACTATCTGCAGCTTAAAGGGATGGAACATCATGCAGAGTTACTTCCTTGTTTGTTACCTCTTTTCCAGTCAGTAGCTGCTATGCTTGGTTCCTGGCACTGCGTTTCAGGTGATACTAGGGGCCTGGTGCATGAAATTTGTGCGGGGGGAGGGAGGCGGGAGGAGGATGGGTTCCCTCAGCCCAGCCTGCACCCTCTCTAATCTGGGATCCCTTGGGGGATGTCCGACTGCCGGTTTAGGCCCGATCCTGGGTATTGGGCCTAAACCAGCAGTCAGACATCCCTCTCACAATCCTGGACCACTGGTTCCTAATCACTCACTTTCCTGCCTGCCTGGTTGCTCCTAACTCCCCCCCGCCCTACTGGCCTGATCGCCCCTCACTGCCTCTGCATGCCCCCCTGCTGGCCTGGTCATAGGCAGCCATCTTGTGAGGGCGTGAGGGTTAATTTGCATATTACCTCTTTATTATATAGGATTATTTAGATGAAAGAATCTCCATGCTAGTTTCTATTGCTTCCACTCTTGGGGCAAGGTGGAAACCTGCCTTGCTGTAGCTCTGAGCTTGCATTCAGTGGCCTGTATATCACACCAATAAAGACCAATGGTTTTGGCTACCAGTAGGGTGGGGCTCACCCTGCTAATCATCTTACTGTCTCCACATCAATATGAGATAGGTGGGGCAGGCATCATTCCTATGTTGTAGATGAGGAAACTGAGGCACAATGAAAAGGAGTAACTTGGCTAAAGGTACATACAGATGCAGGTCTTCTAATTCTCTGCTCAGGGCTCTGTCAACACAACTTCCAGTTATTTAGATTCAGGTGTGAATAGGTTGTAGGCAAGGAGAACACCACAATTGAGATAAACAACCAAACAAATCAAAGAAACCAAAACCATGTGAAGCCATAGTGCAAAATACATGGTGCATTTTTCTCCAACAAAGAGTCACTTTTCTTTATGGCCATGTGCAATATCATCTTGTAACAATTTTGGTAACACTTAGAAGCAATAGACAATTAAGCATAAGATTTACATTATTGTTTAAATTATATACTATATAATTTATATTATTGTCTAAAGGTATTTGATGGCTCCTTAATGCTTCTCCTTGCAGTGTTTGTAGTTCTGCATGTGTGGTGGTGGTGGTGAACTTTGGAATCCTGTACTCCATTTGATTTTACTTTGTCTGATCATACATATTTGGTTTATTTGGCAAGTCTCTTATTTACACTATAAGTAAATCATTTCCCTTTCTTCCCACTGTTCTTGAGTGTCTTAATATGTCATAATTAAATTCATTTTGAATATCATAACAATTAGCATTCTTTGAACACTTACCATGTATAGTCAATTTGATTTTTATCTATATTTATTTATCTGGAGATAATTGCAGCTATCAAAGAAGTCTTGAGCTTGAGATGGGTGAGGGTTATTTACTTTTTCACAATTTCCCTATGAGGTTTTAATGAGAGCAAATCTTGGACTAAATTTTGTCAAACATGTTAACATTTATTAAATGAACATTAATTATTAATAGCGACAAAACAGTTCATGCTACCTGTTCTGTAAGCTTGAAAATGTCCCAGCAATCTGTCATTTAAAAGGCTTTGACAGCAATATCTTTACCGACACAGTTCCTAGGGCAATGGAGACTAAGGAGAAAATAAATAAATGGAACTACATCAAAATAAAACTTCTGCACAGCAAAAGAAACCATCAACAAAACAACAAGAAAGCCCACTGCATGGGAGAACATATTTGTCAATTATATTTCTGATAAGAGCTTAATCTCCAAAATTTATGGAGAACTCATACAACTTAACAAAAAGAAGATAAATGATCCAATCAAAAAGTGGGCAAAGGGCCTAAATAGACACTTTCAGAAAGTGAACATACGAGAAAATAAATAAATGGAACTACATCAAAATAAAACTTCTGCACAGCAAAAGAAACCATCAACAAAACAACAAGAAAGCCCACTGCATGGGAGAACATATTTGTCAATTATATTTCTGATAAGAGCTTAATCTCCAAAATTTATGGAGAACTCATACAACTTAACAAAAAGAAGATAAATGATCCAATCCAAAAATGGTCGAAGGATGTAAATACACTTTTCAAAAGAAGACAGAAGGAAGGCTGAAAGACATATGAAAACATGCTCAAAGTCACTAATTATACGAGAGATGCAAATCAAAAGGAGAATGCAGTATCATCTCACACCTGTCAGAATGGCTATCATCAACAAATCAACAAACAACAAGTGTTGGAGAGGATGTGGAGAAAAAGGAACCCTTCTGCACTGCTGGTGGGAATGCAGGCTGGTGCAGCCACTGTGGAGTACAATATGGAGTTTCCTCAAAAAGTTAAAAATGGAACTCCCATTTGACCAAGTATTCCCTCTTCTAGGAATAT
>NW_006299876.1:588156-590519 GCF_000327345.1 Myotis davidii
TTTTAAATTGCATATCCAAAAAAGACTGAGAATGAATTAAAAGTTGCAGCAACGGGCCTGAAGAATACATCTCTGATGTCTAACAAAAAGGATAAGAATTAAAGATTAGTTTTCCATTTCATCTCCTAAAGATTCTTAAAATCTTCTTTAAGAATAATCCATTTTAATTAAAATCCATAATTCAAAATCAAGGCCAACATGATCAATGAATCCAGAAATTCAGAAAAATCAGACCTCAAAGGTGAAAAAATAAGGTTATTCAGTAGGTTAAGATGAGCAAGAGAAATAAATAAAAGTGTAGAAGTCATATGATAGTCCTCTCTCTAACTCAATCAATAAATACAATTTGAATGAACTAGGAATTTATATTGTGCTTACAAAGAAGTATACAAACAGAAAGTGCCCCTCAACAATGAAATCACAAAAGGTATAGTATAGCTCTAAAGAAGATAGAGAACAGAGTAGCACAAACTGAACACTAGTATATGCATGCATATTAGTATAACCAATGGACACAGACACTGGGGGCTTGCCCAGGGTTGGAATGGCTGTGGGGGGGGGGTCAATTGGGGAAAAAGGAGACATATGTAAAACTTTAGACAATAAAATAAAAAAATAAAAATCTTTGAGCACAATGTGCTTAAAATGGTCACAGGAGGAAGGCACAACTACATTTCAGAAGCAGGATTTAAAAAATTATTTTTTTGATTGAGGTAAAATTACATAAAATTAACCATTAATCATTTTAAAGTGTATAATTTGGTGGCATTTAGTGCATTCACAATATTTTGTAGGCATCACCATTATCTAATTTCAGAATATCTGATCACTCCCAAAGAAAACTCTATACCTATTAAGTAGTCATTTCCCATTCACTTTCTTCCTACCCTCACCCCCCAATCTCTGGCAACTACTAATCTATGTGCTGTCTCCACAGATATACTTATTCTGGAAGATCATATTTGACAGTTCATTTAAAGTCTTTGTTCAGTAAGTCCAAAATCTGGACTTTCTAAGGAACAGATTCAATTATTTTTCCCCCCTGTGGATGGGCAATGTGGTCTTGTATCTTTGCATTCCTTGTGATTTTTTTATTGAAAAGTAGATATTTTGAATATTATAATGTGGTAATTCTGGAAATCAGACTCTCCATTCTACACAGAATTTGTTATTTGTGCCCTTTGTGGGCTTTTCTGAACTATAGGGTGTCCCTCCAAAATGTATACATTTTGTTTATTAAAATACATTTCATTTTCAAAATTGAGTTGTCAGCTGTTAAAGTGTATATACATTTTTTTGGGACTCTGTATTTTTGTAAAGTCTATGTTCTTTGTCATATGTGGCCTCTGAAGTCTCTGTTCTGTTAGCTTAGTGGTCAGCTGGTATTTTAATAGAATTATCTTAAATGCCTAGAACCAACAAAAGATAAAAGGAAGAGAAAATAAAGAAGAAAGAAAAGGACTACTACAAAATAATATTGAATGTAAACTATAATTGAAAAATAAAATTTGGAAAAAGAAAATAAAAGGATTACTCTTTCAGTTTTTGCACATTGGTTTTATGTTGGGCACTCCTTCAATATTTAGTCACGCTATTTACAACTCCTAGTTTTTATTTCCAACTTGTATAGAGCCTGAAGCCTAGCTAGAGGTTAAAACTTAGGGTCTTCACACACAGGGCATGCATGTGCATTCTTTGATTTCCTGGTATACATGGGAGCTTTTCAAAGTTCTTACCCCACTTGTAGCTCTTTACCCAAACTCTTCCTTCCCAGGATTCTTGGTCTATTTAAATTTGTTTTATTTTTAAATTATAGTTGACATTTAATATTATTTTAGTTTTAGGTGTACAGCATAGTAGTTAGACATTTATATGACTTATGAAGCAGTCCCCCCAATAAGTCTAGTACCTCCTGACACCATACATGATTATTACAATATTATTGACTGTATTTCCTATGCTATACTTCACTCTTGTTCTATTTCTTGTTCCAAGTATTGTCCCTTTCTTCAGACTGCTGCATCCAGTACTTGTGTCTTTAAATACACGTGTCCAGAAAACTACCCTACCACTGGACACTCTCTGAGTTGGATAAAACAAAGGTCAGTCTTTGTTCTGGTCTTTGAGGGAAATACCAGACAGGTCATGATCTAATTTTTTGAGAATAAGGTCTATATCGCTCCCTCTGGCACCAACAATGTGCATCAGAGGTGCAGGCTGTGGCTGGCAGAGCCACTGCCAATCTGATGAGTGGGAGATGGTTTGTGGGTAATTTTTAATAACAGTAGAGGCCTGGTGCACAAAAATTTGTGCACTCAGGGGGGTCCCTCAGCCTGGCCTGTGCCCTCTCACAGTCTGGGACC
>NW_006299876.1:590839-600584 GCF_000327345.1 Myotis davidii
TGGGGCCAGCCGGGGTGAGGGGCTGATGGCTGTTTGCAGCCTGGCCACAATCCCCAGCCACCCAAGCTCCCAATGGAGGCTGGCTGGAAGCAGGTATCTGGGATTTGTCTTCTATAATTAAAACTTTGTTGCCATGAGCAGAGGCCACAGCCGGCTCAGGGCAGGTGGGAAGCTTGGCTTCCTCCATCATTGGGGCAACCAAGCCTCCTGCTTGCTCCAGCTCAGGGCTTCCGGCCACCATCTTGGTTGGGTTAATTTGCATATAGTCACTCTGAGTGGCTGGTGGGCATGGCTTAGGGCATAGCAAAGGTACAGTCAGTTAGCATCTTTGTCTTTTATTAGTGTAAATTGTACTCTATTACAACAATGCAGCCTCTTCTTTCTTTAAGTTGTTTCCTGGTAATTGTCATTTTTTTATTTTGTTTTTAAGAGTTTTTCAAAAGTTGATTCTGACAGTTTTTGCCAGATCATTAGTTGCTTTTAGGAAGGGAGCCCTATAGTTCCCCATTAGTCTATATTCAGTGACATTCCTTCCAGAAGCAGGTTTTGTGCCTTATAGTAGGTATTAGACAACCAAGAAAAAAAATTTAAATCAATGACTGAAACAGGACACTTAGGTATACATTTTCATCTTTTTTCCTCTGAGTAAAGACAGGCTACAGAAGTCCCTAGATTCTTATACCCTGTTCATGCAAGGTGGGAGTGACTTTAAAATATTTTGTTAACCGGTTACAGCCTGGGATGGACCAGGAATTGAGTCACACTCTCTCCTTCCTTTCTTTTTTCCTTCCTTCCTCCCTTCCTTCCTTCCTTCCTTCCTTCCTTCCTTCCTTCCTTCCTTCCTTCCTTTCTTCCTTCTCTCTATTTTTCAAAAGAGTTTTAATTGATTTTTAGAGAGAGAGGAAGAGATCAGGAGAGAGAGAAACACTGATGTGAGAGTGAAACATCAATTGACTACCTCCTGCACTCCCCCTACCAGGGATCAAGCGCACAACCTGGGCAGGTGGCCTGACAGGAATCAAACTGGCAACCTGGCTGTGCGCAGGACAGTGCCCAACCAACTGAGCCATACTGACCAGGGTTCTCCTTTCTTTCTACCCTGCTACTATTGTACAGCAGTGCCTACTCAGATTGTTAATTTTTCTTGCCTTTCATAAGGTTCTAGCACCATACACAGATGAGATGCACTTAAGTTTGATAGATGTAGAGGAGAGTCTTTTAGGATAGACTATTAGTGATTGATGACTGGAAAAAGGTAAGAACATGAATTCAGTTTTACCCTGAAACTATGAGAGATATCTGATTTCACCTTAGTTTTCTGGGCAGTCGTTTTTAGGAAGCATATTCAGCTTTTTAGTAACATCTTCAAGTTAACCCCAACAGAGTTAGCTTTAAGAAGTGGCAGAAGCCCTAGCCGGTTTGGCTCAGTAGATCGAGCATAGGCCTGTGGACTGAAGGGTCCCAGGTTCAATTCTGGTCAAGGACACATGCCCAGGTTGTGGGCTTGATCCCTAGTAGGGGAAGTGCATGAGGCAGCTGATCAATGATTCTCTCTCATCATTGATGTTCCTACTTCTCTCTCCAGACTCTCCCTTCCTCTCTAAAATCAATATATATATATGGCAGAAGATGTGGTCATCTACAGAATGAGGTTTGAGGAAACAGCTGGCAGTTCATTACTCCCCACACATTCCACTGCAAGTTATTCCACCATTTCTGTTTATTTGTGTTTTCAAAACTGTCCTCGCAAAATGCCAAATTTGGTATGGACTATACTAATGCTTTTTCAAAGTAAACCTCCCTGAAAGTGACTTCTTTTCCTTTTCAACAACTTTTGGAAGGTAGACAACAGCATGGGGACCATCAAACTTACACTTCTTACACTGGGGGAAATGAGGATGTCAGACCTTTTCCAGATGGCTTGAAATGAATGCAGGTGTGCCTGGAATCTTGCCATTGCTCCTCATCCTGGAATGGTAGTCAGTAAATGCACTTTTGGTAAACAATTCCAGTTTTAAATGTGCCAGTGGAATATGCTAGCTGAAGAAACCCAACTATGAATCTGTTTATTCAGCAAATAAGTGTCCCTGTTTCTGAAGTTTGCATTTTTATTAAGGTTCCTTAGATTCTTAAAGTGGTTCGTGAATGTCATTACAAAAGATAGTAACGTTGGGATATGGTGTGTGTGTGTGTGTGTGTGTGTGTGTGTGTGTGTGTGTGTGTGTGTGTCTGGCAGGGAGAGGTAACTAACATGCTTACTATGTGCCAGGCACTGTGCTAAGTGTTTTTCATGTATTTATTTAATTCTCATTTGAGATAGATACTATTTTTCTCCTTTTACTGCTTAAAGGGTCACAGTAGCGATTTAATTCTAAGTAGCAGACTACAATCTAGCTATGTGACCTTAGGCATGTCATTTTTCTCTGGGATTTAGTTTCCTCATCTGTAAAATGAAAGATTATCTTGAAAAGACTTCCAACTGTGACACTCTGTGTTTTTATGTGTCTGGGCTTCTTCCTCTAGGTTTTGTTTCATAAGGAGATAAAGGCCAGAAGTCAACAATGACTGATTTTGAAGTAGGGATATTTTAAAACATAGCTATATTATAAGGATATTTAAAAATGTAACTACATATATGAAATAGTATAAGAGAGAACAGGTTTCTATCAATAATACTTTTGTTTAGTTTTTTGTGTTGTTATTAGTGGTGGTTTTCATTAGGTTGATATTACTTCTTGACACTGTTAAAACACTGTTCTCACTATTTGCTTTAGTTTTAAGAGAGATTGATAATCAGAACACATGTAGTAATTATTACTTGAGTAGATTTGGATTCTTTTACTGTTTTCTATTACCTCAAAGTATTAACCCTGCTGACTGGAATGACATAGTTACATTCACTCAACCAGAAATATTTATTGAGCATCTGCTATGTGTAAAATATTTTTCTAGGCATTAGAGATATATTAATGAACAAAACAAACACACATTCCTGCCCTCTTGGAGCTTATATTTTAGTGGACTATGCAGAAAATGAACAAAATATATTAGTTCAATGTATAGTGTGTTAAACAAAGATACATTCTATGGCAGAAAATAAAGTAGAATGGGGGTTTGGAGTGTTGAGTACAATTGCTTACTACTCCCTGGGAAAATCAGTGCTAGTTCTGGTCAGAGGTCAGGTAACAGGAAACTCCTTACCTAGGCAATTAATCACTGACTTTGGGGTCAGCTAAACCTGTTGTACATTACAATGCTACCCCCAGCTTGTGAACGTGGGCAAATAATTGTACTTTATTGAGCCTTCTATCAGTCCGTTTGAATCAGAGAAGCATAACCATTTAGAAATGATTAGAAAGAAAAACCAGCCAAAGGATTTATTATGGGGATTACCTTATATAATTGTGGGAACTGATAGTTCCCACTGGCTTTTCTTATTCATTTGATGCTAGGCTTGAAGTCAGCAGGATAGTCATGAAAGGTGAATGTGAAATGGAGGAGAGCAAGGTCAAACTAGAACTTATGAGGAACAGCTGAAACCCATGAGAACAAACTGGAATTCACATAAGCCTCTCACAGACTTCAAACCAACTTCAAAGATGGGGGGAGGGTGTTCTGCAGGAAAAGGTGGTATGCTTTATTACAGAGCTGATCCCACACCTGGTCCCTGAGTCAGAGAAGATGTAAAAGGAGATCCTATGGGAACTGGAAGAGGTGTGACCTATGTGTGTTGCCCCCCAAATTCAGAGAAGCTGACGGAGGAGGTTTAGCAGTTGCTAGGGGCTCAGACACTGCCCCACACCAGAGGCTAGAGCAGCCATGGGCAAACTACGGCCCGCGGGCCGGATCCGGCCCGTTTGAAATGAATAAAACTATTGAAAAAAAAGACCGTACCCTTTTATGTAATGATGTTTACTTTGAATTTATATTAGTTCACACAAACACTCCATCCATGCTTTTGTTCCGGCCCTCCGGTCCAGTTTAAGAGCCCATTGTGGCCCTCGAGTCAAAAAGTTTGCCCACCCCTGGGCTAGAGCCTGTAGAGGAGACAGCATGCCTAAGCTGCAATAGCACTTGGCACCCTACACCCACCAATATGAAGGCCGCTACTTCACTTCCACCTCTCAGATCTCATGCAAAATTGCTTTCCTGGCCCATGCTAAATCTTAACTATTTTGAATAGGGAAGAAAATTCTAGAAATGCTAGTTCTAACTTAGCTAGGTTGATGGAACACAAATCCACCACAAGTCTGTTTCTTTCTTTTTTTGTTTGCAGAAAAATGTTTTTTTTTTAATGTATAAATATCTCTTACAAATTAGACCAGTGGTCGGCAAACTCATTAGTCAACAGAGCCAAATATCAACAGTACAACGATTGAAATTTCTTTTGAGAGCCAAATTTTTTAAACTTAAACTATATAGGTAGGTACATTGTTATTAACTTAATTAGGGTACTCCTAAGCTGGAAAAACGTCCTCAATCTGATTGAGGTACATTTGCTGAGGTCGACCTCTTCCAACTCTCCCATCCACACTCGTCTTGTATACTTGTTTCAGATAGACTGAATTTCAGATAGACGGTGGGATTCTGTCCAACCTCAAAACAATGTACCTCCCCCGCGCTGTGTATCTCGCGGCCCGCCTGTCCCGCATCTCCTGTCGCCCCACCGACCGACACCTCCCACTTCTTCTAACACCACGTCTTCAAAATAGACTTGCCCAGGCAGAAAACCGACTTCTGCGCATGGGCCACGAAGTTTCAATCTCACTGTACATGCGCGCCCACATGTGGTATTTTGTAAAAGAGCCACACTCAAGGGGCCAAAGAGCCGCATGTGGCTCACGAGCCGCGGTTTGCTGACCACTGAATTAGACCAATAATCCACAGAAAAAATTTTCCCAGGAAGTAGAATATAAATGACTTCCAAAAAATTGAAAAGAAGCTGAACATCACTCATCATCAGAGAACTACAAACCAAAACAACGAAATAGTAGTTTTTGTCTATCATTCTGGCTAAGATAAAAAAGTTTGCCATACAACATTATCACTAGGTTGTGAGAAACAGGCATTTTCTTTTTTAAAAAATAAATAATTAATTATTTTAAATTTTCTTTTTCAATTGCAGTTTACATTCAATATTATTTTGTATTTTTAGATATACTGCATAGTGGTTATACAATAACTAGAGGCCCAGTGCACGAAATTCATGCACAGGTGGGGGGGTTGTCCCTCAGCTCAGCCTGCACCCTCTCCAATCTGGGACCCACAGGGATCGGGCCAAAACGGGCAGTCAATCTTGTGAGGGCATGAGAGTCAATTAGCATATTCTCTCTTTGTTGGCTGTGGGTGCCGCCATCTTGTGAGGGTGTGATGGTCAACTAGCATATTCCCTCTTTATTAGATAGGATATGTTTCGCAAAGTGTTCCCTCAATATTTCAAGTACCCACTGGCACCATACATAGTTACTGTATTTCCTGTGCTGTACTTTACATCCCAGTGACTATTTTGTAACTGCCAATTTGTACCTCCATATTTTTTACCCAGCCCCCAATTCCCTCCCCTGTGGCAACCATCAGTCTGTTCTCTGTCTCTATGTGTCTGTCTCTACTTTATTTGTCAGTTTATTTTGTTTTTTAGCTTCCACATATAAGTGAAATCATATGGTATTTGTCTTTCTCTGATTAACTTATTTCACTTAGCATAATACCCTCTAGGTCCATCCATGCTGTTGCAAAGGGTAAGATTTCATTCTTTTTTATTGTATAGTAATATTCCATTGTATATATGTAGCACCACTATTTTTATCGTCTCATCTATTGATGGGCGCCTGGTTTGCTCCCATGTCTTTGCTATTGTAAATAACACTATGATGAATATAAGGGTGCATATATTATTTTGAATTAGTGTTTTAGGTTTCTTTGGATATATACCCAGAGGTAGAATTGCCAGGTTATAAGGCAGTTCCGTTTTTAATTTGAGGAACCTCCATACTGCTTTCCACAGTGACTGCACCAATCTGCATTCCCACTAACAGTGTATGAGGGTTCCCTTTTCTCCACATCCTTGCCAACACTCATTGTTGATTTATTGATAAGCATTCTGACAGGTGTGAGGTGATATTTCATTGTGGTTTAAATTTGCATTTCTCTGATGATTATTGAAACTGAACATCTTTTCATATGTCTATTAGAGAGTTTCTATTGCAGGTCCTCTGCCCATGTTTTAAGTGGATTGTTTGTTTTATTATGGTGTTGAGTTGCATGAGTTCATTATAGATTTTGGATATTAACCCCTTATTGAATGTATCATTGGCGAATATGTTCACCCATTCAGTGGGTTGTCTTTTCATTTTGTTGATGGTTTCCTATGCTGTGCAAAACCTTTTTAGTTTGATGTAGTCCCATTTGTTTATTTTTTCTTTGTTTCCCTTGCCTGAGGAGATATGTCAGAAAAATACTGCTAAGAGAAATGTCAGAGATTTTACTGTCTATGTTTTCTTCTGGGAGTTTTATGGTTTTGAGTCTTGTATTCATCTTTAATCCATTTTGAGTTTATTCTTATATAAGGTGTAAGAATGTGGTCTAGTTTCATTTTTTGCATGCATCTATACAATTTTCCCACCACCATTTGTTGAATAGGTTGTCTTTACTCCATTGTATGTTCTTGCCTTTTTTGTCAAGTGGGTTTATTTCTGGGCTCTATATTCTACTCCACTGATCTATATGTCTGTTTAAATGCCAGTACCATGCTGTTTTTGTTTGTTTGTTGTTGTTGTTTTGCCTTTGCCAAAATAAGATCTTATTTTGAAAGTCATTTGAAAGACACTAAGACTCAACAGATGTAGATTCCAAATTCATATTCTGCCCAACCCCCAACAATGGTCTCTGTAATGCCAAAACTTGCTTTCTTTGGTAATTCCTACTTTTATCTTCCTGGAGAAGAGGTATTTTCCCATAAACCATCTTCATTTTTTTGTAGGGTAGAGCATTATTTCAACACAACCTAGCACCCACCCCTCTGATTCTTGGACAAAAGCCTCCCCAGGAGAAGCGCTTCGAAAGTCCAAACTCTTCCTGGCACTCGGATCCCCCTGCAGGACTGAACTCAGCAGAGCAGGGCCACAGTAGTGAAAAGGCAGGCCAAGTGATTCAACAGGGGGCACCTGCTCTGTGTTTGAAGTGGGGAAGAATGGTCCCCTTTCCAAAGGTACACAGCTCAATTACTGTCTGAGTCTCCACCAAGGGATTCTCCAGAAAAAGAGCACCACAAAGGTCCTTGCTGGGTGCAGTCAGCTAACCCCTGTACAGGACGCTAGCTCAGCAGAGTGGTGTCTCCAGCAGTTGCACTCCCCAGGCTGGTGCTGTAACAATAGGAGTGCTCAACCCTGAGGAGACATCTGAGTCTCTAGCAGACTCCCTCCTCTCCTGGGTGGACTGAATCCCTACTGATTTTACCACCAGATGCCATGCAGGCTCCTCTTCCTGTCTTTGTTGCTCTGGGTTGGGGATACCTATGAGAGATTGAGACCCCACACTTCTGGGGGAGAAGGTTTTACATCAGAGTTATCCCTCCAGCTTCTCAGCCACCATCTGTGGGAGTGGGCCAGCTCTTTCTGCATCTCTACCCTTCTTATCAGTCTCTCTGTGGCATCTTCTGTAAATCCTTGGTTATAACATTTCATTTCAGTTGACCTTTAGTTGGTTATTCAGTTTGATTGCTTAATAATTTAACTGTAAATCAGGTTTGGCTCAAGGAGAAGGTGAGTGTAGCTTGCACCTACTCTATAGCCATATTGGAATCCAAAATTTAATTTATTAAGGCACAGAGTCAAAGAATGTCACAGCTGGTAGGAAATTACTAGGTTAAGTAATCCAACAACTAATTTTGGGCAAACTCAGGCTCAGGAAGGGGCAGTTAATTTGCTAAAGTCACAACTTGTTTGACCCAGAAGCATTTTTTTACAAGATATTTTTTAGAACCCTGCAGAATTAGTTAAATCTATTATAGGCATATTGTTGAAGACTCAATGTCCTCTATATGACATCCCCACGTGAGAAATTTTAGAACTAAGTGCCAGGAAAAATTTGTTTATCCTGAGGAACTGCTTTGCTTTTATTCCTCACGGACAATACAAATCTAGTAAATGATCATGTGGAAACATGATAATTTTGCTTTGGCTTCCAGGCTGTTCAAAGCCAAATTTGCAGCTCAAACTTTATTAACCATGTAGGACTTTATGGCTTGAATATCTATGTCCTACTTCTGGCTTTTTCCGCACCCCCTCCCCTTGGTCTAGATTTTTAGTTAATATTTTTTATATGTAAGGTGTTGATTGTATTATTGTAAGTTACCTCAAACCCTTTGTGGTATGAGGAGGGATATAGACATGTAAAGAGAAGAATCCTATATTTTTTGACCTCAGTGGAAAAGCATTGAGTTTGAAATAGCTTCTAGTCTAAGCTTTGTTATTTTAACAGACTTGTTAGAACCTCATTTGCCTTTGATCAGCTTGGATATTGCCATCTCTGGTATGATTCAGAAGAAAGACTTTATTAAAGAATAGAGGTATCTGAAACCTATGTAATAATTGTCCCTGACTTATACAAGGTGTTTTGGGGGAACTGGACTCTAAGAGATTCAGGCTGATTTAAAAGAAACATTTAACTCAATTCTGGATAGAAAACAAGGATTAGATTAAGTTTTAAAATTACTGAGAAAAACAGTACTGAAAGTAAAATTTCCTCACTTATTTGCTTTTATTTACATTTTTTTAATTTTTAAAAATTATCATACAGTAAAATATACTTTTTGGGAAGTGCACAGTTCTATGAATTTAATCATTACCCCAGAAAACTCCCCACCGAAGTCACGCTCTCCTCCCACCCATAAGCCTTGATTTTATTTTAAAATATTCTCCCCAATAATTTAAGAGAATAGATTAAGAAAATTGATTTGATTGACATACTTACAACTGTGGTAGGTTCTGCAGACTATATAAGGAGTATCATATGTAGACCAAGGCTTTTAGGATGTTACAGTATGGTTGGCAAGATCAGCCTAATACATTGGAAGCAATTAGAGCACCATATAACACACTGTACAAGCAAGTGCTAAATTGGCATAGATCAGAGGATGGAAAAGCATCTGTCTAGGATAGACTATATGCTTCTGCAACTGAATGACACATGATTCATATGTGTCTATATCTTTCTGTGTGAGTACAGATTGGAATGTATTTAGAAATGTAAAGAGTTAAGTTTAATCTCTGAAAGTGATATATTAGTTTAAACAGATGAAAGGAAACACATGCTTGTGAGAATATTTACAAAAGTCTTCAGGATCTATAATCAAGGAAGTCTACCTAAGTACAAAAAATTATTTTACTTTTCTAAGATGTGGAGAGACATATGACAGCCAAATGGCTCTGCTCTGTGTCCAGAGAAATTGAACAAAGCTGATATCCAGATATCTATTGCAGAAATCTGACTAGAATTTTCCATTATGAATACAGTGCATGTAAATTCTGAACATATGGTTCCCATCAGTGATCTATGAGGAGGTGATGGAATGTAGGTTGGGGAAGACAAGAGGAAGGCCAAGTCTCCAACTCTGAAGTGAGGGGCAGCTGGACACCATATGTGTGTGTTTAGACTTGGAGCCAGCTTTATGTCGAGGGAGTAGGCAGTTACCCAAGCCTCATGATTTGTAGGGTGTGGGGAAGGGATGTTTCTTTGCCAAATTCTT
>NW_006299876.1:600597-605044 GCF_000327345.1 Myotis davidii
CCCCAAGTGCAACTTTCCATTAGAGAAAGAAACAAAATATTGTGTGTTTTGGAGCCCTTCTTAAAAATATAGGGAGCTGGATGGGGAGGGACACCAACACATGAAGCTGGAAAGAGTTATCAGAGATCTGCTGTGGGGCAGTTTATCTAATTAGCTTAGCAGAATGGGGTGAGGGGAAGAAAAGTGTGACCTGTGGGATAGGGTAGATCTCTCTCTGTGTGTGTGTGTGTATGTATGTATATATGTATGTGTATATATCTGTGTGCATGTGTGTGCATTCTGGGAATCAGTGTGTTTGCAAAAAGCTGGCCGCATGAAGGTTAGAATGGTAGAATTTAGTGCACAGGTATACAGCTCATTGGTGTCTGCAATGGTTTACTCTCCAAGGTGTCAGGCATCTCTAGTATCGGTAGTATACAGCTTAACCGCAGCGATTTGCTAAGAATTAGTCAGGAAGATGGTCCTGTGAGGCATCTTGGCCTTAACATGTCAAAGAACTTTCTTAAACACCCCCCCCAGCCAGCCCCCACAAAAGTGGGGGCAAAGTCAGAAGTGTGAAGCCCATGACGTGAATGGAGAGATTCGTTGTTACAGAAATTATCACTTCTCTAGAAATAACCTAGATATTTAGCTTAGAAGCAGGGAGGTCTGGTGTGTGTGATGAGTGCCACAAGCCCTACCCTTCCTAAGCAAATGAAGTGATATGGAAAGCACAGCTTTCTGATAGTGTCCTCTGTACCTTCCACAGTAGGAATGATCCTGCCTCAAAATCCTGAAAACTGACCTACTACCCCAAACAAAATTCCCTCTAGGGTCCTCTTTCCAAGCCTTTTTGTTTGTTTGTTTTTTGTTAATCCTCACCCGAGGATATTTTCCCATTGATTTTTAGAGAGAGTGGAAGAGAGAGGGAAAGGCAGAAACGTCAATGTGAGAGAAACACATCAATTGGTTGCCTCCTGCAGGAGCTCCGACCAGGGCCTGAGCCGGGGAGAGCCTACAACCAAGGTATGTGCCCTTGACCAGAATCCAGCCCAGGATCTTTTGGTTCATAGCCCAATGCTCTATCCACTGAGCCAAACCGACTAGGGCCCAAGATATTTTTATCAGTCAGTGCAACCTCACTAAGCTGGGAAAACACATAAAGCTCCTTTTTCTTTTGAACTTGAAGGAAAATGTATGCCAAGAAGCTATGAAGATGGGCAGGATGTCATTAAATGTTGGACTCAACTATTTGAAATGTATAAGTAAAATCACTCCAGAGGCTGTTAAACCCTCAGAATACAGAAGAAGCATTGGACCTACAAAGAAGGAGCTTTGTGGAACTTAAAATCTAGGGCCAAACCTACTGCCATATTCATTGACACCTCTTTGACATAAAATGGTTAATTTATCATCTCACATTCCCATCTTGCTTTGGTAATTCTACAACTGAACCGTTTGTATTCAGAAAAAAAAAAAGTATTTTTCAGATTGGTTTTGGGTAAAGAAAATCAACAAAACCCCATGTGGGTGTGGTGTTGGCTTTTCTGAGTTCAGTGTTGGATGGAAAATTCAGATTACTTCTCAGCTTGAGTCATCTGAAAAAATTGGATTTTCTCATTTGCAGGTGGAAATTTTAATGTGCCCATTAATTTCTTCAGATGATGACATTTAAAGGCGAAAGTGATAATGGTGCTGGGAAGCTGTAGCTGGGGATCTTTATGGTACTGGGCAGAGAGCTACTGCTGCAGTTGTGTGAATTTGCTTTGTCAAAGGCAGAAGCTAGGGTTCCGGTATGGGTTCCCTGTAGACTGATAATGAAAATTTCTCATTCCAGTTTGTGGTCACTTGATGTATTAGAAATTCATAAATAGAATTCTTGGGACCTGAGACCTTCCTTCTGCCATACAATTGGGGTAATATTGGGGTGGTATCTAGGGATGGGGACCACACCAGCTTTCTCAGTAGCCTCTTCCATTTCCAGGAAAGTCAAGAAACTATTTCCAACCATGTCTCTCCTACTTGAATTTTGCCCATATTTCCTTGGTCAGTATTTCATTTACATTGATGACAACTTCTTAGCAATATCCTCATCAAATCCTTTCACAGACTATTGGACCATACTCTCAAGTCTTCTCTAGGAGAAATAATTTTTTTCTTTTTAAAAATACGTTTTTATTTGCTTTATTGTTGTTATTTGTTTTATTTGGTTTTTGCTTAGAAGTTTGAGAAAAGCTGTCAGGATTCACAGTGTTTTAACTAGAGGGAATTCACTTTATTTCACTCAAAGAGCAGCACTTCTGCCTGGGAAATATCAAACCTCAACGCCTGGCTAAACCAGACATCTATAGTTTTTTGCCCAATCACCCTCTTTTTAAAAAATCTTTATTGTTGAGAGCATTACAGATCCTCCCCTCACTTTTTCCCCCTTGACCTCCACCACCCGGTTCCCGCCCTGCCCCAGGCCTTCAACACCCTACAAAATATGTTTTTTAAATAGATTTTTAGAAATAGAGGAAGGAAAAGGGAGAGAGAGAGAAAAAAATCAATTGGCTGCCTCCCACACAGCCAGAAACTCCTGGATGTGTGTATGTGCCTTGATCGAGAATCGAACCGGTGACCTCTCAATGCACATGATGATGCTCACCCAACTGAGCCACACCAGCCAGGGCCTAAATAAATTTCTGTAGTGACAGTATAGGCTTTTCTTTCTTTCTTTCTTTCTTTCTTTCTCTGCCCTTCACTATAGTCATTTTTCCGTGTTTCAGCTGCCGGGAGCCTGTGAGGCCTCGGGGCAGGTCCATTTCCAACGTGCCTTCTCACATCCCTGCAGCCACCCGAGGGAGCAAGCACTCAGGCAGTATTTGTGAGTTTAAGATTTATTAACTCACTAACATGGGAACCAGTAAGATGGTGAAGCTGGTTCTAAGAGCACTTTGAGCTTTTGTTTGTTTTTTTGGTTAATCCTCATCTGAGGATATTTTTCCATTGATTTTTAGAAAGAGTGGAAGGGAGAGGGAGAGACAGAGAGAAGCATTGATGTAAGAGAGACATATAAATTGGTTTCCTCGTGCATGCACCCTGACCAGGGCTGGGGAACCTGCAATCGAGGTATGTGCCCTTGACTGGAATCAAACCCAGGACCCTTCAGTCTGTGTGGTGGTCAGTGCATGTCATAGTGAGCAGTTGAGCAGCCTTAGCATATCATTAGTATACTAGAGGCCCAGTGCACGAATCCATGCACCAGTGGGGTCCCTTGGCCTGGCCTGCTGGATCAGGCCAAAACCGGCTCTCCGAATCCCCCAAGGGGTCCCAGATTGCAAGAGGGCTGGGCTGAGCTTTTCTTAATTTACTCCAGAATAAATGAGTCTTTAGGCTTCCTCCTTTTATAACAATGACTAGAGGCCCAGTGCACGAATTCGTGCACCAGTGGGGTTCTTGGCCTGGCCTGCTGGATCAGGCCAAAACCGGCTCTCCGAATCCCCCAAGGGGTCCCAGATTGCAAGAGGGCATAGGCCAGGCTAACGGACCCCACTGGTGCATGATTGGGGCCAGAGCGGGATGTGGGAGGTTGGCCAGCCGGGGGGGTACTGCGGGAGGGCTCCAGGGCACGTCCAACCCATCTCATTCAGTCCCAATCAGCTGGACCCCAGCAGCAAGCTAACCTACCAGTTGGAGTGTCTGCCCCCTGGTGGTCAGTGCACATCATAGTGACTGGTCAACCAGTCGACTGTTCCCTGGTGGTCAGTGCACATCATAGCTAGCGGTTGAGCGGCCTTAGCATATCATTAGCATATTACACTTTGATTGGTTTATAGATGACTAGATGACTGGACACTAAGCATATTAGGCTTTTATTATATAAGATAGTTAATAATCATAATTTTTTTTAAAAGTTAAGATTTCTTAAGTGTTTACTAATTGCCAGGCAGTGTGCTAAGGATTTTACATGTATTGCTTCATTTTATCCTCCCAATAAGCCAACAGGGGTAGAAATTATTTTGCCATTTTAAAGATAAGTAAACTGAAACTGAGGTTTGATTTGCCCAAGTTGACACTGTTAGTTTAACCCTTTCTATGATGCTCTATAGCTTCTCAAAATTAAGAGTACTACTCTGGTTTACTTGTATGTTTATTTTTCAAATATATATTTACTAGAGGCCTGGTGCACAAAAATTTGTGCACTCAGAAGGGTCCCTCAGCCTGGCCTGTGCCCTCTCGCAGTCTGGGACCTCTTGGGGAATGACTGCCTGCTGGCTTAGGCCCGCTCCCTGGGCGATTGGGCCTAAGCTGGCAGTCAGACATCCCTCTGGCAGCCCAGGAGTGCTCGGGGGATGTCCACTTGCCAGCAGGGAACAGTGATAAGCTGTAGTCTGACATCCTTAGTGCTGCTGAGGAGATGGGAGAGGCTCCAACCATCACCACTGTACTGGCAGCTGTCAGCCTGGCTTGTGGCTGAGCAGAGTTT
>NW_006299876.1:605718-607334 GCF_000327345.1 Myotis davidii
GCAACCAAGCCTCCTGCTTGCTCCAGCTCTGTGGCTGCTGGCCACCATCTTGGTTGGGTTAATTTGCATATAGTCGCTCTGATTGGCTGGTGGGCGTGGCTTGGATGTAGCAAAGGTACTGTCAATTAGCATCTTTGTCTTTTATTAGTGTAGATGTGTAAATGCATATATACATTTATATGTATAATACATAGTGTATATATAAATGTGAATATATATATATGATTGAGCGTAAATTTGCTAAATATGTGCTCTGCCACTTCGTGCCATACTGAGGTGTTAATACTTTTTAAAGGAAAGAGTAGGTGACCTTCATCTGTACTGAAATTATTCCCTTAGGAATATTCCATTTCTCATTTCCATTAATAAGCTGCCTTGAAGAACAAATTAGTTCTATGAAGGATGCTACATTAAGTTTCAAAGTGCTAAAGCCAAAGGAATTTTAATATTTTAACCTTTATTCTATCCACATGTGTCATAGTTGGTAAAATTTTACAGGAGTGCCTACTCTGTGCATTGCCTCCCAGTCCTAGGGGCTGTCTGGTGGTAACTAAGAGGAACCATTGCATATCCCCAGTGAGTGGACTGCAGGTCACTTTGCAGGTTTTTATGGTCTGGTAGGAGCAACAAGCATAAGCCTACATTGTACGTGAAAACATACCAGGTTGCACATGGTATTTGTGCTCTCAGTACATTTCCAGAGTTGCTTTTGGTCCTTGGAGGACTGAGGAATGCAGACAGCAAAGTGTGCACTTTCAGGGGATTCAATCATGTCTGGGAAGTCAGGGAATCAGGATAAGTTAAGGCATTTGGTTTAGAATTTAAAGGAAAAGACCCAAGGAGGAGTAGAGGAGTTCTGAAGTGGAATTCATTCATTTTGTATTGGAATTAAATTGCTGGTCACAGATTGGCACTGTGTGGTGCCATGTTAAGCTGGGTTAGAAGGAAGAGCAGCAACTCTTGGATCCTAAGCCTGGCCTTGCCACTTTGTAGGTGTGTAACCTTGGGAAAGTTAAGTCTTCCCTCTGGGCCTCAGTTTCCTTGCTTATAAAGTGGGGATGAGACTATATATACCCCATAGGCTTTTTGTGCTGGTGAAACAGGTTAGTAAATGGGAGACTGATTTGAGTCTATAAAGAGCATTAGAATTGTTAGTTGTTATTAATAATTATATTTTATTTTTTATTTTTATTTTTTATAATATATATATTTTAATCTAGGGCAATAATTATATTTGAGATGTGTTGTATTATATATGATACTAGAGGTCCGATGCATGAATTTGTGTACCAGTGGGGTCCCTTGGCCTGGCCTGTGGGATCGGGCTGTATCCAGCTCTCCGACATTCCCTGAGGGGTCCCAGATTGCAAAAGGGCACTGACCAGGCTGAGGGACCCCACTGGTGCACAATTGGGGCTGGGGAGGGATGCGGGAGGTTGGCCAGCTGGCGAGGGACTGCGGGAGTGTTCTAGGGTATGTCTGGCCTATCTTGCTCAGTCCCAATTGTCTGGACCCCAGCAGCAAGCTAACCTACCCGTCAGAGCATCTGCCCCCTGGTGGTCAGTGCACATTATAGTGAGTGGTTGAGCAGCCTTAGCATATCATTAGCATATTAA
>NW_006299876.1:607435-615927 GCF_000327345.1 Myotis davidii
TCCCAAGTATGTCTCACAGTATAGAATTGAAAATGTTATTTTAGCACCTGATAGTATTAAGTTTAGCCACTGATCCAATTTTGTCTTAGCTACTCTTTCAGCCTACTTCTGAGCAGATTTAGGATTGCCTTCCCCTGGTTGAGGACACTGTGTGAGCTTCTCCACTCTCTTAATTAAATGCTCTCCCTATCCCCTACTCATTTGGCTTCCAAGTTTATGGCTTGCACTTAATTAGTAACCTAGGTCAAAGGGGTGGATGTATGGAACCCCTGAGGGTGTGCAAGCTGATCTGTTTTGGAGTGGGGAAATCATTAAAATTTATATTCACTTTTTCTTGAAAAAATAATGAAATTAAACCTTACCGATGTTTAATCTTTGGATTGACACTGCCCACTCATTTGGATATCTGGGTTTGATGTGTCATGTATGTCATCAATGCCCTGAAGGCAAAATGAGTGTTTCACAATCCAAAGTGGTTCTCATAAGTGGCTTCTCTTGTTTTTGCTACCAGTATATTGCAACATTCTGTGGTTTACCTGTGCAGGGAGGAGGGTATGGCTTATATAAGCTTCAATAATAGGACCTTTTCAATACTTTGTATGGAGACTGGCCATGGAAAATCTTTTTTTAAAAATATATTTTATTGATTTTTTACAGAGAGGAAGGGAGAGGAATAGAGAGTTAGAAACATTGATGAAAGAGAAACATCGATAAGCTGCCTCCTGCACACTCCTTACTGGGGATGTGCCCTCAACCAAGGTACATGCCCTTGACCAGAATCGAACCTGGGACCCTTGAGTCCACAGGTTGATGCTCTATCCACTGAGCCAAACTGGTTAGGACTGGAAAATCTTTTATACCACCCAGAGGGTTCACTAGTTATCTTGAGGAAAAGATTTTAAGAATTGTTGAACTTAGAGATAACTTACACTCTTCTCTTTTAAACAAAGATGGGTATTCCAAATTTGCTGACTTTTCACTTGCTAAGTAGTTGGCAATAGTATGATACCCAGAAGATATTACTAAAAAAAGGACTTACTCTATCCTTTCAAGGTGAATTTTCATGAGTGAAAAGTAGCTGCTTAAAACAATGTATTTTAAAAACAGATACTGGAAAATGTTTCTATCTTTTATGTGGTTTTGTTGCTTTGTCACCTAAGAAACACCTCTGGTATGTGCATGATTTTTTTTTTTAAATTGGATAAAATATTTCTAACCCATTTAAAACTCTTCCATATAAAAAATTTTAGTAAAATTTGAACCCATTTGTTCAAAATGTTGATACCATGCCTGCTAATTAGCTTGCAGGCATAACTGAGTGATCTCGGGAAATTTGAAACCAGTCCTTCAACTGGATGTATCATCAGATTTTAAAAATCAAGAAACCATGTTAAATCATATTGCTCTCATTTAATAAATTATGCTGAATAATACTTTTTAGCGAGAACAACATTTATTTCGTACTATTAATAAAAAAATATAAAGTCTTGCCCTGGCCGCTGTGGCTCAGTTGGTTGAGCATCGTTCTGTGCACCAAAAGGTCACTGATTCGATTCCTGATCAGAGCACATGCCCTGATTTCGGGCTGGATTCTGGTAGGGGTTGTGCAGGAGGCAGCTGATCAATGTTTCTCTCTCTCTGTCTCTAAAATCAATAAAAACTTAAAAAATTAAGTCTTATATTAAATACTGCTGATTTTCTTATCCTTTTAAAATTAATATTTTTTGTGGTTTTTCATAATGTATACAATATATTTGTATAGTTGTAACATGTGTATGTAAATTTATATTTACCTTTACTTGGAATATGTGCTTTTAAAAATTAATTGTATTAAAAATTTGACCTGGTCGATGTGGCTAAGTGATTGAGCATTGACCTATGAGCCAGGAGGTCACAGATTGATTCTCAGTCAGGACACATGCCTGGTTACAGGCCTGACCCCAAGTACAGGGTGTGCAGGAGGCAGCTGATCAATGATTCTCTCATCATTAATGTTTTTTTCTCTCTCTCTCCCTCTCCCTTCCTCTCTGAAATCAATAAAAATATATATTTAAAAAAATTTAGAGGCCACTGAACTAAATTACCTACTTTCTCTAGGCACTTGGTAGTGACTATAACCTTGAATTGTCTGCCCCAGCTCTTAAAAAGAGCCTGGCTGAGAAAACTGACATTTAAGTAAGGGACATGCCCTCCACTTCTGTGGGTGTTATGTGTTCTACTCTTGGCTCAAGTTAGAAGGGCTACATATCTAAGAGGTCTAAAGTTGGGTCAAGGTTAAAGAGTAGAGCTGGAAAGCTACGAGAGAAGGAGTGCGGGTCAATACCCGGTGAGGGAAGAATGAAATACCGTATGGAGGGATTAATATTTTGTACACTCTCCATCTCCAGATTGATCTACCATGAGTCCTCAGAAAAATCATCTTAAGATAGTATTCTATAGCACATTTCATTCTCCTTATGAACCTGTCTCCAGCCACATAGGCACACAAGACCACAGAGGAATGAGAAGTGTCGAGCCATGTTATCTCGTATTGTTGCTTAATAGTTTTATACAAGTAAGCCCTGGATAATGGGATGGTAGTTAAAAACAAGAACATCAGACACACCTTAATTTGAATCCTGCTTCCAATGGTTGCTTGCTGACTCTGTGACCTAGGGCAAGTAATTTAACCATTTTGGGGGTTAATTGAATTTTTAAAAATCTTAGTGTGTTTTTTTTTTCCATCCACAAAATGAGGATACTAATATCTGCCTGTCAGGGTGGTTGTGAGGATTAAAGTCATGTAAATTCATGGAAAGCATTTAGCAAGGAATCTGGCATATAGCAGGTCACTCAATAATAATAGCATTATCCACTTTGTCACTTTCTGATGGTTGGGACCATGCTAGATGCTTTATGCTTCTTTCTTATACCTATAGTGCCTAACACAGAGATAAGCATATACGAGGTATTCAGTACTTGTTGAACTGAATAGAATTAGTGGGAAAGGCAAATCCGGACAAGACTGATATAGGAATCTAGCGCAGCTCAAGATTAGAGACTTTCAACCAATTTACTTCCTTCTCCCTGCTAACAATAACTTACTCTGGAAAGGCATTTTGAATTTTTCTTACTTAAAATCTGTTGCAATAATTCTTTTTGTATACTTATGTTTTAGACTTTTAGGAGATAAATAAAAATCTTTCCATTTCTATTAGTGGTTATTACTTTTCTCTTTATCAGTGAAGTTTGACTCTGTCTTCTCCTTCAACTCTAATAGGACAATGCTAGCAATATAATTATGCTTCTCTCTGCATAAACACTATTCAAAAATGACTCTCCCCTGTCTGCCATTGAAGCTCAAGCTCCTGAACCTGGCACTGAAGGTCTGGCATTTAACTAGACCTTATCTGACCTATCCAAATCCTACCCTGCCACCTGCTCCAGCCAGATGGGTCTTACCATTGGGCCTAAGCACTAGGCACAACTCAAACTCTTAGCTTTTCCTTTTGTTAGGTTAGGATCTCCCATTCCCAAATGTGGGAATTTATCTAGCTACTAAATGTCTCATTGAATTCTTCTACAATGCGCACTAGCTATATTGTTCATTTGTATTCTTAGGTAAGTGTCATATGTGTGTGTTTGTCTTCCACAAATGAGATCTGAGCCACATGAAAGCAGACAATTACCCCCATGGTGCCATGTATTCTATAGAGCACATAGTAAGTGATTAATTAAGATGAAAGAACCATGAAAGTGCTTTGTAAACCTAAATATAAGGCATCATCAAAATTCATTCATACATATAATAATAATAATTTATGGAACACCCGCTGTTCTGGATAACTAAGATGGATCTAAAGAATGTGTATTTTTTAGGGACTCTCAAATTTCCTGAGGGAGTGGAGTTTGGTTAAAGAATAGATTTTCTGCAGTTCAGTGGGATGAATGCTTAGATTTGGTCAGTAAAGTATTGTGTGACCTCACGGATCTGTGAAATCAGAGATATTTAGGTTGTAAGAGTTCTAAACAAAAGAAAGAATGAGCCCATCAGAAGGGATTTGCTAATATCTGCATTTCTCATCATTATATCTTAGTGCCTAGAAAACAGAGTCTGGCATATAGAAGGATCTTAATAATCACTGTTGAATGAATAAAGGTGAGATTTCTGGGAAATTGAGTTTACTCTGGGTATGATGACAAAGTAAGGTTCCTGGGATCATAAGCCTGAAGGTGAGACAATGGTAAATTTGCAAGGTTACTATTGCCCGAAAAGGGTTCTTGGAAAATACCCAGCCAGGCTCCCCAAAAGCCCCCAATCTGTCTTTTTCTACTTGAAAATTGCTAAAAAGCACCTTTTGGCAGTACTAATACCCTTTCTTCTTTTCTGAAAGCTGAAGTAACTTTGTGCCATAGCCGGTTTGGCTCAGTGGATAGAGTGTCGGCCTGTGGACTGAAGGGTCCCAGTTTCGATTCCGGTCACGGGCGTGTGCCTTGGTTGTGGGCACATCCCCAGTGGGAGGTGTGCAGGAGGCAGCTGACCGATGTTTCTCTCTCATCGATGTTTCTAGCTCTCTGTCTCTCTCCCGTCCTCTCTGTAATAAATCAATAAAATATATATTTAAAATAACTGTGCATTTTCCATACATAATTAAAACACTGAATCTTAGTTTATCTTCTTTTCCATATCTGGCCTACATTCACTGTGTTACATTTTGTAAATACCACTCTGTAACAACCTACATTAGTCAGTCTGCATCTTTTACTTGTGGTATTTGACACTTAAGTTTTCAGTTAGCCACCTTCTTCACTTTTCGCATTTTCATAGTAAACCACACCAAACCCTGAGAAACCAGTTGATCATCCTGTCACTCCAGAAAGCAGATAATTTGGAAGTTGTTTTAAAATAAATATAAAAACCTCAATCCTAACGTGGGCTTGAGCAACTTGAGTACTAATAACGATTGCTGTTTTTGCTTCTCAGTCTACAGATGGAAAGTTCCTCAAATGATCTGAGAAGCATTTTCATTCCACTCTTCAGAGCCAAATCATCTGATTTGTGTGCTGAGTTCAAAAAAACACTGCTGCATATTTTCCCTAAGGAGCAAGCCAGAGAGAGGGAATCTGAAAAATCACAGTAGGTTTTAGGTGAGAACTTCCAGAACATCCTTGAAAATAAAGGCTACATGAGATTAAAAAAAATACTGTTCTCCAGCCATTGCCTCTGTGTTTTCTCTCTTATATTAAATGGCAATGGAGGTCAAATGCCATTTGCCTCTCTGTTCCTTCATGACCTAATTTGGGTACTATTGCCTTCACTTCAGCCTTTTAAGTTGCTGTTCTGTGAAAGCAAGCATAGATGAGGATTACAGGATGCATTCACTAGGATATCTCAGCATCAGTCCTGTTATTAACCATGGGAACAAGCACTGTGGCCTGCATTCTTCCCTGATTGCTCCTCCCTTGGCTCTTGTCATGTTGGATTCCTGGTTCCTTTATTACTCAGCTTATAGGTTACTTCTTTCAAAAGGCCTACCCTGACCATCCCATCTAATGTAGCTAGCATTCCCCCCAGCCTATTCACTCTCTGTATCATATTCCTCTAATTTCTTTCATAGCAATTTACCACTGTCTGAAATACTCTAGTGTGTTTACTTGTTTATCTTCCCCCCTTACCTTTCCATTAGAGTGTAACCTCTATGCAGGCAGGAACCATGTCTGTCTTGTTCAGCTGCTGTATATGCCCAATACTTAGTCTGGTGCATTCTAGGTGATCAGGAGCTATTTGTTCAATGAACAAATGAGGAGGACAGAGGGCAATAAGGCTAATGCAGGGTTCCACAATGTTCCTTCTTCCTGAAATGTACAGCCACACACCAGAAATTCGCCAAGATCTGTCAAGCTCACTGACCTCTACCCACATCTGCTGATTCATGTGGGTGCAAATGATATAATCAAGATAGACTGAACTGGCTCTTTAGTGACTTTAAAGTTGGATGTGAAACTTGAAGGGCATTTGCGAGTACAGGTTGCATTTTTATTTCTTTCATAGGATGAAAGCGATGACTTTGGCAGAGAATGGAAGACACAGGAAATTAACAGTTCACCACGTTCATAATGTTGTAAAGCATCTAATTTTCTGGACTATGCCTCACAGTAGTAGAGCAATGGGTTGTTAGTTAAGGATGAAATTTACCTCGTGAAGACAGACAAAAATATGTTTCTCAGGAGACTCACAAGCCTCATCAGGAGTGGAAGATTGCCAGATCGGACAAAAACAAACAGACCGAAATCCAGGATATCTAGTTAAATTTGACTTTTAGATAAAAAATGAATAATTTCTTAATAGCAGTATGTCCCAGGCATTTGGTGTCCTGAATTTCATCTGGCAACCCTACAAGAGTGTTTTCATCTAATTCTCGTAACTCTGTATCACTCACAAGGATTTTATAAGAGCTCTGTCTGATGGCTTGTTGACGTCTAGAGATAATATGCCTGTGGCAACATTTCAAAAACCCTACTCCATGAAACAAAAGGGTCCCACAAGAGGTGAATATACCTTGATAAATGCTCAAATAATGTTTTCAGAATAAACTATGTCCTTTCTTAGAAAACCATAGTGTGTTTTAGGATATTAAAAGTGCTGAGGAAGACATGCACATACACACTATCCCCCAAATTTGCTTCCATTTTGAGGCTTCACACTCTCTAGCTGAATTATTTCTCCTTGGGACTCCCATTCTCACCTCAGGTGACCAGTCTGGCCGAACATTTTGGCTCTAAGATTGAACTGAGTTCTATATTGGCTGGCTTTCATATTTCCCTCTGGAGGCAAAGAATGCAGAAAGCTGAGATTTGAGTCCCAAAGAAAAATTGTGTAGTCTTGCTGAGGATCTCACTGCCTTCCTCAGCTGTGTGAGCAAACCCAGAGCTGTTCAGGAGCCTTCTAAGGCTTTGTGGTCCTACCTACGTAAGTGCCCAGCTTAGATGAAACCCCACATGGGAAGTGTTCACTGTTTTAAATATATTTTGTTGTCATGGTTTTGAAAGTAGAGTATAACAATCTCAGTGTGGAAAAAATAGTTTTTCATAGAAATTAATGTTATTCATATATGTCATTTTCTTTCTTTTTTTCTTTTTTGTTACTCCTCACCCAAGGACATTTTTTCCATTGATTTTCAGAGAGTGGAAGAGAAGGGGAGAGACACATTGATCGGTTGCCTCCTGCATGCGACCTGAGCACAGAATTGAGCCTGCAACCGATGTACATGGTCGTGACCGGAATTGAACCTGGGACCCTTCAGTAGAGCAACTGGCTAGGGTTCATATGTAATTTTCTTTTTAAAAAATTTTTATTATTTAGATATATTTTTATTGATTTCAGAGAGGAAGGGTAAGGGAGCGAGAGAGAGAAACATCAATGAGAGAGAGAATCATTGATCGGCTGCCTCCTGCACCCCCCCACATTGGGAATTGAGCCTGCAACCTGGGCATGTGCCCTTGACCAGAATTGAACCTGGAGCCCTTTAGTCTGCAGGCTGATGCTCTATCCACTGAACCACCTTTTTTTTATTTGTCCTCTTGTGCCTTTAAGAGCCAGCCCTATACTCAGGATGACCCTCCTAAACTGAGAGGGAGGTTGTTGTGTGTCCTGCCAGTGTAATTTTCTAGGTTAAGTCAAGAAAGCATCTTCTTCAAAGATAAACTTAATGACATTTGCTTCATAAATAACATCATTCCTCACTGTCCTCCGTGAGTGCTCTAGCCTCTGACATTCAATAGAGGGACAAAGAAATCAAACATGCCTACCTAACCTTTATGAAAATATTTGAAACTAGAGGCCCAGTGCATGAAATTCATGCACTGAGTGGGTGTCCCTCAGCCCAGCCTGCTCCCTCTCTGGGAGCCCTCAGGGGATGTCTGGGAGCTCTCAGGGGATGTCCTACTGATGACTTAGATCGTCTCCCCATGGCAGCTCAGAGCACGCCCCTCTGGGCGGGTCTGTGGGTCTGCTGGGGGCCTTGCTCCTAAGGCAGGCGGTGTAGTTGCCTGCCCATGAACCCCCAGCAGGAGTAGCCTCAGACCTGGGTGACACCGGGGCTGGGTGTGGGCTCCTAGCTGCACCACAGCCACTGGGAGCCCGCCCCCAGCCCTGGTGTTGAGGCGTGCTCTGAGCTGGTGGTGATGCAACCTCCTGAGCTGGTCCTGATGTCCTGGCTTAATTTGCACATTTCTCTCTTATTATATAGCATTTTTAATTCTCACCTGAGGATGTTTTTAAAATTGATTTTTAGAGAGAGAAACATCCATGTCACAGAGAAATACCAGTAGGCTGCCTCTGCACCTGCTGACCCACCGGGATCTAACCTAAACCTAAGTATGTGCCCTAAGCTAGAATCTAACAGGAAATCCTTTGGTGTCCAGGTTGAGACTCCAACCAATTGAGCCACCTGGCCGGGGTAGATTTGAAATTTTTTTTAAAATGTATCTTCAGGCCCTGGCTGGCGTGGCTA
>NW_006299876.1:616076-616968 GCF_000327345.1 Myotis davidii
AATCAATGATAAAAAACATATCCTTAGAGGAAGACTTAAAAAGAAAAAAAATGCTGGTTTGGTTCAGTGGGTAGTGCTTCTGCAGGCGGACTGAAGGGTACCGGGTGGATTCCGATCAAGGGCACGTACCTGGGTTGCAGGCTCAATCCCGGGCCCTGGTCAGGGATTCAGCAAGAGGCAACCTATTGAAGTCTCTCCCATTCGTTTCTGTCTTTCTCCCTCCCTTCCACTCTCCGGAGGAAAAAAAAAAATCAATGCAAAAATGTGCTCAGGTGAGGATTAACCCAAACAAACAAACCAACAAACACCCATCCCCAGTGTGATTATTGAAGGAGCATGTGAAGTATTTGTTGACGGAGCGGGAAGGGATGGGACTTTGCTTTCTAACCGGTTTAGCAACTCTGCAAGCCAGAGGGTTTATTTCTTATTTTAATTTTTATTGATTGATTATTTTAGAGAGAGGAAGGGAGCGAGAGACACCAGTGTGTTGTCCCGCTTACCATGCTCTCTTTGGTTGCCTCCTGTCTGTGCCCTGACCAGGATCCCACCCGCAGCCTGGCTGTATCGGGAGGCGGTTCTAACCCACTGCGCTGGGGGCTGCCTGTCCGGCCTCTCAGCACACCCCTCTGGGCGCCCTGGCCCTGCTGCGGCCGGAGCTCCTCTGCCGCAGCCAAGGTTTGGGTTCCATTCCGCCAGGGCACCTACTTAGGTTCCGGGTTTGATGGTGACCGGGACCATTGAGGTCCGTGTGCTCTAGTCATTCGGCGGGAGCCGGGGTTCCGGTGCCGACATGGCCGACTCCGATCCCCGCTACCCCGCCCTCCAGGGAGGACGACTTCCACTGTGGCAGCGGCGTGGCCTCCGCCAGCGCCTCCCGCAGGGGCAGGTCGCC
>NW_006299876.1:617204-626945 GCF_000327345.1 Myotis davidii
TACACAATAACCTGCACTGAGTTATCTGCTGGGAAGTGTGTGCTTTAGGGCATGTGAACGCATTTTATTTTATTGCACGCAGCCTCACGTCCCCCGGCCTCGAGGGGCACGCAGCCACGCCCACCCGCCCAGTGGGTCCTTACTGTGAGGGCAAATTTGCATATTCCTTTATTATATATATAGATTATGATTTAATTTTTAATCTCCCATGGTAGCACTAAAATAAATGTTATAAATATCAATAGGACCAACCACCTGCTTCACAGTAACACTTAGGGTATAACCAAGACAGTCAAGGAAGCCAATGTGGCATGGGCTGGGCAAAGGGAGGGTTGTAGATGTTAACATTTTGCATTTCCTGGAGACCCACTTATGTAACTGTCTTTCACAGTGGGTGGATAGTCAGTTTTGACATGTCCTATGTTCACAGTTTGGGTTTTCACATTATGCCTTGTTCTTCCTTGCCATTGAATGTCTTCCTTTTGCCATTAAACAAACAAACACCAAGAGTCTCAAAACACACAAAATAACCTTTGCAACAAGAATTAAAAAGGCAAGAAAGAGTACAGCTTTTTAAAAACTTTTAAAAAGAATCACTCAGTCCAGAAAGATGGGATTTGAGGTTTATAGAGTCCATTGTGAAATCTTTTACACAATTAGCTGAGGCCTGGGTCACTAGGCATAGGAGAGGGAATGGGCAAATTGAGGATGTCAAATTAAATAAGATGGTTTATTGTGTTAAAATGCTACTAACAATATACTGTAGATGTAGTAACTAGTTTCTCAGTGTTTCCATAATTTAAAAAGTTGGCATCAAAAAACTCACACCCCTAGGAAACAAATTTCTTAGTTTTGTAACATCTCATGTATAATATATATTACATAAATATATGGTTTTATGCGCAGCTGAGGTTGTGAATATTTTTAGTCAGACCAATGTCTGGCCCCTCAATAAGTGCTTAGTACATGTGTGTTGAATCCATGTATATTTTATATACAACTTTCATAAGTTTCAAGTTAGACAACTCAAGATAGGAACCTCTGTCAACTCAGCTGATCTCTTAGATGAAATTGATAGGGTTTCTCAACCTTGGCACTATTGACATTTTGGGCCAGATAATTCTTTATTGTGGGTTCCGTCCTTTATATTATAGAATGTTTAACAGCAATTCTGGCCTCTGCCCACTAAATGCTAGTAGCATACCTCCAAGCTGTGACAACCAGAACGTATCTCCAGACATTGCCAATTGTCCCCTGGGGAGGCAGTTTGAAATTGCCCCTACTTGAGAACCACTGAGTTAGAAGAGGTTCAGAGTTCCCATAAGCTAACTTCAGGTTTTTACGGATGACATAGTTCTGCTACACTTGCTTTGACAGAGAAGATCCAAAGAGTTTCATGATGGCAAGGGGAGGAGGCTCAAGAGAGGTCAGACCAAATGTCCATTAATGGATGAATGGATAAACAAAATGTGATACATTCAAACAATGGAACAGTATTCATCCTTAAAAAGGAATGAGGTACTGATACATGCTACAATGTGGATGAATCTTACAGACATTATGCCAAGTGAAAGAAGCCAGATACAAAGTCACATATTATATGACTCCATTTATATGAAATATTCAGAATAGATAAATCTATAGAGACAGAATACAGCTTTCTGGTTGCCAGGAGCTAGGGGTGGAAAGTGGGGAGAATTGCTGAATAGGTATGGGGTCTCCTTTGGGAATGATGGAAATGTTTTGGAACTACATAGAGAAAGTGGTTGTGCAGCATTGCAAATGTACTAAATACCACTTTGAAATGGTTAATTTTATATTATATATTGAACTCAATAAATAGAAGAAGAAGAGGGAGGAAGAGGAGGAAGGGGAGGGGGAGGAAGAGGGGGAAGGACAACAGAGGCCCAACTAAGGGAGAAGTGAGCAGAAGACTGGGGGAAGTAGAATTGCCCAGTTTTCTTTAAACAGTGTTTCATAGAGTGCTGAGGGTTCTGAGGAGCTTCACTGGGGCCATGGGGGAGGGTGGAAAGCAGATGAGGACTCAGTCTCCCATCAATCCCTGTGTTAATCAAAGTTAGCTATTTCAAATGATCATTGGAGACTTTTGGAGATCTTACACCTGGTAACAGGTTTGGGAGGAGTACTCAAACACTGAGAAGAACCCTACCTGGTTTGGCTCAGTGGATAGAGCGTCGACATGTGGACTAAAGGGTCCCAGGTTCAATTCTGGTCAAGGGCACATACCTGGATTGTAGACTCAATCCCCACTAGGGGCCATGCAGGAGGCAGCTGATGATCGTTCTCATCATTGATATTTCTCTCTCTCTCTCTCTCTCTCCCTCTCCCTTCCTCTCTGAAATCAATAAAAATATATTTTTTTAAAAAAAGACTGAGAAGACATAGCTTTTGACTCACCAAACTAGCTGTGTATGACCTGAGCAAATTACTTAATGTTTTGGTTCCTCAGTTTCCTCATCTGTAAAATGGGGGACTAAAAACACAACTTCCTTCACAGCACTGTTCTAGAAATCCAACGAGATAATATTTTCAAAGTTGCTAGCAGATGGAAAATGTTCAATAATTGGTAGCAATCATTATTTCATGTCTTCACAGACAGTTAGGCATCTTCTTTTCCTCTTCAATTCACCCCTGGGCCTAATTTATCCTCTTTGCCAACAATGCTTCTCTACTTTCACTGGGTAAGTTAAAATCTAATTTTCTAGATGTTAGGTTTATATAAAAAATGACTGTGCCTCTGGATATAGTGCATAAAGCATGTTTCACCTTCAAGGTCAGCTGAAGGTCAGACCTGAGTCATGACACCCAGTGTTGCAATCATGAGGGACTAGCTGGCATAAGGAAGTGACTAGTCAAATGAAGAAGTGTTATATTATTCTTTGGCCTAGGAGGAGTGGTCAAAGAAATGAGTTGTTTCTCTTTTAGTGAGGATTTAGAAGGGACATGGAAACCCCAAATAGTTCAGAGTTAAAACTTAGTCCTCCCTCTCCACTCCTTTAAAAATACAATCTTGATAACTTTTCTCTTTCATTACTCATTTCTTAGAAGAACCTATGAAAAATACTGCATGTTATCGCTTATATGTGGAATCTAAAATAAAAGACTCATAGAAACAGAGCAGAAAAGTGGGAGGATGAAGGAAATAGAGGTTGGTTAAACGATACAAACTTTAAGCTGTGAGATGAATTAGGTCTGAGGATCTAATGTAAAACATGGTAACTATAGTTAATAACACTGTATTATAGAATTAAAATTTACTGAGGGTAGAACTTAAAAGTTTATGTATATAAATATATATAGAATGATGAATGTGTTAATTAACCAAATAGGAGAAATTCTTTCATAATGTATATGTATATAAAATCATCATGATGTGCACTTTAAATACAGTAGTCCCTCCTTATCTGTGGGAGATACACTCCAAGACTCCTAGTGGATGCCTGAAATCTCAGATAGTACCAAACCCTATATAATGCTATGTTTTTTTCTATACATGCACACACTTTATGGCTTCTCTGGCATATCTGAATTGTCAGCCTCACTACTCTTGTGCTTTGGGGCCATTACTGAGTAAAATAAGTGTTATTGGAATACAAGTCCTGGGGTACCATGATAATCTATCTGATAATTGAGACAGCTACTAAGTGACTAATGGATGGAAGCATATACAGTGTGGAAACTCTGGACAAAGGGATGATTCATATCCCATGTGGGATGGAGCAGGACTCGCAAGATTTCATAATGCTACATAGAACAGTGCACAATTTAAATCTTATGAAATGTTTATTTCTGGAATTTTCCATTTAATATTTTCAGACCACAGTTGACCACAGGTAACTAAAACCGTGGAAAGCGAAACTGTGGATAATGGAATACACAAAGCGAAATTGTGTATCTTACAATTTTTTTTTTGTCAATTATACCTCAAGCTGAAAAACAAATACAATCTTGATAGCTTTTCGCTTTCATGACACATTTCTTAATGGGGACTATGAGAATGTGTAGTTGTAGAGGGACATGAGAAAATGTGCCTGTGAAGAAAAAAAATCATAGATGGGCCTTGGAAATGAAATGTGTTTTGAGTGATCTCAAATTTCCATGTTGGGAGTTTAGGTGGCTTTTTCAACTCTGTGGGGGATAAAAGATTTTGGAGTATAACCTTTCCATTAGTATTAGATCAAATTATTTTATATAAGTCAGAGACAGAAAGGAAAATGGGTGCTTTATGTTTTAGGGATAGAATTATATATTTTTTCCTTCTGATGTTGTCTTCCTAGATCTAGAGGATTCAGGAGTTAGAGAGGTAAGGTAGAATTTGAGATACAAAGAATGACAAACAAATGCATACTTGATCCACTGCTTCCCCTCAGGCTTCCTGATTCTTTGTTTTCCCCCCACAGCAGTATATTAGATCCAGAGAGTTGGAGGGAGCTATATACTGACAAAAAAAATTACCTGATGAAAATGTAATTCCTTCTATGTTAGGAGACCTAAAATTGAATATAGATAAAACTCTTTTATTGTTTGATTAAAACTTTATATTTCATTGGTAAACAGTGTGAACCTTGTCATTCCAGTGACAGTTGTCTGTTAGGGATAGAGTCCCAGTGAATGGTTTTGTCTTTTTTCAATTCTGAGGAGGAAGTGTCACAGAGATTTCTGGCACATTTCCTACAGCAAACCACTGGCTCCTTTTGAAAGGAAGTTGATTCTTTGGGCTGGTCAACCCGGGGCACTCCATCTTATTGCCGACTGTCTATCCTGGTCTAGTACAGACTTAAGCTGGCTGTACAATGTGGCCACCAGAGACATACACTGAGTGGCCAGATTATTATGACCGGTCAGATTATTATGACCACCCCATCAGTACTTCATTGGGCCACCTTTTGCCTTCAGTACTGCGGCGATTCTTCTTGGCATTGACTCCACGAGATGTTGAAAGGTGAAGCGAGGAATCTGACACCATGCCTGATGAATAGCACTGTCCACTTCTGTGAGATTTGATGGTTGTGGAACCAGCTGCCTGATGGCTCTTTTAACTTCGTCCCACAAATGCTCAATTGGATTGAGAATCTATAGACGTGATGGCAAACCTTTTGAGCTTGGCAAGTCAGCATTTTGAAAAACCCTAATTTAACTCTGGTGCTGTGTCACATATAGAAATTTTTTGATCTTTGCAACCATAGTAAAACAAAAATTTATATTTTTGATATTTATTTTATATATTTAAATGCCATTTAACAAAGAAAAATCAACCAAAAAAAATGAGTTCGCTTGTCACCTCTGACACGCGTGTCATAGGTTCGCCATCACTGCTCTAAACAGACCAGAGATCAAGAAATCAGGCCTTGGGCAAGGAACCTTGTGTTCAAAACACAGCAGGCATTGTGAGCATAGTAGAAGCATGAGCAAATTTTTGGCAAGGTTTTTTGTCCCCGGGAGATGAGAAGCCTCCTGTTCCAGCACCTTTGTGGTGTCAGAAGCCCTGACAGTGGAGAGGCAGAACCTGGAAGGGAGAAGGCCAGATCTTCCAACTCTTATCCAGCTCAAGGAAAAGAAATCAGAATGATTGATTTTTTTAGGAAGGGAGCCATGTGCAAAGAGGGCTCCTGGACCCCAGAAGGAGGCAAGAGGAGGGGGAGGAAACAGATGTTTGAATAATAACAAAGGGACCCAGGAGGCTGTTATGCTGTGTCAATGATGTAATGCTCAATTGAAATGACTCCTAACTAGAGAAGTACAGGCTGTCCCTCGCCCAGGGAGTGAAGACTGTTCCCATGCAGGTGCACATACATGAATTCCAGACAGCAAGTTACAAATAAACTTGTGCTTGCTCCAATCTTTAAGTATTATTTTGGCCCAGGCTTGGCCTTAAGGCCTGGATACTGATTACTCTGGGATATGGACTGAAAAGCTTTGCAATGTGATTCATGAATGGCTCGGGAGGGGATAGTGACAGACTTTGAGCCACATGTTGCTAGTTCCCCCAGTCCTGTGCTTTTTTTACACTGCTTTTCTCACATTGAAATCCCCCTTTGATAAGACCCCAGAACTTTTCTTATCTATAGATGTCTCCTGGAAATTCCTGACTATGCACAGACCCTCCCTCAGGGCTACACACTCTATTCAACTTCAATTTTATGGTGAGAACGGGCAGATGCCATAGGGGGGAATATAGTAGAAAAATGTATTATTTCCTTACTTTAACCCTTCCAGTGGTTTTCTCTCTCTCTATTTTCATCTTATGCCACTCAACACCTATTTATTATGCTCTTTCTCTGGCTTTCCATCAGTTTCTAGAATACTCCAGGGTTTATCTCACTGCAAGGATTTGGCCGTAGCTCTTTTCTCTGCTTGGAAAGCTCTTTTCTAAGATCCTTGATGGCTGATTTCTGCTTATTCTTATTTTTATTTTATTTTTTAAGTATGTTTTATTGATTTTTTACAGAGAGGAAGGGAGAGGGATAGAGAGTTAGAAACATCGATGAGAGAGAAACATCGATCAGCTACATCCTGCACACCTCCTACTGGGGATGTGTCTGCAACCAAGGTACATGCCCTTGACCGGAATCGAACCTGGGACCTTTCAGTCCACAGACCAACGCTCTATCCACTGAGCCAAACGGTTAGGGCTCTGCTTATTCTTTAGTTTGTAGGGCCTAGCCAGTGCCTAGTGGTTCTCAACATTCCTAATGCCGCGACCCTTTAATACAGTTCCTCATGTTGTGGTGACCCCCAACCATAAAGTTATTTTCGTTGCTACTTCATAACTGTAATTTTGCTACTGTTAGGAATCGTAATGTAAATATCTGATATGCAGGACATATTTTTATTGTTCACGAACCACAGGTTGAGAACCGCTGGCGGCCCTAGCACATACTTGGCACTAAGGAAACACTGAATGGGAGCAGATTATAGTTGGGTTACTGTTTGTTTACTTATTTATTTGTTTGTTTATGATTTTAAATCTTTACCTGAGAATATGCTTTTTAAAAATTGATTTTAGAGATAGAAGAAGGGAGAGAGAGAAACACTAATGCTCCAAGTAACCAAGCCACCTGGCCAGAATATGATTGTGTTTATTTTGGTCTGGTGGCAGGAAGGGGCTGCAGAGGCCATGTTTGGGGGTGAGGACGAAGATAAAGTTGGGGATGGGAGGCATTTTGTACCTAGAATGAGTGAATGTAGAGCAGTGAGCAGGGGAAAAGTTTCATCTGCTATCCAAGCGGCAGAGCTGAGGCCCATGGCTGGGCTCTAGAACTAGGAATTCACTGATAGGTGTTGCAATAGCCTGAACCAAGGAGGAAAGTCCCTGATCAAACTCATTTATTGTCATAATTTAAGGAAGCCAAATAGCAGCCCCTGGAATTGCCAGGGAGAATTTCATTTACACTTTTAGTTAAGGGGCTGATTATTAAATAATCATCTCTTCTTGGCTTATCTCCATCTTTGAGAGAGATGTTTTTCCAAACTCCTTTTCATCCCTGGCTGAAATAGGTGTCCCTCTTCTGCATGTTCTCACTACTCTGGGCTTCTTTCCATCAAGACATTGATGTCAGTGTACTGGGGTGAGCAGATATAAGTCTATCTTCCCCATCCAGTTACAAGCTTTGTGAAGGAAGGGTTCGTATCACTAGCAGGCGCTTGGCAAGGGCTAGAGGTTTGTTGTTGGATGAATGAATGAAACATTCTCTGATTCTCAATATAGGTGGCCCTCATCTTATCATGTTCACTCATTCATTCAACATTTTTTTTTAGTAAGGACTCTATTAAGCCTTCTGCTAGGTGCTGGGTTACAAAGGCAGAAAAAATACACCCTTTTCTTCTCTCACAGAGCTCACTGTCTAGTGGAGGAGGCAGACAAATTAACAGGTTACTGCAGTACAGTACAGTAAGTGCCAAGACAGGGAGAGCAAAAGGTGCTCCAGGAGCACAGCAAGGAGATTAAAGAGCCTTCCAGGCAGCAGAGGAAACAGAATGTGCAAAGGCCAAAGGGACAACAATGTGGGGGAATTAAAAAAATTTCCAGTTTGGCTGGAGCAGATAATAAGTGTATGGTTTCTAGATCTACCTCCAACCAGAAATTATGGTCTTGAAAACTACATCTTTTAGGTTAGCTATCACCCTGGGCAAGTGAGACAAGTCTTCTGATCACTAGGCCCACAGACCATGTCCTCAAAGAGTCCACAGATACTCAATGTACCTGTCTCTTACCTCGTTCAACACCCTCCCCCACAAATATTTAATCAAAGTGAAAAGACAAGTACTGGAATATAGACTAGATTGAGAACTGTAAATCAAGAAGAAAAAGGCAATAAACTGAATAGGAAAATGGGCAAAGAAAAGGGAATTAAAAAAATGGAATTCATAGAATAGAAAACATGAATGGCCAATAAATATGAGAAAAAAAGTTTAACGTCATTAGTGATGAAGGAAATGAAAATTAACCATAATGAGATGTCATTTTACATCCATCAGACTGACAAAAATTAAAAGTCTAACAGTATCAAATGTTGGCTAGAATGAGGAACAAAGATAATTCTTTGTTGAGTAGGAGCATTGTTTTTGTACATTTGAGAGAGGAATTTGGCAACATCTAGTAAGCTTAACAACACGCATAAAACCCAGCAATTATACTTCTGGGTATATATCTATATAAACTTGTATACATATGGATAAGATTCTGTAAATATAAATATATAATACAGGTGTATTATAAAACAGGTGGGCTAGTAAGATTTCCTTTCTTTTAATTTTAGCATTGTTTCTAATGGTGAAAAATTGGAAACATGCTAGATGTCCATTAATGGAAGCATGGATAGGTAAAATAAGGTGTATTAATCTGATAGGCTTCTAAATAGTAGATAAAAGGAATGATCTTCTAGATCCATTTGCAACAAAATTTTGGATGAAAAGGGCAAGTTGTAGTATATGTAAATACAGGGTGTTCCAAAAAATGTATACACACTTTGAATAATTATTAATTCCAATGGGTTAAATCTGAAAAGAAAGATTGAGCTATTAGCTATTAAAGTATGTATAAAAACATACCAAAACTAGTCTCTGTTTGTTGTTCATGGGTGCATGTAAATACATTTAAAGTATAGAAGATGTTCTGGAATAATGCACACTAAATTTATTATGGTGATTGCCTCTAAAGAGGGAGAAGGATAATGAGATTGGAAGTGTGGATCCAAGATGACCTAAATTTACCTGTAAGATTTCCTTTCTTTTATATTAGAGGCCTGGTGCATGAAATTCGTGCACAGAGGTGGTGGTGGTGGGGGGTCCCTCAGCTTGGCCTGCACCTTCTCCAATCCGGGACATCTCGTAGGATGTCTGACTGCCAGTTTAGGCCGATCTCGTGGGGGTTGGGCCTAAACTGGCAGTCGGACATCCCTCTCGCAATCTGGGACTACTGGCTCCTAATCATAACCACTCACCTGCCTGCCTGCCTCATCACCCCTAACTACTCTGCCTGCCTGTCTTATCGCCCCTAACTGCCTCTGCCTGCCAGCCAGATCGCCCCTAACCACCCACCCCTGCCACCGAGGTCTCCCCTAACCGCCTCTGCCTCAACCCCTGCCACCATGGCTTTATTCCCTGCTCCAGCTGGTTACAGGTACCCAGGACCTGGGCTTCCCTCCCTCTAGCCGGCCGCAGGCACCCAGGACCTGGACCAGTTTCACCCAGGCCAGCTGCAGCCGCAGGGGACCAGGT
>NW_006299876.1:628112-628764 GCF_000327345.1 Myotis davidii
TGTCTGCCGCCCACCATCTTGGCTGGCAGTTAATTTGCATATCTCCCTGATTAGCCAATGGGAAGTGTAGCGGTCGTACGCTAATTCCCATGTTTCTCTTTCATTAGATAGGATAGTTAATGAGCAGTGCATTCTGGGGAACATGGGGAAGCAGCCCTATGACTCAGAGACGAGGGACTTGACAGGAAGCTGGGAGGTCCAGTCTCACTCAGCAGAAGACAGGTCTTGGATCATGGGCGAGGCCCGGACTGTGTTTAGGTCTGAGGAGCCTCCCTCCTCCAGGCACCACTTTCTCAGTGGCCTCCTACACATACCCCGACCCAGGTTCAAACCCACAACCTTTCTTTCCTTTCTTTTTCTTTTCTTTTCTTTTTTTTTTACAGAGAGCCAGCTTTAGCTCTGGCTCCAGCTAGGTATCTGGTTTGTTTGGGTTCTATAATCGAAACAATGTATAACTCCAGCTCTGAGATCCCAGCCGGCTGAAAGCAGGTTTCTTGGGTTTTGTTTAGCTTCTGTATTTGTTACAATGTTTCAAACTGCAAGCTCAGAGCCCGCAAGGTAGGCAGGGAATGTTGCAGTCCTCTGTCACTTAAGCAAGCAAGCCTCATGTTCAGTTTAAGCTGTCTGGCTGCCGGCTGCCCTTTTGGCTGGG
>NW_006299876.1:638168-638683 GCF_000327345.1 Myotis davidii
CGCCATCTTGGCTGGCAGTTAATTTGCATATCGCCCTGGATTAGCCAATGGGAAGTGTAGCGGTCGTACGCTAATTACCATGTTTCTCTTTCATTAGATAGGATAGTTAATGAGCAGTGCATTCTGGGGAACATGGGGAAGCAGCCCTATGACTCAGAGACGAGGGACTTGACAGGAAGCTGGGAGGTCCAGTCTCACTCAGCAGAAGACAGGTCTTGGATCATGGGCGAGGCCCGGACTGTGTTTAGGTCTGAGGAGCCTCCCTCCTCCAGGCACCATTTGCTCAGTGGCCTCCCACACAAACCCTGACCCGGGTTCAAACCCACAACCTTTCAATATACAGGACGAAGCTCCAACCAATGGAGCCACCCAGACACAGCAGTTATTCTTGGCTTTTATTTTCTTTTCTTTTACTTTTTAAATTTTATTTTATTTTTTACTCTTTTTATTAATGGTTTGCATATGCCCCCCCCCCCATTAACATTTTCCAGCCCACTACCCATCCCCAGGCACTG
>NW_006299876.1:638762-643771 GCF_000327345.1 Myotis davidii
TTGAAATTTATTCCTCACCACTACCCACCACTTTTTTTTTTAATCCTCACCCGAGGATATGTTTTTATTGATTTTAGAGAGGGAAATATTGATCTGTTTCCTCCTGTATGGGCCTGGACTAAGCGGCAAACCCGCAACCTTTCAATGTACAGGACGAAGCTCCAGCCAATGGAGCCACCCAGTCAGGGCAGTTACTCTTGGCTTTTATTTTCTTTTACTTTTTTATTTTCTTTTATGTTTTACTCTTTTTATTAAATCTTTATTGTTGAATGGTTTACATAGGCCCCCTTTCCCCCCATTAACCTTTTCCAGCCAAGTACCCACCCCAGGCCCTCACCACCCCATTGTCTGTGTCCGGGGTGATGCATATATGCACACAGGCCATTGGTTGATCTCTTCCCACCAACCCAGCCTCTCCTGCCTTCCCTCTGAGGTTCCACAGTCTGTTCATGTGTATGTGTCTCTGGGTCTATTTTTGTTCATCGGTGTATTTGGCTCATTAGGTGTTAAAAGTGCTCTGCTGTGATCACTTGGGTTTTCTGAAGATGCAGTCATATCATGTACAAATCTTTTTTTCTTTTTCCAAATGTACTTGTGGACACGTTGAGAATTTAGATACCAGAAGTAGAAGTCTGTGAATATGTTGGGAATAGGATGCTTTTTCTTTCGTGACCTTGTGTACATGATCCTATGCTCTCGCTGTGTTAAGAACACCAAGTACTGTGGCTGCAAGGAGGCTCTCATTGGCAACTCATCCACATAGAGTCATAGCCTCCCTGTCCATCAACTGCAGCTCCCAGGACAGACGCAAGCACCCCTAAGCAGAGGTGGGGGCACTTGGCCACCTCCTGCAGGCTTGCCCCATCATCACCTGGTGGGGCCCACCTTCTACATATCACCCTCTTGGTCCTACTCCTAGGCCTTTCCATACACTTCCTCTCACTCAGACCCCTCCCTCCTCTCATCATGTCTGGAGCCCCTGGCGCTGTCCCTGCAAGGTGTGTGACACTCCCTACTGGACCGTTTCATCTTATTCTTCCATGGTGTTCAGTGTTTCTTCTGCCTCGTTAACTTGGTTTGAATCTGAATGGAAATGGCTCCATCTTCTATTCCTTTTGTGTCCTTTCCACCCCTAAGTTAATTCGTGTCCTTAGTATGTGGCTATGAGATGTCTCTGTGACTGAGGTGGGAAACCTTTCATGTTTCTCTTTCCTTTTCTTTCATCTTAGGATAACTGAGCGCTACAGTTTGTGTGGGACCAAGGGCCCTGGGAATACAATGCTGAGCCCTCTGAACTCATTTTATCCTTTATTGTATTATTTGATTCGTGGGGTTGAATTAAACATGAAAGCAGAAGAAAATATATCCTTAGATATACAATCTGAGTTATTACCCGGAGATTTCCGCAGGAGTTGAAACTGAGGCATGAGGCACATGTGTTTATTGGTCAGTTTCCTCAACTATGGAACGAAGGTTGAACCTGCCCCTCAAATCCTTTGGAGGTTGGATGCATCTAGTGCAGGGGTGGTCCCTCCCTCTCTCCCTCTCTCTAGAACAGGGGTGGGCAAACTTTTTGACTCGAGGGCCACAATGGGTTTTTAAACTGGACCGGAGGGCCAGAACAAAAGCATGGATGGAGTGTTTGTGTGAACTAATATAAATTCAAAGTGAACATCATTACTTAAAAGGGTACAGTCTTTTCTTTTTTTTTTTTAGTTTTATTCATTTCAAATGGGCCGGATCCGGCCCGCGGGCCGTAGTTTTCCCACGGCTGATCTAGAAGGATTAATTGGCGGCTGGCAGAGTAAGATGAGAAGTCAACAGACACTTGTTTCCCTTACCCGGACAGAGTTAGAAAAACACAACTCCTTTTATCATAATACCAGGAAGGGCTATGCCTGTGGGATGAGGTGCAGGGAACCAGGGCTGCCACCTTGCTCCTGCCCCACCCTCCCTCCCTCCATCCCTGCACTGGCCCAGCAGCCTGGCTCAGCCCTCCCCCATTGTGGAACCACTCAACTCAGGCTCTGGCCCTGCCCATCCCGCAGGGAGGAGCATGCACAGTTTCTTGCAGACACGAAAGCAGCTGTGAAGTAGGGTAGGGAGATGGTGGTTTTTCCCAAAGAGGGTGTTTGTGCTTTAAAGCTGATGCTCTCCGTCCACCTCCCAGCAGTGAAGGCTGAGGGTCGCTGCAGGCGCTGAAGTCCTTGTTGAAGTCTCCACACCAGAGCCTCTCACAGTGGTGAGCCTGTATCCCGAGAGGCTGTGCAGTGGAGGTGTCACGTTCCTTTCAGAAGAAACTAAGGATCGATTGGAGCCTGCCAGCTGGAGGGAGGGACTAGGAGGTCTGCCTTGTACCCGCTCACCAGTCCCCAGTCCCGCTCTGCTGCCACCCAGCCTGGTTCCCCATGGTTCCCCATTGGCCATCCAGCGATGGGAGCCTGGGGGTAGAAGGGAGAGGGACCTAGTGGTGCTCCATGCACTTCCTGGTGTTTGGTCGTCCGTTCAGTTGTTTTGGACGTTACAAACCCTGGCTCTTTATATATATAGACTAGAGGCCCGGTGCACAAAAATTTGTACACTTGGGGGTTCCCTAAGCCCGGCCTGTGCCCTCTCACAGTCTGTGACCCCTTAGGGAATGACCATCTGCTGGCTTAGGCCTGCTCCCTGGGGGATTGGGCATAAGCTGGCAATCAGTCATCCCTCTGGTAACCCAGGAGCCCTCGTGGGATGTCCACTTGCCAGTGGAGAGCAGGCCTAAGCTGCAGTTGGACATCCTTAGCACTGCTGAGGAGGCAGGAGAGGCTCCCACCACCACCGCTGTACTGGTAGCATCAGCCTGGCTTGTGGCTGAGCAGAGCTCCCCCTGTGGGAGCGCACTGATCACCAGGGGGCAGCTCCTGCATTGAGCGTCTGTCCCCTGGTGGTCTGTGTGTGTCATAGTGACCAGTCATTCCCAATCGTTCTGCTGTTAGAGTCAATTTGCATATTACCCTTTTATTATATAGGATGTAAGCAATAGTGTGCCGATAAGTGTTTAACAACTGGCTTTCCAGTAACAAACAAACAAACAAAAAAACAAACCACACACGCACACACACACACACACACACACAAAACAAACACATAACAAATACAGTGGGCACATTTTTAAGGTTCTTGATACATATTTACAAGTTGTTTTTCAGCAATTACATCATATTAGCCCTAGCTGGTTTGGCTCAGCGGATAAAGCATCAGCCTGCAGACTCAAGGGTCCTGGGTTCTATTCCTGCCAAGGGCATGCACATTGGTTGCAGGCTCCATCCCTGGCTCTGGTTAGGGATCCTGTGGAAGGCAATCAGTCGATGTGTTTCTCTCACATGGATATTTCTCTCTCTGTCTCTCCCCCTCCCTCCCACTTTCTCTAAAAATCAATGGAAAAATATCCTGGAGTGAAGATTAACCAAAATAAATAAATAAATAAGTAAGTAAGTAAATAAATAAATAACACCATATTATACTTCATCCAGCAGTACATGAGATAGAAGATCTCAAAACTCTTGTGAACATTGAATATTATTTTAAAAATATATATTTTATTGATTTCAGGGAGGAAAGGGAGAGGGAGAGAGAGATAGAAACATCAATGATGAGAGAGAATCATTGATTGGCTGTCTCTTGCAGGCTCCGCACTGGGGATGGAGCCTGCAACCTGAGCATGTGCCCTGATCAGGAATTGAACCGTGACCTCTGGGTTCATAGGTTGATGTTCAACCACTGAGCCATGCCAGCCAGACTGAATATTATCCTTTTTTTTTTTTTACATTTGCCAATTTGGTAGGAGAAAAAAAAAGATATGTTAATCTGAGTAGTGGTTTTTTGATTATTGATACATGACCATTTATATATCTTATTTTGTGGCTTGTCTGTTTATGTCCTTTGTTCATAAAGAGCCCTTCATATATGAATACTTTGTCCACTGTATTTGTTGAAAATTTTTTCTGTTGGCATTTTGTTTATTGCCTTTTTAATGACATCACAGGCTTTAACTATAAATGAAACTATAAATGCTTTCCTTTATTTTTGTTATTGCTTTTATGCTCAGAAAATTCTTTATCATTCTTCGACCAGATATTTCACCTTATATTTATAATCTACCTTAAATATTCTTGTATGTATTTCAGTTGTTTTTTAAAGAAATTGACTCGAATACATTTGGAATTCATTTTAGTATAAACTTTGAAGAAAAGTTAGTTCTAGCTGGTTTGGCTCAGGGGATAGAGCATTGGCCCTCAGACTGAAGGGTCCTGGGTTCAATCCTGGTTTAGGGCACTTAACCTTGGTTGCAGGCTAGATCCCCAGCCCTCATTGGGGCACGTGAGGCAATCAATTTTTGTCTCTCTCTGTCTCTCCCTCTCCCTTACACTCTCTCTAAAAACCAGTGGAAAAATATTCTTGGGTGAGGATTAACAAAAAAAGAAAAATTACTTTATTTTGTTTTTTCAATAGTTTAACAAGTTCTTTTCTATCAACTTGATTGAAATTGTCTTAGATATATATACCTTGGAGAAGAATTGACATCTTTATGATTATCAGCCTTATGCTTATTATCCAGGCACTTTGTCTGTCTCTCCATTTATTCCAATCTTTTTTTTTTTTTTACCTTTCAATTTATTCATGCAGTTTTCTTCAAGTCACTCCTTATATGCTCTTAACGAGATTATTTCTAATTATCTATAACTAGAGGCCTGGTGCACAAAAATTTGTGCACTTGGGGAGGGGGGTGGTCCCTCAGCCCAGCCTGTACCCTCTCACAGTCTGGGACCCCTCAGGGGATGACCACCTGCTGGCTTAGGCCCGCTCCTTGGGGATTGGGCCTAAGCTGGCAATTAGTCATCCCTCTGGCAGCCCGGGAGCCCTCGGAGGATGTCCACTTGTCAGCGGGGAGAGGGCCTAAGCTGCAGTCGGACATCCTTAGTGCTGCTGAGGAGGCAGGAGAGGCTCCCACCACCACCGCTGTACTGGCA
>NW_006299876.1:644240-662074 GCF_000327345.1 Myotis davidii
CTGCCGGCCACCATCTTGTTTGTGTAAATTTGCATATAGTCCCTCTGATTGGCTGGTGGCGTGGCTTAAGGTGTAGTAAAGGTACAGTCAATTTGCATTTTTGTCTTTTATTAGTGTAGATAATAAAAGCATAATATGCTAATTAGACCAGATGTCTTTCCGGACGTCCTTCCTTCCAGACAAAGCCGCAGTGGGCAGGGGCCATGGCAGAGGTGGCAGAGGCTCCCGGCTGCAGTGGCCATGGGCAGGGGCCGGGGCCAAGGCCCTTGCATGAAGTTTGTGCACCGGGCCTCTAGTTTCATATAATAATTGGTAAAGTGAATGGGGTCTTTTTCACCAATTATGTTTTCTCATAGGTGATTGCTCTTATATGGGAAAGCTATTGATTTTGTATACATTCACTTATTCTCTTAAATTCAGTTGATTAGATTTTATTGGCATTTTAAAAACATAATTTGTAAGAATTATAATTGTGTATCCTTTCTAATAGTTATGTTCTTAATTCATTTCTCATGTTTTATTGATAGCACTTTTAGAAAATGTACATACACTGACTGTAGAGGGAATTCTTGTTTTGTCCCTGACTTTAGAGGAAATGCTTCTAGTGTTTTACCCTTAGTTAAGATGGTGACATTTAGATTAAGAAACATATTTTTATCTTAATAGAGAAACATCCTTCTATTTCAAGGTTAAGAGATTTTTTTTTCATTCTGTTTTTAAAAATTGAATTTAATCAAATGTACATTTTTTGTTTGTGTTTATAAACACAATATTTTCTTTGCTCCACTGATATGATGAAAAATATGGATAGGTTTCATTATATTGAAATATCCTTTTAGTCCTGAAATAAACCACATTTAGTGGCATATTATTCTATTTATATGCGTTGGATTCACTTTGCTGGTACTTTATATGCAATTCTTGTACATATAACTAAAATTGGTTGTGTGTGTGTGTGTGTGTGTGTGTGTGTGTGTGTTTGTGTGTGTGAGCACATGCTATCTGTAGCAGCTTGAAATAAAGATAATGATTACTTTGAAAAATAAATGGGAAAATTTCCATTGTTATCCTTGTTTTTAAATGTTATAACTCATTTTGATTTTTTTCTTTTCTTATTAACCTTTTGCTTTGCAGTTGTTTTATTCCACCTTCAAAGTAACTATTAACCTGGTACCATTTCACTCAACTGTGAGTTCTAAGGGTGAGGATAGGGTCTACATTTGCTCCCCATTTTATTCTCAGCTCTTTGGAGCAGAGATGTAAGAAGATGGATGTGGAAATGATGTATTCTATAACCCAGGGAACTTTGGTGATGTGCTTTAAATATTAGGATTGGATATTTCTTTATGTTCCATTCTTTTCCTCTCACTTGCTTCTCCTATTTATGAACCATCCTTTACTCCGTAACCTCGTCACCTTGCATTCTCAGTACTCTACTGAAGCTATTCAAGTTTACTCTCACCAGCAACCTTTTAGTTGCCCAGATGATGTTTTCTCAGTTATCATTTTTCTTCTTCTCTCTGTTATTTCTTGTTCTCACTGTTGATATCTTTAAATTCTCTCTACTCTTGGTTTCTGGCACTGTGCACTATACTTTCTTGTTCTTCTACCTCAAAGTACTTTCTAATGATAGGTAATAGAGATGGAATGAAAATTTATCTGGTGTATGATAATGACCAGTGGTGGGAGCTATGGAGAATGGAGAGTACATGTTCTGTGTAACAGGGCATGCGCAACAGAAAATTATTGTCATGCAAAATTGTTGATCCAAAAGTGCAATGTCTCAAGATTTTTCTGGAGAAGCTGGACTTTTAAAAAACTTTAATGTCAATTTACAAATGTTGGTAACTAATTACATTAAAAAATTGAATCCAAACAAAACACATCTGTGGGCTGTCAGCAACCTCTGGGCTAGAGGGTTTTTAGATTCATAATTACAACACTATTTTCTCCTGTAGGAATTTTTGATAATCAGCTTTATTGATATATAATTTACACACAATAAAATAAATATAGTTTAAATGTATAGGTCAATGAGGTGGTTTTTGTTGTTTTTAACAAATGTATATACCTCTGTAACCACTACCCCAAACAAGATGAATAACATTTCCTTGCAACTGTCTGGTAAATCCTTCCTGACCCACAGCTGCTGTTCTGATTTAAGCTACCATAGTTTAGTTTTGCCGGTCATAGAACTTCATTTAAATGGAATCAAACAGTATGTACTCTTCTTTTTTTTAAAAAATGTATTTTTATTGATTTCAGAGAGGAAGGGAAAGGGAGAGAGAGAAGCATCAATGATGAGAGAGAATCATTGATTGGCTGCCTCCTGCACGCCCCCGCACTGGGGGTCGAGCCCGCAACCTGGGCATATGATATAACTGAGAATCGAACTGTGACCTCCTGGTTCATAGGTCAATCAATGCTCAATGACTGAGACGCATCAGCCGAACAGTATGTACTCTTCTGTCTGGCTTCTTTTATTCAGCATAATGTTTTTGAGATTCATTCATGTTCTTTTGCATATCAATAGCTTATTCTTTTAATTGACATGTAATATTTCATTTTATAAATATATAGCAATTTGTTTATCCAGTTTCTTGTTGATAAATATTTTGGGGTTGTTTCCTTTAAAAACTCTAAGTGTTTACTAGTAGTTATAAACCTAGACATCTCTGAGCAAATCCACCTTTTGATTCAGTTAGCTTTTGTTGCAGATAAGTTGCCTTTCTGTTCCACTCACTGCCATTTTCTTTAGCTTGGATTTCTTCCACACCTTTATCACTTTATCATTTATCATCTATTGTTACCATAAACAAACCACCAGAGTGTACTGCACACAGAGCAGATGTGACTCTAGCAACACCTTTTCCCCATTTTAGGTACTAGCTCCTGATGGCAGTGTTCAGTATCTGGTTATAATCTTTATAGTCTATATGATGCAAATCGTATATCCTAAATTTTTTTGTGTGTGTTTGGAAATCTTACTAGTAGGAAAAATGCCTGTTTTCCATTCCTGGATAGTTTCCCTCTCCCTTCCTCTCTGAAATCAATGCCTGAGAAACCTTGTTTTATGTATAAACAGAAGTGAGTGAATTTATTACTGCTTTTACATTACCAAGCCTTGAATAATTAGCTATGAAGTCTTTGTGAATGTAAACCTTGAGATAAAATTGAAAATGTAACAAATATCAAGCTATTTGATGTATGCATTCATGCATTCAACACACATTTAATTTTGCTTGTTCTGATATTTAAAAAAACACACACATGAAAGATACAGTTGAAACACCTTTGTACCCTTCCAAGGTCTCTTTTCCTTCTCTCCTTCCTTCCCCAGTGATAACCACTAATCTGAACTTAATATTTAACTTTTCCATGCATACATATATACTTTTAATGCACATATATTCATAAATAATGTTTAGTGTTGTTTTTTCTTTTTAAAACTACATAAGCAGCAGCAACTTGTATTCATTATTTTGCAACTTGCTTTTTTTTTGTTTAACATCATGTTTGTGAAATTTTCCATGTTGATACATGTAATGCTAGTTTATTCATGATCACTGCTCTGTAGTGTTTAATTGAATGAGTGCACCGCAATTTATGTTTCCATTTTCTTACTGATGGCCATTTAGGTGGCTCCTAAATTTCATTAATATAAGAAATGTATCAATGAACATTCTTCTATTAGTCTCCTTATGTGCATATGTAAGAGACTCTCTAGCGTTTACCTAGAAGTGGAATTGTCAGGTTGTAGGTTGTGCACCCTTCCCCTTCTCCTCATCAAATGCTTTAGTAGCTTATTTACAAGTATTTAACTTCAGTTTCTCCAAGAATTTATAAGAGCACCCATATTAGAGTTTAAACTGAGTCAATATAGCAGGTACAAATTATACGTACTAGTAGGACTGATTAATAGAATAACTTATAAATAGAAATGAAAACTTCAGAAAAAACTATGTTTTAAATTTTCTAACTTTAAAAAATTCAAACTAAGGAAACCCATGTAATAATAGTCTTTTTTTTGTTGTATGAAAGTCGCCTTCAATTGTACCAACTAGCATTGGCATTTTCTTTTAATTCAATTTAACTTTGTAATATGATTTTTTTACCAAATTTTTCATTATACTATTTATCTCATTGAGGCCACATTGTTTCTTGTAGAGCCTGTTTTCCTGCTCTGACCTGAACTGGTTGTTCTTGAGGCCTGCTGCACAGCTGGAATACTAGCATTTCCCTCTCCTGCTCTTTTGACATAAATCCACTATTTTCTGGATCAGGTTGTGACTAAGACTGCTAGTTGCTCTTCAAATAACCCCCTATTTTTTAGTAAGGCAACTAAAGATATTTCCTGGCTCTCTTTGCAGGTAGCTGTGACTATGTAACTAAGTTCTGACCATGGAAAGTGACATCTGGAATTTCCAGAATGTGCCGTTCTTATCCTTCCTTCGTCTATCCTTACCCTCTCTATCCTGTTGCCTGGAACATAGAAGTACGCAAATTGGTGCATCAGCTTGAAACATGCATATGACATAAACACCTTGGGGAAGATGAAGCAACAAGATTAAAAAAAAAAAGAAGCCCAGTTCCCTGATGGAGACTCAGATATGATGCCTGCCTGCTGGCTCTGTGGGGTGGGTTGGGGTGGGGGGTGCTTAGCATAGGAACAATGGCCTCTGCCAGCACTTCTGTCTGGGAGAAAGCTTCCTCTCCAGCTCTTGCCCTGCTGCCAGACAATTCAGTTCCTCCCCATTTGTCCCTGGTTCCTTTCAAGGTGCTGCCCCAGCGCTGTAGCTCAAGATGAATGAGTCTGAGTAGTCAGTACATGGGTGGGCCCTTTAAAAGGAATGCATGGGACTCCAGCAACCCTCTGTCACTTAGCCCACACTGGAACTCTGGGCTGAAGTACCTGGTGTGTGGCTGGGACCCCTCATTCTTCAGAGAGGACCTCCGAAGCTGAGATATTCCTCTCAGTTTTTAATTGCCACACATGGATGTGGGACCAGTCCATTCGGTGTCTCTGCCCCTCCTACCAGTCTCAATGTGGCTTTTTCTGTATATCCTTAGTTATAGGACTTTTTTGTTCAGCTAGATTTCAGGCAGTTCTGACATGGTTGTTTGGTAGTTTAGTTGTAATCTTGATGTGTTTTTGGGAGAATGCAAGTACCACATTTTCCTACACCACTATTTTGACCGGAAGTATCCTGTTCATTTATTTCTAAGGAAAACTTACTGGATAGCTTATGTGGGTTTTCCTTTTGCTGTTTTGGAAAGCTGGCCTATTTTTCAGGTAAACTAGGTACCTTTTCCAGGTAGTTCTCTTCTCTAATGATTGAGAATTATGACAAGGAAGCCTTTATGAGATAGGGCAGGAGGGGCTGATTGCTTGGCAAGCTTTATTTTAGGGTGGGTAGGCTGGGAATTGGGTATCTGGCTATGAACCCTCTAAATGCCCAGTGAGAAAGGTATTTCTCTGGGTAACTGATATCCAAACTAGAATCTTAACTTTCTCCACAGCATTCCATTTATTTTCAGATAAAAGCTCTCCAGTTTGGATTTTATTTCTTATTTTGCTTGTTGGCAAATGCCATTAACTGGTACTCTGGACAAAGGATTTGGGGTAGAGTGTGGTGATGGAGACTAATGTAGCTGTTCTGTTTTACAAATTGTCAATTAATTCCTTAGTTTACATTCTCATTTCTCACTCTTGCTCCGTCTGTACTTGCTGACTCAGAGCCCAGAGTATCTCCAGGGTTCTGCCAGACAGGCTGGCTTCCATCTCTTGTGTTGCTTCTTCATAACATATTCTAAACTATGGTTTCATCCATCTGTTTCACCTGCCAACTTGCTCACATCCACTTTTCTCTCGGAAATGTGTTGCAATCTCTATTGCTGGCAATCCCTCACCTTCATCTCATTCTTTTTCTTCTTAGAGATTTATTCCTTTATGTTGTGATGTACTTTTATTTTAATGGACTCTAGGAGGGATTGTGTACAATACTTGTACCTAGTCCAACATCTTGAACTGGTATCAACAAATAATTTTGAGCACCTACCATGCTAGGTGCTAGAAGAATAAAAATGAGTGAACCTTATTTCCTGGTGTCAAGAAGCTAATAGTGTGGTAGTACTGACTGCAGTCTTATGCAACAAATATTAAAAAGGGATTCTCCTGTTGCAGTTTTGGGTGAGAATCAAAAGCTGAAAATGAAGGGATCACATATTCTAAAGAGAAGTGGCACACCATATTTATAGAATTTGCTAACATATGACTTTTAAAATATGATCTGTGGCCCCATAACCTATTACTTACCCCAAAGGCATATAAAGAGAAGCTAGGGGATTGATTGAGAGGAAAGTGGTAGAGAGGATGCTTTTGCAGAGAGTTGTGAGAATGCCTTGGAGATTCTTCTTCTCGTGGGAGAACTGAGGAGGTATTCACCACTCACTTAAATGGAATGGGGCTATAACAGAATCATTCCAAGGGTTTGACATTATTCCCAAAGGATTGACATTTACAGGGACTGGCAACTGACCTACATCTGCAAACTAAGTTTTAAGGTGAGAGAGGCTACGACTAAAGCAGCTTGTGACAACAGAGGAAAGAGGGCTGCATTTTCAGGGATCCGTACTTTCATCAACATGTGAACAAAGCTGTCTGTTTCCCAAAGGCCAGATATAGGACTCTAGAGTTGAGTCATCTTAAGGGATCACCCCTAAGAAGATCACTCAGAGGTATGAAGTGACCCCAACAGAGGAATAGGCTTTTAGAAACCAGCAACAGAGGAGTTGTAAGAGGCCAACTAGAGGAGGTGTTGCCTAGGTTAAGGAAACTGCAGTTGAGAGATCTCCAGTGACCGGGGAGCTAACCTTTTAGTGAAAGTATCAGCTTTGGACATTTGCAACACTCTTCAATACCAGGTTAAAATTGAAACAGTAAAGGAAAACTTGTTTGGGCCCTTCCTTCTAGCTCTTCCCTGTGTTTCAACGCAGGCAGGGTTTGAGGCAGTATAGTGAGTGTGGGAGGTGAGTTAGAAGAGAAAATGAATGAGGAGGGAAGCCAACCGCACCCCTTCTCCTTCCCCCACCATGAATTTCCTGGCTGAATTAGATCTGAGCTGGGGGAGGGGAGAAGCTTGGAAATAGATGGCAGATTGAATCTGTGATATATTAGATTGGACTGAAATTTTTAATGTCTAAAAAACAAAACTATTTTTTAATATCTGAGAGTGACTGAAAAAGGTATGAGCTCTGTCTGAAATTTCATGCAGGGATGGGGAAAAATGATTCCACAGAGCTTGTGGTGTGAAGCAGTGGTGTGAAAGAATTATATTGCTTTCTGCTTACACCCTACTGTGTCTACCTCATTCAATAAACTAGTTTATATAAGTGCCACAATATATGTATAGTCAAAGTTCAGTGAGTGGTAGCACATAGGAAAAAGTAATAAACTCTTCCCAGGGAGGCCGGACAAGGCCTGACACCTTTTCTAAGAGGAGATAGCACTTGAGCTAGATTTTAAAGAACAAGAAGGAATTTGCCAGTTGAGGATGGGGTAAAAGGACATTCCAGGAAAAGGAAATAGCATCTACAAAAGTAGGGGGTGTATATGGACAACTGCATGTGGTTTCGTGATTTTGAATCACTGTACTGTGGGGGAGAAAGAAATTTCTTCCACCCTTCTAGGCTCTTCTGGCTGACCTAATAATGAAGGTGACATGAGACAGATTAACAAGAGAAAAAAATTAATAATTACATATGTATGTATGGGAACTCCACATACCTGAGTCAGAAAACCCCCCCCCCCACCCCCCCCCCCCATAAATGAGAGGTTCTACAGAAAGGGAAAATGTGTTATATATGGCATCCTGAACCAAGGAATGAGGTGCCTGGAGCTTCTGAGGAGAGGAAGGAAATTCGCAGGATGATAAGAAGAGCAGATGCTTAGTGATTAGAAGTTTGCTCTGCCCTATAGATAGGTCATAACAAGTTATCTCTGGTAATAACCCCTATTAAAGGCAAGGCCCCCAATTTAGACTCTTTTAGGTAGTTAAGGGAGGGGCAGAAGTCTCTCCTAAACCCACAGGATCTCAATTTTTCAGTTAAAAATAATCCATATGCCTAAGTAGCATATTTTAGGGAAGCCTGTTCAAAACCCCTTCAGTAGGGTAAGCTGCTGTTGGGTAGGGAAGGGAGATGGGATTACATTTGGGAAACTGCTTATTCATTTTTTTTTTCTGAAAGGGAGAGAGGGCCAGAAAAGCCAAGTACTTTAAGCAGGGGAGTCACGTGATCATATTTGCATTTTAAAAGATCACTCTTGTCACAGTGTGGTGAGTGGATTGGTGGAGATTGTGGAGACTGGGAAGCAATGCCAGGGTTCTAACCGCACTGGAAGATATAAGCCCTGGGATGTGGGAGCTAACATTGGAATGCAGCCCATCCTTCTTCCAAGAACTGCCTATCATTATGGAAAGATTGAAAACCTCATGACACTTAGTCCTAGAGGCACCTATACCTGTAATCTGGGCCCGGAGGCACCCACTCTCTGTGATTCCCCCCAGCCCGCATGACTTGTAACCTGTAATGATTATCCCATGATCACTTTCCCATGCCTGTAATTCCTACTTTCCCATGTAATCTTGTACTTCCACCCAACTGCTTGTGGTGGGGTGCAGAGCAGACTTTTGTGGATGACCTGCTGCTCTCCCACACTGCTGGCATTATTGGAATAAATGCTCATATATGATTCAACCCCGTCTCTGCTTAATTGGCTCAAGTAGTGACAGGCAGCCCGGACCCCTTGGTTGTCCAGTTATAATATTTCTAGCTAAAGACAAAATAAGTTTTTTGGAGTGTAGGAGGAGGAGCCAATTATGAGAAGTTACCAGAAAAAGCACAATAAACAGAGGTAAGATTATTATGTAGATTTAAGTCATTGACTTCTCTGTTGATAAGAGTTTCTAGATATTTGGTCATCTTTTCCTGGTGCAGAGAGGGAGACACCATTACAAATGGAGATTTTCCTTACTAATGTAGATTTGCCTCACAAAAGGGTAACTTTAGCTCAGTTTTTAGAGCTTCTCCTGTGTGTGCTATTTCTTAAAAATAACCAGTCTAAAATAATCCTTATGCCAAAGAGGCAAATTTGGAGGTGGCAAGTTCACGCTCCCCTTCAGTAGCTTATGATGAAATTGATATCTGCATTCTCCCAATATAAATGATGAGGCTTTATTTCATCTATACTACCCAGGCTTCCTCCTTTCACTAAAACAGATAATAGGACACAACCAGCCTTCTTCCCCATTTGTTAGCTGAGCAGCATGCAGATCTGACATGTGTAGATCACATCAAGGAGCCTGGTGAGAGATGGCAGGACAGGCCTTACAGAGGAGAGTGGTGCCTATCTGATGCCATAATGCTCAGTGAAGGGAAAGGACAGGGGAAGTGTGTTGGGGCTGACTAGCAGACCCTGAGCGATGGATGAATGGATTACTCCAATACAACGTTTGCTGTAAAAGAGAGGGCTAAGGGACTACCTGGCTAAAGGAACCAGACAGCCTCAATTGCCTGCCTTGTTAGGCTTTTATTGTAGCAGCAGTTTGAAATAAAATTTATCTTTTAGATACAATCAGTAGGGTAAGTAATATTGGGAGGACACATGTGTTTGTAGTGTCCTTTAAGTAAGGACACCCAAAGATTAAGCATAAGGATTCTAGTAAAACACCCGGGGGTCTGCATGTGTACAGACTTGTTTGGAAAGATCAAAGAATAATTAGGGGCACCGCCTTTGTCACTCCCCTAAGTCGGAATTCCAATAAATAAGATGGGCAGCCTTCCACACACTTCCCTTTTCTCAGAATGTCCTACTTACAAACTTTCCAACCAAGTCTCCTGTGCTCCCCAACAGAAGTGGAAGCAGAATAAATGGCAGAAACTACGTGGTAGATGATTAGACAACTGGCTAGGGGGGGTCATTTGTACTTACAGGTGATATTCATTCCCCAGGAATACCTAGAAACACCCTCAATGACCCTTAATTGAAAAAGATGGGATTTGGGGCACACTGAATGAAAGAACTAGTACATTTTTAATAGGATCTCTATAGTGCCGACAGGTTAGAGAGACATGAAGAAATTTGGGCCCCAAAGGTTTTTGTTCTGAGAGTGACAGCCATCGTATTGTTTTTTAAAATTACTTTTTAATAGAGAAGATAAAAAACCGAGTGAGTTCTCTTTTGTGTGTTCAATATTCCATTAGTTGAACATCCTCTACATGTGTTTACAGAAATATTTTATGACCTGAGCATAACTTCAGAGGCTGAGAGCATATTTTCCCCAGCATTTGCTTTAGAGCTCACTCAAGTAATCAGTTCCCAGCTTCCAGAACAAATCTTAGTTTCCTGGAACAGCAGTATCATCAGTCATTCATTGATGTATATTTGAATGAAAAAAGTGTTTCATTTCTCCCCCAATAGGTTTACAGTTAAGCTGTCAGTAGTTTGCTGGGGTTCAGAAAGGTTCTCCCCTTTGGTTTGTTTGTTTTATGTAGAGAAAAGGGATTCTGTACTCTCTTTGGTAGAGATGTGCCCCTGGAAATGCTGTTACCCAGTAATAAAAAATGCTGAAAAAAATGCTGAATTTATCATCAGCTGTGTCCATTGAGATTTATCCATTATAAATTAAGGTTCCTTGCATTACAAATGCAAGGTATATATATTTTTGCAGGGTATTCTGTATTTTTTAAACATATTTTTATTGTTGATAGTATTACAGATATCTCCCATTTCCCCCCTTCCTTTCCCCCCTCCTTGCACCCTCCCCAGGTCTTCACTACCATATTACCCATGTCCATGGGCTATGCATATAAGTATATAAGTTGCAGGGTATTCTTTAAAGTAGACCATAATAATAAATAAAATGATACACAGCAATTGCTTAGAACAGTGCTTAGTGGCATAGAGGGAGTATTTGATAAGTGTTAGTTATCACCATCATCATCACCATCACTATCATCATGCCACCCAGTCAGTAGGGATCTGACTAATCCTCCCTAGTTTGCCATCATTCTGTACAGAGTGTACATGTGAGCAGGGGTGCAGAGGATGGGAAGAATTAGAGACAAAGAAAGTTTTCTCCCTTAGGTGCGTGCTTGCTTGCATGGTGATATTTCAATGGAAAAGAAAGTACACTAAAAATTCAGCTTGGTAATGGCTTAACTTGTTTAGGAGAACTTTCCCCTAACCTTTTTCCCAGGAGAAAAGAGGTCCTTTGTCAAATAAGTTCATGAAGCATTACATACTTTAGATCCTTTGGAGAGTCAGAATATCCTTTAGCTGACAGTAGTCGGCAAACTGTGGCTCGTGAGCCACATGCGGCTCTTTGGCCCCTTGAGTGTGGCTCTTCCTAAGCCTTAGGAGTACCCTAATTAAGTTAATGACAGTGTACCTACCTATATAGTTTAAGTTTAAAAAATCTGGCTCTCAAAAAAAATTTCAATCATTGTACTGTTGATATTTGGCTCTGTTGACTAATGAGTTTGCCGACCACTGCTTTAGCACATTAAGGAAGCTGAGATGTACCCAGAAAAAAAAAAAGCTGTTTAATTTTAAAGACTCAGTTGGACAAAGTTCCTTGGCCACATAATTCCTCTTCTAATAACACTTATTAGTGTCCCCAGGCAGTAGTGTTCTAAATGCAATGAATTATATTTTTTCCTCTTAAGAGAAAGGAGCTGCCAGTCACTCTCTATACAGGCAGTCAGGGGGCATCCTGGCATAGGTCTTTGAGAGGCCATCTCAGTTATACAGATTTTCACCAGACAGATGTGCAGAATTCTGGAATGAGAGTGGGCTAGTCATCATGACAAGTCCAGGGAGGGAAGAGACTTCTATGTCCAGCCCTGAGATTTGGAGTCAGGATTATCTATCAAGGTAGAGAAAGTGGCCCTTTTCAAGGCCTAATGACAGGAAAGGATAATAGGACCCATGAAATAAAGTTACCAACAATTTAAAGAGAGTCCAGACTGGTGGTCTGGCTGGCCCTGGTGCTGAGTGAAGAGGAATGCAGAGGCGGTGGTAGGACTAACAATATAATTTGTGGCGCCCAGTGCAAAAATGAAAATGTGGGGATCCTTGTTAAATGATTAATAATTTCAGGACAGGACTAGCAAAGTACTAAACCAACAATGGGGCCTTCTAAGCATAAGGCCTTGTGCAACTGAACAGATTGTACACCCATGAAGCCAACCCTGGATGGTGGTCTTGGTTTTCTAAAGCTGTACACAAAAGAACTGTTCTTGTCCTCATTCTTATAGAGCTGCCTTTCTACCTGAGGCAATAATTAGGTATGAAATGAAATTGCTGGTCACTAAGAGCATGATCCCCTGAAGTCAGTTTTTTGCCCATTTTCTATTGCTGCTGTAACAAATGACCACAAATTTAGTGGCTTAAAACAACACACATTTGGCCTGGCTAGCGTGGGTCAGTGGTTGAGCATCGATCTATAAACCAGGAGGTCATGGTTTGATTCCCGGTTAGGGCATATGCCCAGGTTGTGGACTTGATCCCCAGTGTGGGTGTACAGGAGGCGGCCAATCAATGATTCTCTGTCATCATTGATGTTTCTCTCTCTCTACCTCTCCTTTCCTCTCTAAAATCATTTTAAACATTTTTAAAAATAAACAACAACAACAACATACATTTATTATCTTACAGTCCAGAAGTTTGAACTGGGTCTCACTGGGTTAACACCAAGGTATTGGCAGGGTTAGTTCCTTCTGAAGACTAGGGGAGAGAGAATACATGTCTTTGCTTTTCCCAGCTTCTAGAGGCCACCTGCATCCCTTGGCTTGTGGTTCCCTTCCCATCTTCAAAGCCAGAGATGATGCATTTTTCTGATCATTCTGTACTCACACCTCTCTCTGACTCTACTCTTCTGCCTCCTGCTTCCACTTTGAAGGACAGTGGGCCTACCTGGATAATCCAGGATAATCTCCCTCCCTATTAATTGTCATATTCACAGGTTCCAAAAACAAAGACATCTTTGGGAGACATTATTCTGTCTACCACACTCAGAACCAAACTAAACTGGACCTTGTGTTTAAAACAAATTAATGGGGTATAACATACAAAATGTGCCAATTTCTTAAGTATACAGCTTGATGAAGTTTTACATCAACATATACCTATGTAGTGTGTAAAAATTCATCTGTGTAATCGCCACTGAGATGAAGATATAGAATATATTTACCCTCCCAGAAGGCTCTCACATGCTCCTTTGTTTTTTAATAAGAGATGTATCTCTCTGTTTTTATTTTTATTTATTTTTATTGATTTCAGAAAGGAAGGGAGAAAAGAGAGAGACAGAAATATCAATGATGAGAGAGAATTAGTGCTCGGCTGCCTCCTGCACACCCCCCACTGGGGATTGAGCCCAAAACCTGGGCATGTGCCCTTGACCGGAATTGAGCCCAGGACTCTTCAGTCTGCAGACTGACACTCTATCCACTGAGCCAAACCAGCTTGGGCTCACATGCTCCTTTTTAGTCAATATCCACCCTTTAGAGGTGACCAGTATTCTGTCTTCTATCACTGCTCAGTAACCTCTTATAAACCACTCCAAAATTTGGTGGCTTAAAAGAAAAAACACTTTATTTGCTTATAATTCTGTGGGTCAGTAATTTCAACTGAGCTCAACCAGGCAATTCTTTTGTGGCCTCACTGTGGTCAATCATTTGGTTGCAGTCATTTGGCAGCTTGACTGGGTCTACAAGGTCCAAGATGGCCTCGTACATGTATCTGGTGGTTGGTGTTGACTGTCAGCTGAGCCTCAATCCCCCAAGAGGTGAGACTGGGATGCTTTATAGGGAGACCTCATGGCAGCAAGGAGACAACAAATTGCCCAGAATTGTCAAAGCAAGTCACAAGGCCATCCTAGATTCCAGGGGTAAAGAAAAAGCTTGTGGCCATTTTTTTCCCCCATCACACTACCATTTGTTAATTTTACCTGTTCTTGAAATTCATATAAATGGAATCATACCAAAAGTATTCTTGTTTCTGATTTCTTTAGTTCAATATTATGTATATGAAATCCAACCATGTTTTTTTTGTTTGTTTGTTTTTTTGAAAGGCAAATATCTTTACTTCTACTAGAAGGGTATGCAGCACATGGTCTGGAAGCATGTGAATACTGAGCAGGTGGTCTGCTTGGCTTTTTAATCCTGACACACATGACCTGTCCTCACTCTTGATTGGAGCTCAGGCACACAGTGTTTCGAGATTGGCTAATTCAAAGGGAGGGGTTGGCCTTTGCTGTTTCAAGATGGCGGCCCCCATGCAGCCAACATGGAGGCTGCCAAGTCACGTGAGCCAAAATGGCAGCAGTCTAAACTGTTCTTTGCCAGAAAAGATGACATATTTATTCTCACAATTCCCCGCTTTTCTTCATTTAAACTCTTTTTTTCAAACTCGGCTAACATTCATTGACTTTCATGCTTTACAGTGTCTAGGAGAAGACTAATTTGCTGTTTGGCCAATGCAGTTCCAATTAGCTCTTGGATAAGACATGAGATGATGTGACATTTCATCACTGTAGCTCCTAATCAAAGGGATGAGTGTGGACACCATCGCTCTAGTGCATCAGAGAAAGGACCCTTGATCCCAGATTCCAGCTCACTTGTCACTAAAGCTGCCGATGCCTTAGGGCCTCAGTGACAGTCCATGCACTGTGTTGTCAGGGATGGATGTACAGCACTGACCCCAACATTACACATATTTCTCCTTCTTCTGGCAGAATCGTGTCCAAGGCCAACCTATTCTCCCAGGTCATCCTGCTGCTGGCATCTAGCTGTTCAGCTGTACCTTTAACTGTGTCTTGAGTGTAGTTAATAAGCCTTTGCTGGTTCTAGACAATATAATTAATCCACCACATTCTTATTCACAGTGGGCCACCAGCACAGGACAGACTCAAATCCTGCAGTAATCTGATTTCTAGTCTTAAACTCCTTGGCACTCTTCCTGGAACCCCAATGGGATCTGTGTGTATATGGGGATCAAAGAAGCCCCCTGGACTCTCTCCTCTTCCTAGTCTGTCTATTGAAAAAGGTTTACGATATGCCAATGTGAAAGGGATAGCCAGTTGTATCAGAGCGCAAGGTCCACTCCAACTGCTGGGCAAGGTCACAAGTCAGGGTCCCCATGACACCACCAGACATCAGCACGGGGTACCGACAGTACAGCATGATGGGCTTCTGAGGATACTCAGCCATTTACGCATCCGGATACATTTCTCATAAACTCCAAGCACTGTTCCCCCCTTGAGAGGCAGGAGGTGTAGTTTACATCGGAGGACGGGGCCAGATCGTTTTGGCGGAGCTGGGGGGGGGGTGTCCTTGCTCTTTACCTCTGTTGTATGGGAACAATAGGGGGAGAGTCTTACAGGAAGCATTTACCCAGGCGGTTTCCTCCTTGTACAAGGCAAGCACATATTCCATCCTGTTACTGTCTGAGGTCCATCCGAATGGAAATGGGACCACTTGGGCCTCTAGCCTTCCTGCTGCGCAAGCATAACAGTCGCTTTTATTTAGGGTGTGTACAGAATATTTAATCCATTCCACCCAGGTATTCGTTCTGTTATATCCTACTTCGATTTGCATGGTGGTGGCAGTGGCCTAGGGCCGGGGTCGGCAAACTGCAGCTCGCGAGCCACATGCGGCTCTTTGGCCCCTTGAGTGTGGCTCTTCCTAAGCCTTAGGAGTACCCTAATTAAGTTATTAACAATGTACCTACCTATATAGTTTAAGTTTAAAATATTTGGCTCTCAAAAGAAATTTCAATCGTTGTACTGTTGATATTTGGCTCTGTTGACTAATGAGTTTGCTGACCACTGGCCTAGGGGATCTTGTCTTGTGACATCTATTCCTAAATCTAGTCCTAGCCAGTCTTTTGACCTAAAGGCTGAACTATCCAAGTCATTCATGTTATCTATAATCAATAACTTAACTGGGTAAGCATGATCCAGATTGTACACCTTTCTCCAGCCTACATTGTAAGCCCCTGCAATTTGCCAAATCCCTAAAGCAAATAGAATTCAGTACATGATAGTTATTAAGAGAGCTTACAATTTTTAGCATCAATTTCAAGAGGACATGTCCTGATATGGCTGTTCAAGTTGAGGTGTGTCTTCCCTTAATCCATGTGTGATAGGTCCAACCTTGCTCTGCAGTCTGAACAGCAGTCAGGTAGGGTCCTTCCCAAGAGGGTTCCAATTTGCTTCCCTTCCAAGTCTTGATTAGAACAAATGTAGTCTTCCGGTCGATGGCGATGAACCAGAAACTTAAGAGGGCCTTGGGTCAGGAGGCCTTCTAACCTGAGAGAGATTAAAGTAGAAGAGATACCCAGTACATAGTTCTTAAGAAACTGGTCCCTAGTCTCCATTGTAGGAGGATCTTGAGGCATTCCAGGACCTATTGGAATCATCTACAGCCAACTCTAGGTAAAAAACAAAACAAAAAATGTTTCTTAAAATTTATACCATAGGAAGGTTGTCAAACACATTCTACCAAAAGATTATATAGTATTCAAAGTGACAAGAGGGTATTAAACACAAACATAAGCTAGTAAAACTTCAGTTTCCACAACTAAGGTTACTTTTTTAAATACCCGATTAATATAACATATAATAATTTATAGAACTTTTGCTTTAGAAAAGGACTAACCAAAATAAGGTTTATTTTCTAACTTCATTTGTCCTTGGTTGCGATCAGCAAATGGTACTAATTGCATTTCTGCTATCATTCTTCATGAGTACATTGATATAAGCTATTTACTCTCTGGAAAAATGCAAATCATTAACTCTTAAGTGTCTTTGGTTTAGGGAAGATAGGATTTACTAGATAGCTCTAAATTGCTATTATTTCAATTTTTCTATTCTACTTATTCTGGCTTACTGGCCTGTGTCATTTATTCAACTTCTTTTCAACATTTTTCTTTACAAACATTTTATAACTTTCACAAATCTTTCTTTAGAAATCTTACAGCTTTAGAAACCATTTTCTTTCTCCTTCAAAACGCCTTTTCATTCCTCATGCTTTCTGTATTATACCAAAACCATAATTTTTTTTCATAGCAAAATGCAAAAACCTTACTGTTTCAATGATCACCAAAAAGTAAACAGCCAAATTTTCTTAGATTGACATTTATGAACACATTTTAAATGTACTCTTACTTTCAGGAAAATGTAACTTCAACAAAGTACAAGAGACATTTTGTAATAAAAGCTAAGAGCAGGTAAATTACAAATTGCCTAGCAATCAATGTGTCAGCATTTTATGTTATTTAAAAATATTTAGATGTTTATTCTGGAGAACCGCTGCTCTAAAGCCTTTAAGTTATCAAAGACTTTGGAAAATTATATATACGTCTAGGAGGCTGGAGAAAATGGTGGGGGCGTGGGGGGCGGGGGAAGGGAGCAAGCCCCACAGCCTATTCCCAGACCTCTAGCTGCTTGGATTAAAAACTGCCACATATTTCCCCAACCATGTTTTTGTGCGTGGCAGAAGGTTGTTTTTTATTACTATTGCTTATATTCCATTGTATGAATATAGCACAATTTATTTATTTATTCTACCATTGGTGAACATTTGACGCATTTCTGTTTGTGGCTATTACAAAGCTGCTATTAATGATCTTGCACATGTCTTTTGAAGGGCATAGGTACTTAATTATCTTCAAAAGAATCAATAATCTCTTGGTGCCCTGACTGGGAATCAAACCAATGACCTCTTCGTTCCTGGGTCGAAGCTCAACCACTGAGCAACATTGGCAAGGCTGC
>NW_006299876.1:681542-681929 GCF_000327345.1 Myotis davidii
ATTCTACTTATTCTGGCTTACTGGCCTGTGTCATTTATTCAACTTCTTTTCAACATTTTTCTTTACAAACATTTTATAACTTTCACAAATCTTTCTTTAGAAATCTTACAGCTTTAGAAACCATTTTCTTTCTCCTTCAAAACGCCTTTTCATTCCTCATGCTTTCTGTATTATACCAAAACCATAATTTTTTTTCATAATTTTTGAATTCTTAACCCTTAGAAACCTTAATTTTTAGGTGGGATGTAAGTAATTAATATTCCTCAGATTAGCAATACATTCACATTTTAAGAGATATTTCAAATAAAATATAAGACTTATTCATTAATAGATTCAAATCTATCCTCTATATTTTCCCTAAGAGCAAACTCAAATTACTGTTTCAGT
>NW_006299876.1:682052-694930 GCF_000327345.1 Myotis davidii
ATTGGAGGAAAGGGGGGGTGGGGGGGGAAGAGGAAGGGAGCAAGCCCCACAGCCTATTCCCAGACCTCTAGCTGCTTGGATTAAAAACTGCCACATATTTCCCCAACCATGTTTTTGTGCGTGGCAGAAGGTTGTTTTTTATTACTATTGCTTATATTCCATTGTATGAATATAGCACAATTTATTTATTTATTCTACCATTGGTGAACATTTGACGCATTTCTGTTTGTGGCTATTACAAAGCTGCTATTAATGATCTTGCACATGTCTTTTGAAGGGCATAGGTACTTAATTATCTTCAAAAGAATCAATAATCTCTTGGTGCCCTGACTGGGAATCAAACCAATGACCTCTTGGTTCCTGGGTCGAAGCTCAACCACTGAGCAACATTGGCCAGGCTGCAGCTATTCTAATAAGTACCTCATTGTTAATTTGATTTGCATTTTGATGACTAATGATGTTGAACATTTTTTTTACACGTTTAATGGTCATTTGGCTATCTTTTTAAAATGAAATGCTGTTTTAAAAAATGGGTTTTTGCCCAACTGGTGTGGCTCAGTGGTTGAGGTTTAACCTGTGAACCAAGAGGTCATGGTTCAATTCCCGGTCAGGGCACATGCCTGGGTTGTGGGCTCAGTCCCCAGTGTGGGGTGTGCAGGAGGCAGCTGGTCAAAGATTCTCATCATTGATGTTTCTATCTCTTTCTCCCTCTCCCTTCTTCTTCAATAAAATTTTTTTTAAAAAAGAGTATATTATAAATTACTATTGTAAATTTTAGATGAAGTTGGAAAATTCCTAGAAAATATTACTTATTAAAACTGATTAAGGAAAAATTAGGCCACTTTACTCCTACTCACCTTTGTAGGCCACATTTTCATAAACTGAATTAAATCAATAAAAGTTGTCAGGATTTTGTCAACATTTCTTCTTTCTTCAGTACTATGTGAAAGGAGGTGGGATTGGGAGCACTAAAACCTTTGTTCCCCTAGTTCTCTTTTTAAAGTTTACAGTATAAGGTTGTTCCCCTTTCCTTGTCTAGCTGCTCTTAGTGAATGTGGGTTAGTTAAAACAAGACTATTTTTATTAATTTAATTATGAATCTTAACTCAGGATATAGCAGAATAAAACAGAATTACACAATTTCAACCCTCCTGCCTCCCAGTTCCTATATGGTTCTTCTATGGTAGCCCACAGTAAAAGTCAAGCACATATTCAACAGTAATTGATAAAGGGGAGCAGCTAATGCAACCATGTTTGCTGCTTTCTAATAGTCTAAATTAACATATGGTTAAAGATCAGGAAAATCTGGACTATGAATAGTCAGAATGTAGCTGAGACCAGTGGTCTATAAACTGGTTCACAGGTCAACTATATCAGGATCACTTGGGGGCATTTTGTCTGGGCCAGGCCTGGAAATCTGCATTCTATAAGTCCATTGGGGGATTCTGATGGACATTTAAGCTTGGAAATCACTATCTTGTGCTAGCTCAAGCATCAATTGTCACAAATGTGCTATTTAAAATACATATATTTTTATTGATTTCTGAGTAGAAGGAAGAGGGAGAGATAGAAACATCAATGATTAGAGAGAATCATTGATTGGCTGCCTGCTGCATGCCCTACACCAAGGATTGAGCCCACAACCCAGGCATGTGCCCTGACCAGGAATCAAACTGTGACCTCCTGGTTCATAGGTCAACGCTCAACCACTGAGCCACACCGGCTGGGCTCAACTGTGCTATTATATTTAAGATGGCTCTGCTCAATAAATATGGAATGCAGAAATTCTATATTTGTAATCAGACTGAAGTGTAAACTGATATGACGATTCTGGAGAACAATTTAGCAATATTTAATATAACTGGAAATGCATGCATGGGGGAAGTTCCACTTCTAAGCATATAGTCACAGACGTACTCTAGGAGATGTGTACAATGTTGTTAATTGCAACAAAAAGAGGCTGTGGGGTGGCATGGGGTTGGGCTTGTCACTACTACCCTAACCAGAAAAAAAAAGTTGACTTCACCTCTTCCTGTTTATTCACTCATCAGCTATAGCCTGTGGTGACCTTTAGGTACCCATGCCCTCACAAGTCTTCTCCTTGCCATCGGATTAAAATCAGAGCGGTATTCATTTTACACGCTAGTACAAATGCATTTATAGTAATACCATAAGTGGATTTTGGAGGTGGCATTATTGGTAAGCTATTTCTAAGAAGTTTTAGGGCAAAAGGGCCAGTCAGTTTCCTACAATTCTAGTCCAGTACTTTTTCCTCAGAGACTGTGTCCCCAGGCTTTCTGCACAGGTCAGTCTATGCTTGTCCTGAGATGAAAGGCTGCTCACAAATCTGCCACCTAGCTGGTTGTGGGGAAGCACGGGACTTCGTTGGAAACCTGTAAGGAGCATTCTCCGAAAAGTTGGGGGCCTCTACGGGGACCTTGTCAAAGGCAGCAGCCCCTGCCTTGATTTTTCCAAACAGGTCTGAGCCTCCAGGTGTTTTGCTGGAATCTCTATGTTTAGTCTTTAGACCCAACCTCGTAGAAGCATGTGCTTTCTCAAGGATACTTACCCTGCTGATTGTATCTAGAGGTTAATTTGAGTTCAAGCTGTTGTTACAATAAAAGCCTAAGGAGGCAGGCAATCGGGGTTGCTTTGGTGTCTCCTGGCATACATGCCCCTGGCCTTCTCTTTCACAGAAACGTGTGTCAGAGTAGTCCATTCATCCATCGCTCAGGGTCTGCTGGTCAGTCCTGGCAGCTGGTTCTTCCTCTCCTGCTTCAGCCCCTACCTAATGCCCCACCCTTAAGACTCTCCAATCTTGGGTCCTGAGAATCTATTCCTCTGTCTCACACCATGGCACTTGGCTCATCTATCCTTGCCCTCCCCTCCAAGCGTGATGATCCAAGCGTGTCCTGTCAGCCAGAGAATGTGAGCCTGTGTGAGAGATTGTGTGTCTGAGTATGTTTTTGTTGCAGCTATGGGGGTGGGAAGACCGAAAATTGTGAATACTTCAGTCAATGTTCGAGTGATGTTACTTACAGATACTTGAGAACTAACATGGAGAGAGGAAATCCAGTTTGTCTGTACAAACTGAACGCATGAGATCTGCTTCCTCTTCATGATTAATTTGACCGTATGCACAATGGTAACCATACAAGTTGTCAATATGGGCCAGATAAAATTGTAAGCTATGTTTATTTACAATGTGACATTGTTTTGAACTTGTGTTCATTATCTACAATGATTTTCTACCCATGTACTCTGCTCACATGGGAAAAAAAATCAGAGGATTTGATTAGCATTTCTGAGATTAACTGCCCAGGTGCCTCCTCTCTTTTCTCTTGGCATCTGCTGGGAAGCTACATTGCAGAGGTCATGGTGGTTGCAAAGTACAAGAAAAGAGAGCATATGTAATACAAGGTGTAATTTTCCTAAAGCAGTATAAAACTGTTCCTCAGTACTCAGCACATATAGCTTATATTTACTGTATATGCTTTTTCTCTATTCTATTTACCACCTTTGATTCCTGGGAGATTAAATCTGCACAGCGTAGATACATACTAATATGATGAACTTTAAAATGTTATTTTCCTTCCTTTATCATCAATGATTATCATTTAAAGTTGTTATGAAAGCTTTGTGACAGAGGTTATACTAAAATTGAAAGTATACGAACTTACTGAAAATCATGTAAAAATTAGCTCTGTTTCTAATGTGGTTTCTCAGATTGATTAATTTATGCGATTGAATTGTTCTATTCTCTTGTAAACATACATTCACACTTTGCAAACTTGCACACCTGCAAAGTAAAGTGTGATGGTATTTGTGATGTTATCATTGTTTCATCAAGAATGATAACCCAGTCAGGTTACTTTTAAAATCTCACTTTACAGGCCATTATATATCACCTTCCTATTTCAATAGAGTGGAAATTGATTCCATAAAGGTCTTAAAGGTCAGAAGCATTGTAAATTTAATAATAATACTTTTAAAATACCTTGGCATTTATGAAGCGTTGTTGGACTAGTTTAGAAATAGTTTGAAGTTGTTATAAAGTTTAACATTGTATAAAAGGACTTCCCCAAAAGATACATGTATCAGTTTGGATATGGTGAACTTTTTTCTTTAGGGATGTATGTGTCTTTTAAAAGCTTAATGTCTTCGTATTGAAACCATGACAAAGATACCCCTCTAATAGGTTTCAGTCTGAATTTTAACAAGTATTATAGAAATCATGGAATTGTCTCTGTTTCTCCCTTTCTACTAGTATATCTTTCATTATTCCATTGTACCTCCCTTTGGCACTTATACACACTATCATGTAACTGGAACTATGTCAGGTGCTAGGGATCTTGAAATGAAAGGATACAATCAGTCTCTGCCCTCAAGAGACTAAGTCTAGTTGGTGAGAAGAAGTATAAAAAATTACAGTATTGGGTGTGGAGTTGTCAGGAAAGTCTGCCTGGAGGAGGTGATGGCTGAGCTGGAAGGATGCGTGAGAGATGACATCGAGATGAAATTAATCTTATCTGGAATATTAATGGGGTTTGGCCATGATAGCTTTCTTTATACCAAAAATGGCAGAGTAGGGCACCCCACGGTTTTATCCCTCCATTAAAGCAACTAATGAGCCGGCAAAAACTGTCAGAATCAACTTTGCAGAACTTTGGAATCTAGTCGAAAAATGTCTAACAACCAGGGGAAAACTTAATGAAGAAGCTGGTGCATTGCAGCAAGAGAGTTCTCTGGTGTTTTAAATAGTCTATCTATCCTTCCCCATATTCCACGCCTGTACTCCTGGTGCCAAGGACCTGAGGGGGCAATACAGACCTTGTTCTCAAAGACTTGTGGTTGTGTATTTTGATCTGTCTGGTGGTTCCCTGAAGGACTGGTGCACAGGGCCTGCCTTTGTTTCTCCTAACTCAGACCATTCTCAGGTTTGGGGCAGCTTCCCAGGTAGCATTTGATAAAAGCACTTAAAGGCACAAGTATTGGCTTTAGCAGCCCGGGACAACAGACAAGACACATCAGAAGGCCTGGGAAGAAACAGCTTTAGAAAGGAGATATGTCGGGGAATGTGTGCTTTTAAAAGCTCCTGTGTAAAGCATGGAATCAAGAAGGCCATGCATATGCCCAAGACAATACACATACTCAGAAAAGGCTTAATCTTCAGAGAATATCCTAAACTTTCACCTCTGGCTGACCTTCAGGGTCTGCACAAGCAGAAAATAAAGGTGAAGGCATTGTTGCAAATAGCCTGGCTAAGCATTGAAAGGAGTGTCCCAACACAGAGGCAATCTTCAGGGTGGGAGAGTTTTAAAAATTCTTTTTAAAAAAATATTTTGAGACTTCAGGTGGCTATCGATAGATTTCTAATCCATTGACCACTAAACCTATGGAACACAGACTTCTATGACCACATATGCTAAAGAATAAAAAGTTTACAAACATAATTTAGAAAAGTAACTAAAACAACAATCCTAAACAAACAGTAACAACAAACAAAACAAAAATTGAGTTAATTTTTGTGTATGGGGTGAGGAAATAGTCTACTTTCATTCTTTTACATGTGGATATCCAGTTATTTCAGAACTATTTTTTAAAGAGACTGTTTCTTTCCCATTAAATGGTCTTGGTACCCTTGTTAAAAATCAGTTGACCATAGATGTATAATTCTATTCCATTGATCTGCATGTCTATCTTTATGCCAGTATCATTCTGTTTTGACAGTCTTACCTTGTAGAAAGTGTGAACCCCCAACTTCATTATTTAAATAGTGTTTTGGCTACTAGGGTCCCTTGCAATTCCATGTTAATTTTAAGATCAACTTTTACATTTCTGCAAAAAAAAAAAAAGGACTCAAAGTTTTTTTTTAAAAAAATATATTTTATTGATTTTTTACAGAGAGGAAGGGAGAGAGATAGAGAGTTAGAAACATCGATGAGAGAGAGAAACATCGATCAGCTGCCTCCTGCACATCTCCCACTGGGGATGTGCCCACAACCATGGTACATGCCCTTGGCCGGAATCAAATCTGGGACCTTTCAGTCTGCAGGCTGACTCTCTATCCACTGAGCCAAACTGGTTTCGGCAGGACTCAAAGTTTTAAGGGGGATTGCATTGAGACGATTTTGGTAGTTTGTATGGTTTTTAGGAATTTGTGTTTCATCTAGGTACCTAATTTGCTGGCATGTAATCGTACCTAGTATTTTCTTATAATCCTTTTTATTTCTGTAAGATCAGTAGTAAATGTCCTCCCTTCAAATCAGATTTTAGTAATTGAATCTTTCTTTTTCTCTTGAACAATCGTCTTAAAAATTTGTCAATTTTATTGATCTTTTAAAAGAACCAACTTTTGGATTTACTTTCTCTATATTTTTCTCTTCTCTGTTTTGCTTCTCTTGATTCTAATTTTTGTCTTTTTTTTCCTTCTGCTTGCTTCTAATTCCTTAAGGTGGATAGTTATATTATTAATTTAACAGTTGTAGGTTTCTTTTTTTAAATGTAGGCAGCTATAAATTTCCCTCTGAGCACTGCTTTCACTGAATCCCATTAGTTTTGGTATGTTGTATTTTGTTTTCATTAATCTCTACTTATTTTCTAATTTCCCTTGTGATTTTTTCTTTACCCACTGGTTATTTAGCAGTGTTGTTTAATTTTCACATATTTGTATATTTTTCATTTTTTCCTGTCTTATTGATTTTAATTTCATTCCATTTTGGTCAGAGGACATAGTATGATTTCAATCTTCATAAACTTATTAAGACTTATTTGGTGGCCTAACATATGGTCTATCCTGTAACAGCTTCAATGTGCACTTGAGAAGAATATGTAGTGTGCATTTTTTGGGTTGACTGTTCTGTAGATGTTTGTTAGGTCTATTTGGTTTATAGTGTTTTTCAAGTCTTGTATTTCCTTATTGATCTTCTATAAAGCTTTCTGTCAATTTTGGAAAATGGAGTATTTAAGTCTCCAACTATCCCTATAAAACTGCCTCTATCATCTCTCAATTCTGTCTATTTTTGGCATATATTTTGAACTCTGATTTTAGGTGCATAAAGTGTATATACATTTATAATTGGTATATCTTGATGGATTGACATTTTCAACATTATATAATATCCTATTTATCTCAACATTTTGCCTGAAAATCGCTGATATTTGGAGAGCTACCTCCACCTGTCAATTGTGTAGCGTTTGCAAGGAACAGCTCCATTTCCCATAATTCTCAGGGAATGGGCCAAAGAAGGCGGGTCCCAGAAGGCCATGCGGCCTGACAGTTGTGACGCAGCACTTGGTCACAACGCTTTGGAGTTGGCGAGGTGCGATAGTCAGCTTTGGTGTTAGTGAGGAAAAGGAGGGCGTGAGGTAGGAAAGAGGCCGAGGCCGAAGCCGGGACTTGGCTGGGGCTGGACTAAGACTGAACTGGGAGGCGAGGGGCGCACGGATTGGCAGCCGCAGCTTTTATTTTTGACGGTGACGGTGGCGGCGCGGCCTCGTCGCCGGTGAGGTGGGCGGTTAACTAGGCCTCAGCGGCCATGGCGGCAAATTTTGGAGACTGTGCCGGCGGGTTCCGCCACGACGAGGTGATCAGTTTCATCAACAACGAAGTCCTCCTGAACGGAGGTGGCCGTGATTTCTACACGACCCTCCGCTCGCAGTCCTGGAACGAAATCGAGGACCGACTTCAGGCCGTCCTGACCGACCCGCAGGTACCGCGCATGCGCCAGAGGGCCAGCACCTGGAGCGCGCTCGCTTTGGGAGTGCGCGTGGCCGCGAGGCAGCGTGAGCAGTTAGTGTGCCAGGTCCGGCAGCTGCAGGACCGGGTGGAGGAGCTGGAGGAAACCGCCTCGGGTCTGGCTCCAGAGCTACAGAGGCTTCACGTGGAGCATGAGAACATGACCTTGCAGCTGTACTTAACACGGACTGCCCTGGAGCAGGCGCTGAATGAGCGTGATATGCTTCACTCACAACTGCCCCTGGTTGCAGGGTCGGTCCAAGTTGCCCGAATGAGCCATGAAATGATGCCTGGGCCTCAACCCGGGTGGTTCGGGGCCTCAGCATGGCCCCTGAATGAAGAGCAGCAAAGAAATATGGAGGCCATGGGGATGCCTGGCAGTCCCTGGGCCCAGAACATGCCACCACCTCTGCCAGTGTTAGTGCCATACTCATTTCCATTTCACCCACCATTTCCACCGGAATCCCCATTCTTGCCACCTCTACCACCAGGAGCAGTATTCATGGAAGCAGGAGGGGCAGTAATGCTACCTAACCCGCCTCCGGGGTTCTATACCCCTAACCTGCCTCCGGGGTTCTATACCCCTAACCTGCCTCCGGGGTTCTATACCCCTAACCCGTGGGCTGCAGTGTGGGCACAGGAGGAGATGGCCCCACTGTGGAACCATAGGATCCCCAGCCAAGAGGAAGGCCCTGAATTCCTTCAGGGTACAGTCCCCTTTGGGGACATCAGAAGCCTTAGCCAGGAACAAGATCTAGAGAGGCCACAGGGCATGGTGAACCTGAGTGATAATAGGAATCACAGCCATGAAGACAGTGCAGTGGGGCCCCAGGGGATAGTTCCCCTTTGGGATTGCTGGAGCCACAGCCAAGAACAACATCTAGAGAGGTCCCAGGGCATGGTTACCATGAGTGACATCAGAAACAGCCAGGAGGAAGGCCCAGAGAGACCCCAGAATATGGTCCCCCTGGAGGCTAGTGGGAGGCAGGGCCAAAAAGAAAGTTCAGAAAGACCTCAGGGGGTGGTTCATCTAGGGGGAAACAAAAGCCACTGCCAGGAAGGAGATCCAGAGAGTCCCCAGGGGACTGTCCCCCTTGGAAGCAGCGGGAGCCAGAGCCAGGAAGGAGATCCAGAGAGTCCCCAGGGGACTGTCCCCCTTGGAAGCAGTGGGAGCCAGAGCCAGGAAGTTCCAGAGAGTCCCCAGGGAACTGTCCCCCTTGGAAGCAGTGGGAGCCAGAGCCAGGAAGTTCCAGAGAGTCCCCAGGGAACTGTCCCCCTTGGAAGCAGTGGGAGCCAGAGCCAGGAAGTTCCAGAGAGTCCCCAGGGAACTGTCCCCCTTGGAGGCAGCGGAAGTCAGAGCCAGGAAGGAGATCCACAGACACCCCAGGGGACATCCCTGGGGGGCAGAACAAGGCATGACATGAGAGAAAATAAAAAGAAACAGCAGTTTTGGAGGCAGAAGTCCAAGCAACCAGAAGGGATAAGAGCCTCAGAATCCCAGCACCATGAGATGTCTGCCTTATACTACAATGGACAGAAATGGCACTGCAATTGGTGTAGAGGTGTAAATTTTCCATGGCGCAAGTTCTGCCATGTTTGCAGGAAATTCTGTATTTGAGAGTGGAGACCTGGACCCAGGACAGACTTATTTCAGGAAGGTAAGTAAGAATGTAAACATTACAAAGAAAAATAAGTTTTCCTAGGACAACCTTCTGATCAAAAAGTAACTCATTTACTTTACAAAAATTTTGAAACCAAAATTATCATAGAAAAAATTAAATAAAATAATCCATTATTCCATTACTCAAACTAACAACTTTTTATCATGGTGGGTACACACACAAACACATATGTATTTATATTATTTTTTCTTTTAAATTAGATTTATTGGGGTAACATTGTTTAGTAATATTTTTAAAAATAAACTCGAACAAAGAGAGAATGTTTTTTAATATCACACTCTTTAAATAGGGTATTTCTCCTAGTTGCATTTAAGTATGCAGGTGGTCTAGTCTGGATGGCTGATGCTGATTGGTTGACACCCTGGAGATGCTGAAGTCATGAAGCCTTTTTCTCCTTTTCACTCCTTTCTGTTGTCTTTAACCTCCTTTTCCTGATAATGCCATATCTTTGGCTGGGAAGAGCCATGGGTTTTTTAGAGTTATACGCTATATTGAATTTTAGAAGCACTGCTTTTCCTTGAAAATGCTATTGTTCCTTTGTAAACTACTGCAGTGTTCATGTTTGCTTGTTTTTTGTTTGTTTGTTTGTTTTTTTAAGTCTTACAGGTGAAGGCCTGATTTTGTGTTTCTGAGTCTCACAGAATTTGCTTGTTGCTGAAGAAGCTGAACCTGCCCCATGAAAAGATCTCCCAAGAGCCTAAAGATATCAAACCAGCCAAGAAGAGTGAGCAGTCAAGAAAGAAGAAATGTGTTGGCATTCATCAGGGGGGAGAATGGGGGCAAAATAATTTTGTTAAAATTTAATTTCTCTGTTGGGACAAGGAATTAATTGATAATATTGCAGTGTTAAATCCATAGATAGCAAATTCAATGAATTTGATGAAATTTATTTAAAAAAGTTATTCTCTAGCATGTGTTTGGAACTAGACTTATATGTTAAATATCTGGTGTACACGCCCTGGCCAGTTTTCGCAGTGGTTAGAACATTAGCTCATGCACCAAAGGATTACAGGTTCCATTTGTGGGCAAGGGCATGTACCTGGGTTGTGGGCTCCATCCCTAGCCTCACTATCCCTGGCCTCAGTTGGGAGGCAACCAATTGATGGATGTGCCTCTTGTCATATCGATGTTTCCCTCTCTCTCCCCCTCCCTCCCTTCTACTCTCTCTAAAAATCAACTGAAGAAATATCCTAAGGTGAGGATTAACAGGAAAAAAATACCTGGTGCACACATTATAACTTATTTGGTGAGTTTGGTTAGATAACAGAAGAGATACTTTGCCATTCATCAGGGGTAAAAGGGGGGGGCAAAATAATTTTGTTAGAATTTAATTTCTCTGTTAAGACAAGGAATTAATTGATAAGATTGCAATGTTAAATTCCACAGATAGCAAAATAAATCATAGGTGATTTCTTTGCCTTTTATGTAGTGTGACCCTTAGGTAAACCCAATTGAAATAACATTCAGATATTTTTGCAGTTCTGAGAGTAACATCAAATAGAAATGCTCATCACCTTAATCCCAATGGAGACGAATGGGCAGTGGCCAAGATCAGAAATAGCCTCACAAGGATGTAAGCGGGACTTTTCTAGTATTCTGCTGAGTTCCTCCCTTGAGAGGAACAGCTGTCCTGGTTGCCTGAAAGGCCACTGGGTGACTGTCTTAAAGAAGGGCAGTGCTTCAGGAGTGTTGGCTATACACTCAAGCCCTGATCCTCGGCCACTTTCATCGCAAGTCCCCTTCCAGCCAAGAGTGGATGAAGAGCAAAAGGAATTCCAAGGCCAGACGTTGCACTTCCCTTGGGAAGGCTAACGGGGTTAAAAATAGACTGGACTGGGTGGGACAGGCACTCTTGAGAATGCTCCTTCCACTTGGTGTATTCTGGGCAGGCTCTCCACTCCTGAGGCAGCTGCTGCAAGGGGGCAGCCAAGGTGGAGCGGGGGTGGGGGCAGGGAGGAGGATTTAGAACGATTCCTGGTCACAGGAACATACCTGGGTTACAGGTTTGAGCCCAGTCCAGGTGTGTATGGGAGGCAACCAATTGATGTGTCTCTCTCACATTGCTGTTCCTCTCCCCCTCCCCACCCTGTTCTCTCTCACCCCCTCCCCCTCTTTCCACGCTCTGTAAAAATCAATGGAAAAAATATCCTCACTCCTAGGGTGTCCAAGTCCACATAGTCCCTCAAAGGTGGGCATCTCTGCTGCTCTTGGGCCCATGGGGCACAAGAGATGAGGTATTTTTACCTAGACTCGGAGACCTAATGCCTGGGGTCCAGCCTCCCCGCATGCACCCAGAAGCCATTTCCCCAAGGCCCCGTCCCTATTGATAGAAATTTCTCTTCTGCACTTCTGTTTTCCATGGCACTGTTCCCTCCTTCCTGCGCACAAACCCATTAAAGTGCTCAGGATTCTGAAAAACAGCCAGGCTTAAAAATGCTCCCTGAGGCAAATGACCACCTGCTGGGTACAAGGGCAGCAATGGGGCAGATCACAGAAGTGATCCTGCCCCACCAACTTCCTCTCTTCCCTCAGAGGCCTGATTACCTGGATGCTGTGGTTACTTGGGAGGGCACTGGGGAGGAATGGAATCATCAGGAACATCAAGCCAAAGCTCCGTTTTCAGGATTGGGGCTGGCTTTCTGATAGTCTTGCGTGTGCTGATAGCTTCCTGGCATTTGGGGAGGATGGGACACAGATGAGAGTTGGGAATCTTTCAGCATTATCCATTTTGATGTACCATCAGGTCATTCTAGATCTCACCACAGTTGCTTCATTTATGGTTTAAAATGGACTCTGCTGTTCATTGGCATACCTTTAAGTGAGCATGAAGGCTGGCTTACTCTGTGCATAGCTTTTATATAGTTTAATGTATATATATAAAAGTCAAGTGACCAGAACGACTGGAAGGACCAAAATGACTGGTCGCTATGATGCATACTGAGGTAGCCAACCAGCCCGATCAGAACCCTGATTGGCACTCCCAACTGCCTGTGGCCCCTCCCCCTGGCCAGCCCAGCCTGATCAGCCCCCATCAGGGTGAGCCGGCCATACCCCTTCCATGCAGAAATTCATGCACCAGGCCTCTAGTCCTATATAATAATAGACAAACATGGTAATTAACCGTAGCTCCGACACGCTTCCCATTGGCTAATCAGGGCGATATGCAAATTAACTGCCAACCAAGATGGCGGCTGGAAGCCAGGCAGCTGAAGCGAACAGGAGGCTTGCTTGCTCCAGTGAAGGAGGAAGCCAACGTTCCCAGCCTGCCGCTGCTGGCCTCTCAGCTGCAGTCTAAGCAACTATGTTGCAATTATAGAACCTAAACAAACCCCAGAAACCTGCTTTCAGCCAGCCAGGCTTCAGCCAGCAGGACTGCAACAGTGTTTCAATTATAGAAGCCAAACAAAGCCCAGATACCTGCTTTCAGCAGCCGAGGTCTCAGAGCTAGAGCCGGCTTC
>NW_006299876.1:696611-701380 GCF_000327345.1 Myotis davidii
TCCAAATCTTCTGTTGGTTTCTTTCACCACTGACTAGAGATATACAGGGTGTCCCCCCAAAATGTATACACACTTTGAATACCTACTAATTCCAATGGTTTTAAGCATAAGAAATAAACAATGGAGCTGTTTTCTGTTAAAAGTTTGGGCACAAACAGGTAGTTAGATATTTCCTGAGGGGTCTCAGATTGGAGAGGGTGAAGGCCAGACTGAGGGGCCCCTACCCCCCCCCCACCTCAGTGCATGAATTTTGTGCACTGGGCTACTAGTATGATTATAAACTTTCAGGGCTGACTTTTTCCAAAGCTATCTGAGTCATTTAGGCTGTCAAATTACTGCTTTCTTCTGGACTGCGTACATACAAGAATAGGTAGCAGGTTTCTGAGGCAAGAATCTGGACTTTTAGAGTTAGAGACCTGAGTTCAGATATTTGCTCAGCTATTCACTAGGTGTGTGACCTTGAACAAGTTACTGAACTTCTCTGATCCTCTCAAAAGTGTTGGCTCCTTGCTACCCTCAAGGTTCTGCTCTGTGACAACGGGCTAATGGGTATAAGGGATTATTAATGATGGTAAGAACTACCATTAAGTGCTTATTATGTGCCAGGCACCCCAAGCACATTACCCCTTTTGGTGACTGTAGAGTGTAATAAGCACCCATTTAATAGTTCTTCAAAAGTGAGTATTATGGCCCCATTTTAAAGATGTGATAACTTAATACCCAAATTTGGGAATAGATGAAGTCTGGCTACAAAGTGAAATTTTACTGGTTCTAATGTCTATACTCTTTCATTATATCACACTGCCTTATATCATTGATGCCTAAATCCTATGAAATGACTGTAATGCAGAGACTTTGAGGCATAGTAGCAGTCTGGTGATTATGGAGCTGTTCTTTTAGAATCTCTCAAGCTCTGGGATGTGTGACCACTTAGGCTAGGCTGCCAGTGAGTAGATCCAGGACTGTAAAAACAAAAAAAGGAAAAAAAAAGGTGGTATTTTAGGCAGTGGGAGTGACTTGTATTTGATTCAGCAGACTGGACTTATGGAAAGTTCATAGAGCCGAGTTCAATACTATTACGATAGAACCCATAGTGACTGCTTAATATAACGTCTGTCTGAATGACTCGGTTTTTGTTTTAAGTGGCTAAGGTGCCAGTTGTAACAGTCCAATATATATGCATATATACCTCTCAGTGAGAAAGTAGGGGGAAAGGAGACTTCAAAAGCTCAGACTCATGTTGCAAAATGGGAATGGAATTAATATTTTTAAAATCATGGTACTAAATCTATGACAGAGTGGCAAAGAAATGTGTAATTTTCTTATTGCATGCTTGGTAAAGTCTCAACACCGAATAGTAGCAGATTCTTATTATGTGGTGCAGGCACTGTGCATACCATTCTTGAGTGGTTTCCTCACTTCTAGCACATGATAGAATGAGTGCATCCACTGGCACTAAACCTCATATAAACTTAAGGATACAAAACATTCCTGGCCTGTGACCTTATGAAGTTGCTATTGACCAGATTTTCTCATTGACTGCATTTGCTCTTTGACACTTCAGACAAGTATTCAGGACCACAATGAAATAGGCATAGGAAGTGAGATGCACTGGGTATCAATACCCCCAGGGACCTTGTACAATTAATTCCTTGAATACCACTCCCTATTTGGTTCTGTTGGAAGTACTCTAAGAATCAATCCCTCCAGTAGGTCAGATCCTGGTCCATGTAGCATAAAGGAAATGTAGAAAAGCATTATATCCTCCCTAATGTCAATTTAAAAGAAATGCCAATAGGAATATCTAGATTTTTTTATTTTTATTTTTTGTTTTATTTTTAAAATATATTTATTGATTTGAGAGAGGAAGGGAGAGGGAGAGAGAGAGAAAAAAACATCAACGATGAGAGAGAATCACTGATCGGCTGCCTCCTGCTCACCCCCTACTGGGGATCAAGCCCTGGGCATATTCCTTGACTGGGAATAGAACCTCGACCTCCTGGTTCATAGGTTGATGGTCAACCACTGAGCTATGCCAACTGGGCTCTAGCTTTATTATTATTATTATTATTATTATTATTATTACTTTACAGATCAAGCAAACAGCTTCCTATGTGCTGGGCACTGTGTTTGACTCTGTGGAAGTGATCATTACTGCTCCTGATGATCTCCTGTTCTATTAGAAAAAATAAGACCAATATACATCAAATACTAGTTATCAGCCTTTTCATCAATTTTCTGGTCTGTAGATATCGGTTTCTAAAAGGTCCTGTGTATCAAAGAGTATTATTTAATAAATGACTATGTTCTCATTTAAAATTAAGAAAGCTTGTATGTCTATAAACTCCCCTTACACAAAATTGATATAATTCCAACCAAAAGTGGTCACTTACCATTTAAATTTAAGATTTTTGTAAGGATTCAATGAATATTATTATTATTATTATTATTATTATTATTATTACATGCAACCCAATCACAGGCAAATGGACCATTTTACTAGGTTCTTTGTAATACTGCCAATACCTCAGAAACCATCAGTGCTACCTTATTTAATTTCTATGAATTTTGGAAGGACAAGTTAGGAACAATTTCTATAGAAAACTAGTAGTTTTAATGCATGTTACGTACCAGTAAGTGTTAAAGGATTTTAGAGGAGTCCAAGTTCACTGTGTACCATTTTAGGTTACAAAGCTTCCACAATAGCTAGATGGTTTCATATTGTGCCCCTAGTCAATGAAAAAGTTGCTATGAAAGTTGACTTTGTTTTACTTTGAAATAATATGCAGTATTACAGCTTTACTTGTGACATTCTCTAGCTCTTTGTTTTTTTATGTTTATATCTACTCTTTTAGGTTTTATTCTTCATTCTGCACTACATTACAAAAATAATTGCACACCAGACAGAAACCTGTGATTACTTTTGTGGTAGGGTAGCATTAAACCATACCTTAGTGTTTATAAAATGGTGACAAAGAGTTCTCTGAGGGTTTTGTCTGTAAGTAAAAGTTTTAGGATATGTAATCTCATTTATTTTTTGCTTGATATATATTTACTTTGATCATTCAGTGAGCCATATTGGTTCCAAGAAAGAAAAAAATTGGTTCCAAGTGTTGAAAAAAAATTCTATGCTTTCACCACTACAATTCCTGATATTGCCTAGACAGTTTTGAAATTTCAGAACATAGATGACCTACTTTGTAAAAGATTCATACTATTTAGCTCCCCGTTAGTCAATGTTTCTAGCATTTTTTTCATGAAATATTTATTACTGAGAAGGAATAAAGAAACAATGTCAACGTTGTATCTGTAACTTCAAAATGCACCTAGAAATCCACCATTAGCTGTTTTGTTTGCTAGATTATAATATTTCATTGGTTCTTACAAAGCTGCTCAGGGGAAACATTGATATAGTCCATTTCATTCCATTCCTTTGCCAAATTTTGGTGTTTGTGGTATATAGATCGAAGTGGTCATTCGTGATTTAAAACAGAGGTTTCTTAAAAAATGTTCAGGCAATATATGTACATATATATATGAAATAACAGTGTCTTCGACTTTAATCTTTTAGTTTAAACTCCAGTGGTGGAATTTTATTTTTGAGCATCCAAGAAAGAGAACAGATGTTTAGAAGGAAAGATGGAGCCTTTTTTTCTACAAAGAAGTGATATTTTCTTGTTCTGATGTCATACCCCAAAGTGCCCACACCAGGATGCAGGGAGGTAGAAGAGTCAGTTATAATCCAAAGGTGAGGGTTCATGAGACCAAAAAGGCTACATGACAATTTATTTGTGTCAGATGAGATGTGGGATGTGCAGAGTTGTTTCTATAAACCAATATGTGGCGGATCACAGGATAGATGTTGGGAAACAATGAATGTGAAAGAAGTCCATGTCAGAAATGATATACCCCTTGAGGCAAATAAGAAACAGCACTGCACAAAGGGTTCTCTGTACAAAGGGAAAGAAGAGGGGCAAGCTAGGGAGCTAACTTGGTGCAGGTACTGGGTTAGGATCTGGGTGTGCAAAGAGTATGATTACAAGATCCCCCCTCTTTTCCAGGAGTTCACTTACTGGTAGGAAAAAGAAACTTTGAGTGTCTCTTAGATTCCAAGCGTATGACATACATTATTTCATATTATTTTCACTGGGAAAGATAAGTAAAAGCTCTCTAAGTGTGGCTTCATTTGGCCTAGAAAAAGGAGAATTGTATCCTGTGTATCCACATCTGCCAGTATAGAAGATGCCCAGACCATTTATAAAAAGTAATACCACTCAGTGTTCTATTACTTTGTATAGATAAGCTGATGATCCAGATTCCATACCTGTAGCCTGAGAGAATAGACCCTGACTCTGTAAGAGCCTTCCAAGACATACTAACCAATGAGGCCCAGGTTTACACAATATATCTGATCTCATAAGGCATATAGATAGAGATGGACGTGCTACAAGTCAGGTCATGGGAACAGTTGACACTTGAGAAGTATAGAAGAATATTCTAGAAGTCAAAATGACGGTTGCTAGATAGATTACTGAAGCCTGACCAATCTAGTGCAATGACCTCAGAATTAGCATTGGGAGGCAGAAGAGGATAGTGGAGAAAGCACAGGCTTTGAAGTCAGCAGCCTGTGTTCAAATCCTGGGCCTGACATTGACCAGTTATGCCACCTTGAGCAGGCCTCCTCTGAGTTTTGGCTTCCCCACTGGTAAAATGGGGATAATGACAGTATATATTTCATAGGCTTGTTGCTATAAATAAATAAATAAATA
>NW_006299876.1:701400-731800 GCF_000327345.1 Myotis davidii
TCTGCTTGCCTGCCTGATCTCCCCTAACCACTTGCCCGCCTTCCTGATTGCCCCTAACCACTTGCCTGCCTGCCTGATCATCCCTAAATGTTTGCCTACCTGACTGGTCATGCCTAACTGCCTCTGCCTCGGCCCCTGCCACTGTGGCTTCATCCAGAAGGATGTCCAGAATGATGTCTGGAAGGTTGTTCAGCTGTCTGGTCTAATAAGCATATTATGCTTTTATTATTATAGATTATTCCAAGAATAAAACTGTTAGGGTCGCCGAAGGAGGAATGCACAAAGCCAAAGTGGTAAAAGATAATAAATTTATTAGGTTATGCAGATACCAGATGGGTTGAGTCCCCAAATGGCGTCAGTACGCAAAGATGGGGAGTCAGAGGGTTTTAAAGGACTCTAGGTGGGCCTTTTCCAGGAGGAGAATTCTCTGTGCAGGTCCAGATTCTGGGAAAGCCTGGAGGGGATAAATAATGATCTTAGCAGGTGGAATGTGGTCTAAGCAAGTGGAATGTCCGTTGTGAAATGGATATTCCACAAATGAGTGAGATCGTGTGATATTTATCTTTCTCTGACTGGCTTATTTCACTTAGCAGAATGCTTTCCAGTTCCATCCATGCTGTTGCAAATGGTAAGAACTTTTTTAACCGCAGGGTAGTATTCCATTGTATAGGTGTACCACAGTTTTTTAATCGGAATAGGGACGAAGGTCTTATCTTCCATAGTTACTTCCTGTTGAGAAGAGGTGTCGAGATCACAGGGGGATAGACTTTGATTGTAGTCAGCTGGAACACTGTACAGATTCCTCCTGGTTGGAGTGAAGGGTTGCAGCAGTATGATTTCCCTGAGAGACTGGGTGGTAAAGGCTCAAAAGCGGTCCTATCAAGTGACTTGGTAAAAACTGGTTCTGAGGCTGCCACAGCATCGCTTGTCTGATTTTGCTGCTTTTCTGGGCCTGGAGCTGGAATACTACTGAGGCCTAGATGTTACCTTTAGGGAGGAAAAGATCAGGAGTCTAAGTTGCCTGACTAGTGATATGAAAGGATAAGATAGGTTACCATGGGGGTGAGGTTCTTGTTTTCCCAGTTTTGCCCCTTGCTAGGCATCCAGAGCTTTCTTGTAGGTCCCAAGACAGGATTTCAAAGTATGATAAAGCAATGGCTAAGCCTCCTATGCCAATTCCAATCCCTGCTGTGATGTCGAGGGTTATGAGGAAAGGGGTTATCTGGACTGCCCTTTTGTGTCGGATATGATGGGTTACAGGGATAGGTAAAGACTGATTATTGGGGGCTACAACTACATTGGGTGAGAGATAGATGAGAGTATAGGTTCCTGTCCAGTTGGTGGGACAGATGTATGTATTTTCCTCACAGAGAAGAAAAATCCCTGATCATGGAGACAAGCTGAAAGGTGTAGGGAGAAGAGATGGACTAAAGGGTATAAGGTTCCTTTTCCCAGTTCCACACTCCAAACCCAGAGGGTAGTCGCCATGGCACTACCAATAAGGGGTGACAGATGAGTGGTTCAGATTCTATTGCAGTGAAAGTAGGCAGGGAACACTAGAATGGGCTGTTATCCAAGGGAAAAGAGAAAGGGAAAGAAAGGAGCAGTTGAAGCCTCAGGCATGGATGGTTGGATAAGAAGTAAAATGGACCGGCAGTAGGAAATAACCATTGGCTTCTGGGGAGACCTGGTAGTCAACCCGTGGGCCAATGGCCATTCGGTAGTTCTAGGTTAACTGTGGTATTGCAAGTTGATGATGGGAGATGGCCTATTGTTATATTGCTCTGTGACCTTGTAAAGCATAAAGAGGCTTGGGTGATTAGTGTGATGTGTAGAGTGATAGGACCTGTGACCATGAGGGAGAAGGGGCTACCTTAGTAAGAGATATAATATAAGTACAGAAAAGAAAGGCTTGATTTGCCTGGGCTGTAGGATAATTACCTAGAAGGGTGTCTGCCTTTTTGAGAAATATAGTTCTCTTTTCCTTTTTATAAGCTAGTGTGATTTTTCCTGATTGGTATGGGGATGGCAGTATACGCTGAAGAGGAGAAGGAAAGGCAGAGCCAGCAATTCCTGGCAAAGGTTGGATTGGTCTGGTTTAGGAGGGAATGGGTAAGGTTAAGTGTTCGTTCAAGATTAATGGAGGTGAGAAAGTTCCTTATGGGTGTAGGAGAGGAGGGTTGGAAGTGGATGAGAAGGAGAGCTAATCCCCACTTCCAGGGCCGGGATTGTCCCAAGGCAGGGATGGCAGAGTATATTCAAGACCTAGAAAGGAGATCTCTTCCCATGGGTAATTGAAGTTCCCTTGAAGAAGGAAGTCCCATAGAAAGGTGAGAATCCTGATGCAAAGGGAGAGTGGGCAGTAGCTAGGACCTGGAGGATTTGTATTGGGCGAGGAGGTAGGCTTTCAGGGAAGTCGGGGTTATTAGGGCACATAGGGAGCACATGTAGGGATGCTCACCCATTCATCCTCTTCTTCTGGGATGAGGGTAAGGCAGAGTCTGGTGGGCCCAATCTGGTGCCTGTGATACTTAGGGGACTCCAGTTCATGTGATAGTGATGTTCTGGGGATGGGTTTTAATCTGGAAAGGTAGAACCAAGGGTTATGCCCAAATAGTTTAGCTGCAGTTTGGGTAGTTAGGAGTACCTGATAAGGGCCTTGCCATCAGGCCTGTAAATGATTTGAGGACCCAGTTCCCTGGCTGTAGAAGAGTAGGGAGGATGTCTCTCATGAAAGGTGGATGGAGGAACTGATCAGCACGTTCTTTCAGTAGTTGTCAGATGAGATTTAAAATGGGGACATAGTCTCCTAGAGGGCTCTCTGTGGAAGGGAAGTTTCCTAATAAGAAGGGTTTTCCATATATGAGTTCAAAGGGACTAAGGAAGGAGGGCACGTGGGGCATTGCCCTGATGTGCATAATGGCTAGAGGTATGAGAGTAGTTTAAGGTTTTTTAGTTTCTAGAGTTAATTTAATTAGGTGAGACTTAATTAAGGAATTTGCCTTTTCTACCTTGCCTGAAGGTTGGGTCTGGTAGGGGGTAGGGTGTAAGTTCCACTGGATATTCAGAGTTAAGGAGACCTGTTCAGTCATTTGAGATATGAAAGCAGGTCCATTATCTGATTGTAATGAGGTGGGTCAGACTTAGTGGGGAATGTCTTCTACCCAGACTGATAAGTTATCTACGAGGGTTAAGAGATATTTGGTTCATTTAATAGGGGGCATGTAAGTGAAGTCAATTTACCAGTCTTGTCCAGGGATTTGGCCCATAGCCTGATGAGTGGGGAAAGAAGGAGGTCTAATCGAACCTGTCCTTGGGGTGATACTGAGTAACAAGTAGAACAGGTTTTGGTGATATCTTGCAGTAGGGAAGCTAGGCTAGGACATGTGATGAAGGGTTTTAGGGGCTGTAAAAGCGGTCTGTATCTTATATGTAGGGAATTACAAATAGCCCATAAAATATCTCGGGCCTGTCCCTGGGGAAGGATATATTTTCCCTAAAATTTTAACCATGGGTCTTCCTGAGGAGCCCCAAGAACCAATAAGGACTGTAGTTCCTCTGGAGTGTATTAGGGTGTTATATGGGGTATAGTTAAGAGTTGGGGAGATGGAAGCAAATGGGGTATAGTTAAAAGTTGGGAAGATGGAAGCCTCCTCTGAGCCACTGTCTTGGCCTCCTAGTCTGCATTGTTATTTCTTTGTATTACAGTATCATTTCCTGACTTGGTGTCCTTTGCAGTGTATGACTTTTAAGAAGGCTAGAAAAGGGAATAGAGGTTCCTAAATATCAAGCAGGAAGACCTGTTGAGGCTTTCAATGATAGTGTCAAGGACTGTGCAGGGGAAATAAAATAGCCCTCTCTAAGACTCTGTTCTGTTGCTTAAATCCTAGGCTCAGGTATAGGATTTAAGCAACAGAAGAGAGCCTAGGTGGGGCTATTTTAGCTTACTGGGAGAGAAGGGGTCCCCTCGGACCTCAGGGGTGATCAGGTCCTGACTTGCTGGACAACACAAACCTTCTACCCATTCACAAATAACCAACTTTAGCCAAAAAGTGAACAACCAGTATTTCGTAGATTGATATTGATCAACACACTTTAAACACATTCTTATTTTCAAGAAAATATACATTCAGCAAAGTACAAGAGACCTTCTGCAATAAAAACTAAGAGCAGGTGAATCAAAACTTGTCTATTAATCAATGTTTCAGTATTTTATGCTATTTTAAAATATTTAGATATTTATCATTAATCCCAGCAATCCTCCAAAGCCTTTAAGTTACCAATTAGGCATACAAAGCTGGAGAAAAGGCAGGGGAGAAGAGGGCGCAGGCTTGTTCTAGGACTGCAGTATCCAGGCCTCTAGCCACTTGCATTTAAAACTGCCACATTTTTTCCTTAGAGATAACATGCTAGGGTGTGGGTGATAATGAATTCAGCTTCTGACAGTAGCAGGACTGTTAAGTAAGCATTTGCAGTTTTGTAGTAAAGAAAGTTGTTCTTTGGGAAAGGGGAGTGTGAGAAGGTGCTGAGCTGAGAGCAGTTTTCAGAGCATTAAAGGGGTGAGAATGCTGGCCTTGGGACCTAAAGGCTCAGTGAGGGGTCCCTTTGCTGTGTCATAGAGCGGCTTTGTGAGGTTTCATTATCACCCACACCCTAGCATGTTATCTCTAAGGAAAAAATGTGGCAGTTTTAAATGCAAGTGGCTAGAGGCCTGGATATTGCAGTCCTAGAACAAGCCTGCTCCCTCTTCTCCCTGCCTTTTCTCCAGGTTTGTATGCCTAATTGGTAACTTAAAGGTTTGGGAACCAGAGGCAAAAGTACCCAGTGAGCCTGAGAGAGTATTTCTTATCTAGAGGAGGGGACAGTCATAGAGGAGATACGGCATTTACAGTCCATGGTGATGGCTTGGCTTTGTGGGGTGAGAGTGAAACTGAGGTAGGTGACTGTGCTTCCGGACAACTGGGCTTTATAAGGGGATGCATGGTGGGCCTGGTCAGGCACCAAGGTAGAATGAGAAAAGCGTGGATAAAGGTGGTGTCTAGGAAGATCCAGTGTATAGGTGAGGTGGCTAATGGCTGTGAGACTAGTCCGTCAACCCCATAATAGAGACTGAGGTGGGGACAAGGGCTCCAGCGAATTTGGGGAGGGCAGAATAAGTGGCCTCAGTGTCAGTTAAAAAGGAGATTGGCTTACCTGCCACCACAATCATTACCCGAGGTTCTGTCCTGTTAATGTAAGTCTGTGGGGCCCTGTCAGGGCCTGGGCAGTTTCAGCCTTCAGTGGCCAGAGTCACCCAAGTAGGATTCAGAGGTAAGCTCAGGATGAGCTGCCGCTGCCTACTCCTTTCTGAGTAGCAAACTCGGAGTGACCAAAACCAGGGTGATGGCTCCCCAAGTGGAATGTCCGTTGTGAAGTGGCCCAAAGGTCAGTTCTTCGGGAAGGGGCATCGATTCAATTATTTGATCAGACCTAACAGAAACCTCAGAAGCAGGCAGAGTTTCAGCTAGAATTAGGGACCCCCCCCCCTCTGAGTCATGAAGGAGGTAAAATTAGTTAAAGGGACTGTACATAGCAGACAGAAAGATATAGAACTTGCTGTCTTGAGTAGGTTGTGCAGGTTTAGAATATAAATGGAATCAGATGTCCCTAGGGCCCTAAAGCCTAGTGCCTGTGCCCCTGGAGCCCCATCCTTTCCTCTAGCACAGCTCTTACTAAGAAAATTCAAATTTTCTATTACTAGTCTGTCTTCTTCACTAGACTGTGAGCTATGTGAGTGCACATATGTGCTTTCCTTCTCTCTAACCTCAGTACCTATTACAGTGTCTGTCACAAAGTAGATGATCATAAATGTTGGTTCAAAGAATAAACATACTTAAAATAGGTTTAAATTGACACAAACAACAACCCTGTCTCTGGCTTCTCATATACAAAAGGACATTAGAAAACAGCCTCATAGATAAACTCAAATACTATCAAAAGGAGGTGTTCTTTTTTTTAAAAAAAGATTTTGTTTTCTTTTCTCATTTTGGTAAAGGAAATGAATTTTAGTATCAAGAGAATGTGTAAACTCACCAGAAGTGACAATATCATAACACTGTCACAGGAGAATTTGCACCTACAGATGAGCTAGTTGAAGAACAAAGTTAGTTTTGGAAGGTTAGAAAAAAAGATTCTGAAATGTCACATCCACTTTATAAAATCACTACCCTTGGCATCATCCTTTTAATCTACCTGGGTTTGAGAATAGCATAGAGCCTTTGAAATAAAGACAATTAGCACCTCAGACAGGGCATCCACATGCAAAATTTTGTCACCTCTCAGAGGCTTAGGAGGTGACAAGTTCAGATAAGAAGACACTTTCAACTTTGGTTGACAGTTTGTCAATGCTTTTATATTTGATTTGAATGTTGTAGTTTGCTTTCAACTGTGAATCTCTTTTCCTCCACCTCATGATTTTTATTTCTCAGGCCATTTAAAATCAACAGGAACAAAAGTCTTTCCTGTATGGGGTGAGAACAGAGGAAACAGCTCTTGCTTCTTGCACACAAATGAGTTTAGTCCATCTCCCCTCTATTTCTCTCTAAAGTATGCTTGGCTTTCCTTTAAAACACAGAATGTTAAAGCTAGAAGTAGGCTGAGGTCATCTAGTTCACTCCATTTGACCTTTGGAGAAAATGAGGCTGAGAGAGGAAGTGATTTAGTGGCAAAACATTGAGTATAACTTGACTCTGTAATTGCTGGACTACTTCTTCCAATTCATCTACCCATTTCAAAGGTGGGCCAGAGGCATGTAGAACCAAATGTGTGTGTGTGTGTGTGTGTGTGTGTGTGTGTTTTATTTTCTTGAGAGCACTGATTTAATTAATTAATTCACTCCACAAATGTATTTAACATCTAATGTGTAGCAGACACTTAGGATACAGTAGTGACCAAGGAACAAAAATCCTGCAGTCATGGGCCTTAATTATAAGTGGATTATATTTGTATTTGGGACCCCTCCTTCCTAACTCTTTACTGGTGCCTCCATTGCTCTTCTCTTTCATTTTTCCTCCTTTCCTTTCTTGCGAGAATGGCAAAAGAGAAGGAGGAGAGCTCTTTCAATATCTCTCTCTACATTTTAAGCTCAGCGTTAAGTTTTGAATTTGTTCAAGTCAGGTTTAGTATTGGTGTAGCACTAGAGTGAAGATGTCAGTATTTTTCATCAACACTGCAGCAGTGGGCTGGCTCAGCTGTCAGCTTGCTTGTGAGATGACAATGAGGTACTGGATGTGAGAGTTGTACTATTACCTTATAATTTGTCTGTTCTTTTTTTATACAATTTTACTTGTGCTGAACCCCATCATACCTAGCTGCTTTGACAGGTGTGCTATTTTAGCAACATAGAACAAAACAGAGAAAGAAAAGAAGGATGCATGGTACGTTTTGCTGTCAGATCCAGGTTGCTATGTTCCTAAGTTTGTGGATGATTTGTTCAGGGTTGTTCAGAGACAGAAAAGGCTTTTAACTATGTGATACTAAATGTTCTCACAGTTACCTCCCAAGTGAGCTGCTGTCCATAAGCACTGGATGAAGGGATCTCCTTCCCTGTCTTCTTCTTTGTTTGAAATTCCACCATTGTGATTAATTTCTTTGGACTAATCATTTGCCCACTCAAAATATAAAGAGTTCAGGGAGGACTAAGCTCTCAAGTCCTTAATATTGGCGTATGCATTCACTTATCAGATCAATTTCTTCCTTGACCCAAAGAATGCAAAAGGGTGAGAGGTGAAGTTGGCCTTAAACAAATGATGTAGGAAGACGATGAGACAATCTTGGCTCAGTTCCCCAGAACTATCCTCAAATACCATCTTAAATGTTGTTTTGTTTATTTTTATTCTTGGTGTTGCAAATGCCTCTAGGAGGCTTATGTTTGTGCTTTATCTACTAAGGTTTATAGATTCTAAGGTGGGGCATACTTCAATCAAAAAGGAGAGTTACTACTAGCTGTCACTGAAATCTTAGAGATTTGTTCTCAAGCCTAGTAGGTGGAGAACAAATATCTGGCTTTGTTACAAGGCAGCTCTGTGCATCTGATTCATTGGTAGGACATATGAGGATTTAAAAATCATTCTCCCTGTTGAGCTCCCAGCCTTGCTGTGATCTTAAGGAACTTGGTGCTGAAATTGTGGGAGAGCTACAACGGACAACATAACTTCAGCTATTAAAATCCAATTTAAAAAGTATTTTACATAGTCAAAAGGGAAAATGTAGAAGACTGTTCACCTTTAAGCATGAAACAAAGTCTTATTCTAGTGAAAAAGAGGAAGTTTTGGGGAAGTATTACTTAATAGGACATTTTGAAATTGAAGCAATGCCTTTATTTCAGAGAAGAAAATGAAGGTTGAAAAGTTAAAAAAATGATACATGGTTTAGCATCAACTGAAGACAAACATATTATCTATTACTAACAGAAGATAAAAGTTACAACACAATTATCAACACTTGCAATGTAATTTAAAACAAGTTTTATGCCCCAAATGCTAAAAGGTGGGTCCTATACATCACAGGGCACATACAAGTTCATGTAAAGACAAAGCACTGATTAAATGATTTAATTCTCTCATCTACTGCCCATTAAATAGAGAAATCTGGGACATCTTTGCACATAGACTGATTTTTAAACCTTGACCAGCACTCTGGGATCTTGGACAAAGAAGTAGAAAAAAATCAGTATTTGCTCAGGATCAGGATTGCTGAAGAAAACTGGAAGGGTAGAAGTGAAGGGGGAGGAAGAGGGAGGGGAGGGACTTGCCCCAAGTCCCTTGTTCACCTACTACTTCTGATTCTGTAGTGGTCTTCTGGCTGTGTTCAGTAGTGATTGCACACTGACACTACTAATAGTTTTTGTGTTTTGTTCTCAAAGCTTTTGTCCTTTCATTGTCTCTCTGTGAGTTTCTGTCCCATATGAAGGTCTTGCACAACGTATCTGTATCATCAATCCTTGGGGTACTAGTTAAGCTCAGTTATCCCTGTGGGCGCCTAGGCAAATGGCAAGAACAGAAGCATTACCAAGCAGTCCTGTGTGTGCATGTTGGTAGTACAGCCCTGACCTTGCAGGGACCTTTTTCCGATTGTCCTCTGTTGGGCAGGTGGGTGCTGTACAGGGAGGGGATCGAACCCAGTGGCAACAACCAAGCTGCTAAATTGCTGAGCTGGTTTTAATTGAAGGAGGTTTTAAGGCAGGTAGGCAACATCCTGTTGTTCGGGTGCTCCTCTCTCTTTTTTGAACTGGGAGTCAGGTGGCTGACTCGTGCTTGGTTGCAACAGCAGCAGCAACAGCAGCAGCAACAACAGCAGCAGCAGCAGCACCAGCAGCATCTCTGTTCTCCTATTCTAAACCTCGGCCTGCGCAAAAGTCCACCAGGCCATGGACGCAGTGGCTGTGTATCATGGCAAAATCAGCCGGGAGACAGGAGAGAAGCTCCTGCTTGCCACCGGTCTGGACGGCAGCTATTTGCTGAGGGACAGCGAGAGTGTCCCAGGGGCGTACTGCCTGTGTGTGCTGTGAGTACATCGTGGGGTGGCTGGGCCCGGGACTTGCAGAAGATGGGCACAGGCAGTGGGTATGAGTGGTGGGGGCAGGCAATGTGCTTTCTCAGGTCCAGCGCAGGGCCATGGTGGACCATGCTGTGTATTTCACTCCCTGGGCCTCCTGATCTCCATAAAAGGCATCCGCAGGACCTTTTGGTTCAATTGCAGAAAACTCCTTTTTGAGTGGGGAAACACAGTGGGGAATTTACCTTTGTTCAGAGAAAGACCCAGGATCCCGACTTACCACTTCCCCTTTGTCCTCTAGTAGAGGCCAGCAAGGTAGAGGCCTGGGATGATGGAACAGCCAGATTTAGGGCCACCAGCTCCTGAGAGAAAGAAAGGCTTCTCCCCAGCTTTCTTTAAATGGATTTGGAGGTATCATCCCAAAAGAAGACCATCAACTTCAGGAAGAGAAAGCAGACTAAGAATCTAAATCCATTACTTTGAGAATGCAATGTCAGTTTCAGTAGACTGCTGAAATGGAGATGTTTGTGAGTAAAACTGCCTCTCTGGATCTGCTTATTCAGCTTCTTTTAGAAGAGCTGTGTCTGGGGCCGGACCCCTTCTTGATAAAAGTTAGTACAGACAAAAGTTGTAAAGGACTTGGAGGGAAAACACCCTTGTTATGAATCAGCTTTGCCCTTCACCTAGGCACATTTAACGCCCCATTTTGAATCAGATGCAACTTCGTCTTTTCTCCAAGGCTCCAGAGTCATGCGGATCTGAGACCTAATCCTGTGCTAGTCCAATGCTAGGTTTGTGACTTTAGCAAGTTAACCCTCAGTCCCTCAGTTTTCTTATCTATAAAATGGGTATAATATTACTACCTACCTGATAGAATTGTGAGGGTTAAATGCCATAATACAAGTAAAAAAATTGAGCACTGGACCTGAGACACAGTAAATATTCTGTAAATGTAAGCTATTATTACTATTATATATTTTCTTTTCGTCAGTTTCTTTCAGTACCCAAGGGGCATTTTTAAGGAAGTACGTAGCTCAATTACTTTTTTGTCAGCAGGATAAAAACACCCATATGAAAACACTGGCTCTGCAAAGTAGGTTCTAGATAGAAACAAAATGAGGGAAAATGCTTGGTAGTAATTTCGGTACCTAATGATACACTGCAAGATTTTAAAATAGCTCCTGGGCCAATGAAGAAAGATTATACCGAGGCTGGCGATAGAGGATTTTTGTTGTTTGTTTGTTTATTTATTTAATGATCAAGCCATGTTTATGGCAACTGTCAGGCCATGCTAAATGCATTTATTATAAAGGCTCCAAAGGAAATACGTGGAAGCTATTCAATCTCTTGGGCTCATATCTTTATGTTTTGCTTATATTATTTTTCCCAAGCGGAAACTGGGGAAAGTCAATGAGAGCCAAGTAGCATTCTTAGGCTCTGTTCTTCTCAAAAGAAGATGGAAAAGTGAGTGGACCAGCCCAGCCATTGTAGTTCAGTGATTGAGCATTGACCTTTGAAACAGGAGGTCATGGTTCGATTCCCAGTTGGGACACATGCCCAGGTTGTGGGCTCTGTCCCCAGTGTGGGGCATGCAGGAGGTAGCCGGTCAATGATTCTCTCTTATCATTGATGTTCCCATCTCTCTCTCCTTCTTCCTTCCTCTCTGAAATCAAATAAGTGCTCTCTCCTGTCTCTGTTACACTATCTATTTTTCTTCAAGGAGCTTTAAACTACCTGACATTTGCTTGTTTACTTATTATTGCTGGGCTCTCCTGCTAAAATGTAAACTTCCATGAGGGTAGGGACATTGTTTCATACACCAGGAACATAATCTGGCACATTAAAAGCATTATGAGGCACATAATAGGTACACAATATATATTGTTGAATTAATGAATGAACCATCAAAGCAAATACTGTTTCTTACTACAAAGAGCTTTGGACCGATATCAGGAGGCCAGTGTGTGGAACTCTGGGGAAGTCACTCAACTTCTCTGGGTTCTGGTTTCCATATTTGTAAAACAGAAATAGTAATGCTTTCCCTGCCTTCTGCATAAGATGGCTGTTTATAAAATAGGCAAGAGATGAGGACAACTTTAGCATTTTGCCCATGTAGGCCAGGATCATATAAGAAATTAATTTAGGCAGGTGGGAACTTCTCAAACATTTAAGTTTTCATCCAAAGGGAATCTTGCATAAATACAGTTTATTTCTTTTAATTTTTAAAATATCTATTTTTAAAATCTATCTTTACTATTGAAAGTACTAGAGGCCCAATGCATAAATTCGTACACCAGTGGGGTCCCTCGGTCTGGCCTGCAGGATCGGGCCAAAACTGGCTCTTCACAGGGAAGACACTAGGATATATTGCTTTTTATGAAAGTTTCACAACTTTTTTGAGTCGGGAGTCCCTTTTGATAAATATAACCCTTTCTTCCCCCCTAATTTTAATACTAGACTGTAATAACAAAATCACATTTCATTTTTAAATAAACCATGCACTCATTTTAAACCAATTCATCCCTGAGGGGTCCTGGATGGTGAGAGGGCAAAGGCCAGGCTGAGGGAACCCACTGGTGCAGGATCGGGGCCAGGGAGGGACTCGGGAGGTTGGCTAGCTGGGAAGGGACTGTGGGAGGGCTCCAACATTGACCCCCTCCAACCTGTTCCAGCCCCACCCCAGGCCTTCACTGCACTATTGTCTGTGTCAATGGATTATGCATATGTGCATATAAGTTCTTTGGTTAATCTATCCCCCCCCCCGCCTAATTTCTTCCCCTCACCTTCCCTCTGAGATTTGTCAGTGTGTTCCATGCTTCCATGTCTCTGGATCTATTTTGTTCATCAGTTTATTTTGTTCATTAGATTCTACATATAAGTGAGATCATGTGATACTTGTCCTTTCAGCTTTTATGACTCTGAGTTTCCATGCAAATCTCCTTATGCAGTTGCAGAAAATAGTAGGCAAATTGGGAGTCCCCCTATAGCATCTTTTGATGGGCACACTGGGCTCTCCAAGTCTTAGAGGTGACTGCCAGACTGTGCTTCGCAGGGAAGACACTAGGATATATTGCTTTTTATGAAAGTTTCTCAACTTTTTTGAGTCGGGAGTCCCTTTTGATAAATATAACCCTTTCTTCCCCCCTAATTTTAATACTAGGCTGTAATAACAAAATCACATTTCATTTTTAAATAAACCATGCACTCATTTTAAACCAAAACATGTATGCTTATGATGTGCAGTAGAAATAGCCATGTAAATGGTGTCATATACACATGAACAATAAGGTATAAGTAACAAACATTCAGTGATTATCGGGTTTGCTCAGAATAGCTACTCATTCTATCTTCTGTTTACTCCCATTATTCAACAAGGTTTGGTTGAGTTTCAGTTTCTGTATTTTTAATGTAGGAATACAACATTGCATTTGCCTCCAAACTATAAACTATACTTTAAAGCTATGCGTGTTCCTTTCCACAGTTCTTAACCCTCAGTCATGGCCTTCAGATAGTCCTTTTTCCCTGTTCAGTTTTGGAAAATTGAATCTCATAAAGTACTAGAGAAGTTTTCTATTTATAGGACTGCTCACCTACATTTAAAGTGAGAAATTGTTCTTTAACTATTTTCAATAAATAAATCTATATTTTTTGTACAGTAAGTCTATTAAAAATAGTTCTTAATATCTATTCATATTATAGAAAATTTGAAAAATGTAGACAATGGGAATGAGGGAGAAACCATCTATAGTTTTATAACCTAAAGACAATTATTATTGAAAATTAAGTTGATTTTCTTCTAAATTTTAATTTTAATTTAAAATTTCTTTGTAAACACACATGTGCTCTTACAATAATTGTATTCTGATGAGCTTTCTGCTTAACATGAAAAAAACCCATTTACGATGGCTGGTTTTCTCAGTGGTTAGAGCATCGTCCTGCAGACGTTTCCCGGCCCATGTCAGGGTGCAAGCAGGAGGCAACCAACCAATGTGTCTCTCTCGCTCTCCCTTCTCCCTCCCTTCCAGTTTGTGTAAAATAATCAATGGAAAAAATATCCTCAGGTGAGGATTTAAAAAAATCTCACAAAACACCCATTCATATGTAATGTTCTTACAAATGATTTTTAAAAATTATTATATTTTTAAAATATATTTTTATTGATTTGCATGTGCCCTGACTGGAAATTGAACTGTGATCTCCTGGTTCATAGGTTAACACTCAACCACTGAGCAACGCCAGTTGGGCTCAAACATTATTTTTAATGGCTGCATGATAGTCAAGCCAGTGACTGCACTATATTGTCCTTAACTAGTAATCTACTTTTAGACATTAGAATAATTCCATTTTTTTTGCTATTATAAATTCCATTATGATTACTATTTCAGTCCAGAAAGTTTTTTTTGTATTTGTGATTACTTCTTTAGAATACATTTTAAAGATGTGCAAGTTCTAAGCCAGAAACATAAACAGCTTGGGATTTTTGATGTATACATGATCAGCGAATATTTTTTTCCTAAGTGATTCTTCCAATTCATATATTTGTTCACCAGTAATGCATGAGAGTGTTCATTTCACCACACCCTCCCTAGAAGTGAGAAATCCTATTTAAAAAAATTCTTGAAATTTGATGTCTGACTCTTTATTTCATGTTTCTTTGATTAGTGATTGAGTCTGTTTTATAACTGGAAAGCTGCTATAGTTCTTCGTTCATGAATTAGCTCTTTATGTACTTTACCCATTGACCATTTGGATCTTACTATTTTTCTTAACACATTATGGATTTTTATATCTTTTTTTCAGTTTCGTGTTTGCCATTAGTTTTCTTTGACACACAGAAAAATTAACATTTTTAGTAGTCAAATCTGTCACTCATTTTCTTTGTGTTTGATTTCTTTCTTTGCTTCCCAGCTTAGACAGTTCTTTCTCCTCCAGAAATGTCATAAAAACTTCATTCAATTTTTCTTTTAAATTTGTGGTTTGGTTAATTTATATTTAACGCTTTAATTCCATTTAGAATTTTATTTTAATGTGGAGAAAGGATCTAATTTAATTTTTTTGAAATAGCTAACAATGGTCCCAAAAAATTTATAAATAGAACTTTCATTCCCCATTGATTAGCCTCCTTTACCATATATTAAATTCTTACATATAACAATTATTGTTTTGCAACTAACTATTTGGCTCAATTCATCTATTTATTCTTATATTACCAGCACTATAGCATTGTGGGGGTGCGAAAATAAATTTTCCTTCTATCCTTGTAAGTTCTTCTGCTCTGACTAATAATCAAATTAACATGAGACAGATTAACAGAACAAAAAGACCAAATTTATTACATATATACATATGGGCTTCAATAAGAACATGAAACCTTAGGACATACTGGGCAGTTGAAGCTTACATGCCCTTCTGGACTAAGGAGATTATGGACTTCAAAGGCAAAGTAAGCAGTTCACAGGTAGATGAGAAAGAGCAAATACATGGTAAACAATTTCTTGTTGGGCCACCCTGAGATAATATGACAGAAGGGAATCGAACAAACAGACTTGCTTTGATCCTCCCTGTCTGCCACACTTAATTCATATGTGCTAAAGTGAATATGCTAAGGTTTCATTCCTGAAGCAGTTTTTTTTTCCTATCTGAATTCCCTCCCTTAGGGAGATAAGGGGGAGGAAAAAACACAAAACTTCTTGAGTTTGTTAGGTTTTAGTTCTAGCTAGAAACAATCTGCATGGCAGTATGGCACTCTCTAGGGAGACTCATTTTGGACACCTACAGTAACATAATGTTTTAATACATTAAAAAAGTATTTGCTCTTCTTGCCCTGGCCAGTGTGCTCAGTGGTTAGAATGTGGGTCTCATATCAAAAGGGCCTCAGGTTTGATTCCTGGTCAAGAGCCTGTACCTGGTTGCAGGTTCGATCCCCAGCCCCTATCAGGGCACATGCGGGAGGCAATTGATCGATGTGTCTCTCTTGCATTGATATTTCTCTCTCTCTCTCTCTTCCTCTCTCTCTTTCTTTTGCTCTCTCTCTTCCTTACCCTCTCTCTAAAAATCAATGGAAAAAATATCCTCAGGTGAGGATTAACAACAATAAAAAATAATTATTTGCTATTCTGATCTGTTGGTTATTCAAAATTATTCTAGAATAATTTTGTTAAATTTAAAAAATCCTATTAGGATTACAGTAATAAATAAAGGAGGATCTGTCAACATTAAGGAATTTAGTCTTCCCACTCCCAAACCTGACATGTCTCTCCATTTATTAATTTTTTTATTTACATCCATTAATAAAGGTTTGTCGTTTTTTTCCTGTAGGTCTTGCACATTTTTAAGTTTATTTCAGTTATAATGTGTATAAATGTGTGTCGATTCTTTAGTTTCTATTGTAAATAGAATCTTTTTCCACTATATTTTCTGTTGCATAGGAAAGCTATTGACTTTCTGTGTTTTTCTTATATTCACCCAGTATACAAAATGCTCTTATTAATGCTAATAGTTTTAATTTAATTTTATTATTTTTTGTTTTCAAGATGTAACATGTTTCTTTTCACTAAGGTACATTTGAGCTCTCACTTTTCTTCCCTTCTCATCCTCAAGGTGGATAATAATTGGGAAAGTCCCAGCTATTCCATGGGATAGTTTGATGGTGATAAGAGAAAAAGCTAATTTAAAATATTTAAAACAGTTAGTTTGAAGAAATAGTTTATTTCCATAATTAGCATACTTCTGTACATATCTGACTTTGTTTGCTACTTATCTAATAGAATATTTGAAAGAAGTGCTATTATATTCTTTAACTTCAAGGACACATAATGAAGTCATTTGACATATATATCTTGAGATAAAAGGATAATTATCTTTTTGTCCTTTAAGATTTAAAGGATGACTGGGAATAAAATGTCTATCAAACAATTTCACTGGAGAAATTTCACTGGAAGGAGCAGTGACAAAATAAAATTGCAACTTATCAGTTGTAACAGAGAGGAACAGTGTCGCATAGAACTCGAAAGAATGAGAAATTATAACTTAACTTATAGTTTTAAAAAATATTTTTATTGATTTCAGAGAGGAAAGGAGAGGGAGAGAGATAGAAACATCAGTGATGACAGAGAATCATTGATCGACTGCCTCCTGCACGCTCCACACTGGGGATCAAGCCCATAACCCAGTTATGTGCCCTGACCAGAAATCGAATTGTGACCGCCTGGTTCTTAGGTTGACACTCAACCACCCTGGCTGGGCTTACAGTTTTTACATACAATTGGATATGTGCTTTGGTGTTGCCACCATAATTATTTTGGTTTAATTGAGTATAATCCATTATTGGCAGAGCAAGCCAGAAGGCCAGCCCAGGATGAAATTTGAAACATATAAACCACCAAATGGACAATTTACAGGCCAGTAAATCAAGTGCTGACTCTGGTTGACAATATAAAATTGAAGTGGCAATATTAGTCTGAAGTTGTCATTTAGCTTAAGGAAAGGGGATGGATGTCTTTTGGGCTCTTCCCTCCTGGCTTCAACCCTTCGGCCTGATTTTGAATTCACCTTAAAACCAATTTGTTAATTCATTCTCTCTGATATAAGAGAGAGCCCAGATTTTCAGCCAGATTCTCTGGGGATGCATCCCAACTCTGGCCTTTAAGTAGCTGTTTTACCTTGGGCGAGTTAATTAAACTTACTGTGCCTCAGGTTCCTTATTTGTGAAAACAGGGATGGTACTTACCTCACAGGGTTGTTTATGAGGATTATTGCATGAGTTAATATTAGTAAAGTTAACATGCAGTAGATATTTGTTATAAATAAAAATTCTATATATAATTGCAATACAAAGTTAGACCATTATAGGAGTACATAAATAAAATGTTATGTGGCAGTTCAGGAGAAGAGATATTTATTGTCATGACTCATCAAAACTGGGGTTACATGGTTTTACCATCAGACTTGAAGCTGAATGACTTTGGACAGTTCTGAAAATTCAAATTCACTCTTATAGAATGAATATTGGGCCATAAGAAATTCAGAAACTTCTTGGATCAGACTATAGTCTCAATAATAATGGCTTTGTATAGGATACCATTCCTCTGTATATACAAGTTCTGAAATATTTGTTTAAAAATCAGTCACATTTTAATTGTGCCTTCAACTTTGCACATTGCATTAGTTTGTATAGACACAGGCAGCATGGATATTATCTAGCTTTATTTGCGGTGTCATGAAGAAATCATATATAGGCAACCTTTTTCTTTTGTGTAGTTCTTGAAGTGGTATAAAGAAGGAACTGATGTGGTTTTATCTGTTCTACACCAAGATCTGTCCCCGACACTGACCCCTTGAGAAAATAAGAAATAAGTCAGGTTGCTTTCTTCTTGTCCATTTCTAACCAGACATGTTTTTAAGGGTTGGGGACCATTTTTTTGGGGGGGGGGAGGGGCGGAAAAGGCAAATTTAAATATCAGCAGGGACTGAATCAGCATATCCTTTGTAATCATTAAAATGCAAAATATTAGTTAAGAAAATAAATGAAAACAACAAAAACTCTACTGTTTTCCACCAATTATTCATTTTCTAGATTTTTTTCATGATAAAATTAAAATTCTAAGCTTATTAACATGCCTGACAAAAGGTTTGATGGGAGAAAAAAGTTAAGATTGCACTACATTCTTGGTTTGCTTGTATTAATGGAAGGAGTCACAGGAAAGGTGATCCTAAAAGGGATGTAACTGTTTTTTTTAATATATGTTTTTACTGATTTCAGAGAGGAAGGGAGAGGGAGAGAGAGATAGAAACACCAATGATGAGAGAGAATCATTGATCAGCTGCCTCTTGCACACCCCCGACTGGGGATCGAGCCCACAACCCAGGCATGTGCCTTGACTGGGAATTGAAACGTGACCTCCTGGTTCATAGATCACCACTCAACCACTGAGCAACACTGGCAGGGTGGGATGTAACAGTTTTTAAAAGCGACTGATATTTTTATGATTTGTGATTTGCATAGGCTAGACTTGTAAAGCTCCAAATGGTAATTATACTTCTCTTTCTTTCTTTGTTTCTTTCCATGGAAATCTTTAGTAAAAGGTGAACGATTTATGCAAGCTGAAGAGAAACAAGAGTATGCTTATTTTTTTTTAAAAAAAGTTATGAGTCACTTATGTAACTTTATAGGGAAAATTAACATGCAAGGATATGTTTATATTAGTTTAAATTTACTTCTAGTTTATATACATACAGGAAAAGACAGTTTTGAACAGTTGTAATCAGTGTCCACTTTTTTTCACTTACTATCATTTTGTATCAACATAGTCCATATGCTTACAATTTTTTGAAAAATATAGGACTCTAATACCTTTGAATTTTGGTATAATTTTGAACCACTCTTTCTATTGCCATTTCCTTATTTTGAGGAACATTTCTTATTTAGGGGTACTTAGGCTAATTCCATTTTTTCACTATTAAAGTAAAACTATTATGAAAATCTTTGTCAAATTGCTTTTGTCTTTGATTTCCTGAAGTGTATGAAGATGAGCAAGGTCATTACATAAAAAATACACACACTTTGATAGCTCTTGTTATAATTTGCCTATTTATTTTCTAGAGCAGTGATTTTTCAGTGTACAGAGAGAGAGTATGTGTAGTTTGAAAAAAACCATATTCAATATTTTATTTGAATTTTATATTATAAAGTTATTGTTCATAATAAAAGGTACAGAAAACAAAACTATGAAATCTTATTGGGGAAGAGGGAGTAAATGCTTCAGAAACACTACTCAATGAACTGAAACAATTGAAAAAAAACTTCAGCTTATATTTAAATAAAGTTTCATTTTTAATGCATAGACAGAGTGACTCTTAGGGGAAATGACACAGAAGTTCCTGAGTGAGTTAAAGGAGCCATCAGTATTCCCAATGAGGTGTGGGTATTCCCTTTGCATGTTAGTCACTTTATGGTTCTTAGGGAAATCTTGTTAAAATGCAGATTCTGATTCAGCAGTTCTAGGGTAGATCCTGAGATTCAGCATTTCTAACAAAATCCCATGTAATGTCGATAATGTTACCCTGAGAATGTAACTTGAATCGCCCTGTTTTAGATCTCTTCTATCCTTGACATATGACTGAGAGCTGACTATAGGGGATCCCTCCTTGGTCAGTTATTTCAGCGACTTGAAAGGGGAAGAGATGAACTGCTGGCTTATCTGAGGGGTGAAAGAATTTTGCTCATTCAGAAATTTGAGGGGCTGGGAATAGGAAATTGTTAATATTAGATGGGTTAATCACCAGAAGTTTTATGTGTCACCAACACAGGCTTGTTCAGAGACTGAAGGAGGTAAGGACTTTTGAAGTGGTACTCAGGTTCCTGCTGCTTAACTGAAAGTGAGATAAGATCAGATTCGTTAGGAAACAATTTTCAAAACAGACTCATTTATTTTGACTAGATGAGGCTGAGTGATAGTAAGGAAATAGATTCATTGTATTTTTTAGAGACCCACTGTTTTAGAAAGTGGAAAACCAGTTACTTAGAATTTTGCTTTCATTATTGCTGAGATTTTAAATAATACCCTTCCACGTCACCTTTAATGGTACCGAATTATTGCCATTAATCGCTTCCCAGGGGGAAAATAGATTTAAGGGTCTATTTCCCTGCTTCTATCTCCATTTTGTGTGACTTTAAGAAAATCATTTCAAGCTTTACATTTGAGTTCCCATGGTGAAAAATGGAAATCAAAGCTCTTGCCTTGTTCCCTGTAGAGTGCTTACTGAAATCAACGGACTTTGAGGTAGATTTCAATTGCTTAAAAAAACAAAGGACTTTAACAATGTAATATTTAATATTTATTTAGCATATTATACATATGCATATATTAACCTACTTTATATATGATCCAAATATTCTGATAAACCTTCATAACAAAAATGAAACATTTCCTATAATCACACCAGCAATTAAATTGATCTTTTTTTTGTTTTTTTCTGTTTTGTTTTACAAATTGAATGAACCTGATTAGAGTATTTGAGTGTTTTTTGTTCTTAAGGTAATCAATGCTGATGGACATTGATTAAATATATAGTAATTTAATCCACATATTTAAAGACTTAGTTCTAAAGGGGGTTAATGGTAAATTAGGTCAGTAACTCAAAATGACCCTCTGTTTCGAATGCTTTAGAATCATCTGTTCTTCTAAGTTTAAACACATTTATTTTTATCTGAGTTCAGCATGTATTCTGACCAATATTGACCCAAATTTGTAGCTAAGAATAATAATCAGAAATATCTTTAATCAAACTCTGTTGATCCAGATTCACATTCATAATTTGAAAATATTCAGCATAAAGTTTACTTTACTTTTATAAGAAGTAAAAATTTATTAGGCAGATTAAGTAGCATTATTATATATACTAAAATGTAATAAATAATCTATATCTATTATCGTGTGGGGGTCAAGAGCTGGGACTCTAGAGTTAAATAGGCCTGATTCAAATCGCTCTTTGTTGCTTGATCTCTAGTGTGGCTTTGGTTACTTAACTTCTCAAAGTCTCAGTTTTCTCATCTACAAAATGAATTTCATAACAGAAAGCTCATAAGATAGTTGTGTGGTCCAAAAGAGATAATGTATGTACTATGGACTAAATCGTGTTCCTGTCAAATTCACATGTTAAAGCCCGAACTCCCAATGTGACCATATTAGATAGGGACTTTAGGAGATAATTAAGGTTAAATGAGGTCATAACGGTAGGGCCCTGATCCAAGAGGATGGGTGGTCTTATAAAAAGAGAACTCTTCTCCATACATGCACACAAAGAAGAAGTCATGTGAGCACATGGCAAGAAGGTGGCTTCCTACAAACCAAGAGGAGCCTTAGAATGAAAACTATGTTGCTGGCACCTTGATCTTGGATTTCCAGCTCCAGACATTGAGAAAATAAATTTCTTGTGTTTAAGCCATTTTGCTCTGGCAGCCTAAGCAGACTAATACAGATTTTGGTACCAAGAAATACAGTGCTGCTGTAACAAATACCTAAAAATGTGGAAATGGCTTTATAACTGCACAATTGGTAGAGGCTAGAGGAGTTTGGAGGTGCATGCTAAGCGAAGCCTACATTGCTGTGAACACAATGTTGGTAGAGCTATAAATGTGAAAGTTCTTGGTGAGGTCTCAGATGGAAATAAGGAACATGTTATTGAAAACTGGAGGAAAGAATGTATATCCTTGTAATAAATGGAAAGAATTTAGCTGAATTGTGTTCTGGTGTTTTGTGGAAGGTGGGACTTGCAAATTGGCTCTTTTGCAGGAGAAATTTCTAAGTGAAGTTGTTGAAGTGCCTTGGATCCTCCTGACTGCTTATAGTAAAATGCAAAGGGAGAGAGATGAATTCAGGAAAGCATTGATAAGCGAAAAGAAGTCAGAACTTAAAGATTTGGCAAATTCTTAGCTTACCCACATGACAAAAAATGAGGAAACTTCTTCTGGAGAGAACACCAAGGGTGTGGCCAGATAATCACTCCTTAAGGAGATTACCCATGATGTTAACTAGCCATTTCAGCAGAAGCCAGGAATAGAGTTTGTAGCCAAGTCTCAGAGACACTGTCAATTTGGGCCAAAGGGAATAGGACAGGAGAACAGAACAATTTGGCTGCAAACATGCTTTATCTTTCAAGAAAAGGGAAGAATGGCCTTGAAGATGATTCAGAGATCATCAGTGATACCCCTCCCACCATAGGCCCAGAGTGCACAGGCCCAGAAGGGTAAGTATGCTTCTACCTAGGTTTCAAAGTGGAATTAGAACCCAACATTGCTGAGTGGGCCAGGCTACCCCCAGAGCTGTAGGGGTGACAGTGACACACAGTGTGCCTGGAGGGCAGAGTATCAACCCAAAGAAGATTATTCTCAAGCATTAATATCTAATGGAATTGGCATTATGAGGTTTTGGACTTATTTAGGACCTGTCACCCTTTTTTTCCTTCCCATTTCTCCCTTCTGAAATAGGGATATCTGTCCTATGCCTATCCCATCATTGTATTTTGGAAGCAAACAACTCATCTGGTTCCACAGGTTCATAGCTGGGGAGGAATTTTGCCTCAAGATGACACATACTCAGAGTCTCACCTATATTTGATTAGATGATATTTAGATAAGACTTTGGACTTTAGACTTTAGAGTTGATGCTTGAATGATTTAAGACTTTGGGAGCTATTGTGATGGAATGAATGTATTTTGCATATGAGAAGGATGTGACTTTGGGGGCATCAGTGGTAGAATGCTATGAACTGAGTCATGTCTCCCCACAAATTCATATGTTGAAACCTGACCCCCAATGTGGATGTATTTGGAGATAGGTATTTAGAATGCATTTAAGGTTAAATGAGGTCATAATGGTGAGGCCCTAACCCAATAAGATCGGTTGCCTTAAAAGAAGAAAAAGAAAAAGGGAGATCATTCATTCTCTCCATGCATGCATGAAAAGAAGAGGTCACGTGAGCACACAGCAAGAAGGTGTCTGATTATAAGCTGTTGTGCCCAGATTTCAAGATTCCCAAGGGCCCACCAGGGAGCCAGCGAGTCCGATGCAAAAGCAAAGAGTCCTTCCACATGGCCAAGGTAAGATGGAGGGCATAGCCCTTACCCTGGGGCAAGATGGAGGGCGTAGCCCTTACCCTGGGGCAAGGTGGAGGGTGTAGTCCTCGCCCTTTCATAAGCCAAGAGAAGAGGCCTCAGAACGAAACTTATGTTGCTGGTACCTTGATCTTGGACTTCCAGCCTCTAGAACTGTGAGAAAATAAATTTCTTTTGTTTAAGCCACCCAGTCTATGGTATTTTGCTATGGCAGCCTGAGCAAACTAATACAGCATATAAAACTCTTGGCATGTGGTAGAAATCAAATATATAGATATACAGTCTCATACACACTGAGTAATGAGGGAGAATATTTATTCCATCTGAAAGGACAAGCTGCTTTCAAGTAGTACTTTAGCAGGACTCCGTTTTAATTCAAATTGCTGTTACCTCTATTTTATAATATACAGGGGATCCCCCAAAAATGTATACACACACTTTGAATAATTACAAAGGCAGTGTTTATTAAAATATATTTAATTTTTAAAATTGAGCTATAAGCTTTTAAAGTGTGTAAACATTTTTTAAGACACACTGTATTATAAAGTGACATAGTAATAGTAATCTAGGAATATAGTATTACATTTATTATACTTGCAATTAATATTATTGTTCCTATTATTTTATGTGGGCCTGGTAGTACCTTATCCCAGTGAAATGTTTTCACTTTAATGCTCGATATGTACTGAGAAATAATAAGGCTATACTTAGTTAAATCTATTTAATAATTCACTATTTTTACCAGTTGCAACACAGGTCTCTAGTTTGTTCTATCCAAACTTTCAACTAGACAAATCTTAGGAATGTGAGCTCCTACATTTTTTTAAAAGGAAAAGATAAAGAATGGTTACTGGAAACTGTGATCTGCTGTATATAATATGCAAGCCAGTTAGATTCCCCAGGTTTTTGTTCCTATGAATTCATGGTTCCATATGTGTGTGTCCCAGTATATGTGACATTTATATGTAATAGTAAAGCTCAAATTGAGAGCATCCACTTGTTCTTTCAGAATTTTTCAGTAATGGAGTTTATTCTTTCACAGGTATCAAGGTTACATTTATACATACCGAGTATCCCAGACAGACACAGGTTCTTGGAGTGCTGAGGTATATATCTTTTATTATTTTTACTTCTGTGGGTATCAGGGAGGTGTTTGAATTTAGGCTGGTTTTATAAAAGAGCTGTCAAATCCTACATTCCCCAAATATTCATCAGATTCAAATCACTAAAGCGGGAATCCAAAAGTGTTCATGGATCATTAACAAGCTTTTAGAGAAGTTTGGTCCCAGTTCTGTTTAACCACCATTGTATGGAGTGGTCTTACCTTGGGGAAAAGAATAAAAAATGTTGAGGAGTTGTGTCAAACTTTTGTCAATTATTGTGACACAATAATGAAATGTGTACAATAAAATGTGTAAAATAATTAAATCAGCAATCATTTAGTGAATGGTACTAATATGAGTGTTGCTGCTGTGGTGGATTATTTTCTCAAAGCTTATAATACCCATGGGGAGATACAACATGAATTAAATAGCAATCTGAGAGCCTGGACTTTGCTGTCAGATGGCTCTGGGCTCCAAGTTGGGTTTCCTCTCCTCCCTGATAGGTCTATGACCTTGGGCAGTTTACTTAACTTTTTCTATGAACCAGTTTCTTCATCTGTACAATAAGCCTAAAAATAGTCCCTTAATCATAGGGCTCGATTTATGATTAATAAGATAATGCATATAAAAAAAGTTCTTAACCACAGGACCTAGAACATAGTAAGCCCTCAAATATGAACTGGCCCAAATTGCTAACAAATAATATGATTGTATATAATGAAGTTCTACCTTATTTACTACAGGAGTTCAAAAAAGGGAGGGTTTTCCAAGTATTAGGGTAACCAGCGCTGCTTTAAGTTTGAAGGCAGGACTCCCAACTGAGCCAAGTGGGAAGGACATGGAGAGGTGGAATAGAGATAAAGGGAACATTACAGTGGTTTTTACGCTATGCTCTGCAAAATCTTAGTGTTTCTTTCACCTGGTGTCTTGGGGTTGTCTGTGGGTTGCAGAGGCAGAGAAGAACATAGACAGCTAGGCTTTTGAGTCCGAAGTTTGTCTTTAATCTGAACAGTTCTCTTTTGTTTTGTTTATCAACTAGAGTTCTGATGGCTTTGAAAACATTTGAAAGTCACTGTATCATAGCAAGAAATACCTGTAGAATGAATCTATTTCCATGTACATGGGTAGTATATCATATATTACCAATGTAGAAGATCCTACAACTGAAACTTTTAACCTCAAATGCTTTCTCTGATATCCAACTCTTAAAACAGTCTGTTTTTTATGATGAGAGCACTTCGTTGTGAGCTGTTTGAAAACATAAATGCTAATGTCAACCTCTATTAATAACTCAATCAATCTATGCATTTAAGAAATTCTAAATCCTAGACTTAAACAAATTAAAACAGCTCCAACGTTTACAAATTCATCAGTAAACCAGAAAGCATAAATTGCAAAGTACAAATGTTTTGAACTACTGAGATGAATCAGGGAACTTTTCAAACACACTGTTGCTTTATATCAGGATAATTAATATTGCAGTACTAATTAGAGGAAACCAGTGCCATTTGCAATCAAAATAATTTATACTTGTTTATTTTAAGAAATTATCTGCATTGCTGCAGAGATGATTAAGTAAGAAATTAAATTTCATTTATTATGAAGAAAAGTTCTGTATGATATCTACACGCATATTTGTATGTAATTTGACCTGGTATAGTTATTCTCCCTAGCGAAGTAGCCTTCAGCTGTGGAATGATATTTTTTATGGAAAAGGTCTTAAATGATCAGGGTTTAGCTAACCATGACTTCAAACTTGTTTTCTTTTGTTTCAAGTATAACATTATATGCAGATTGTTACATGCTTGTGATCATGTTAAGGAAGAGAGGACTTATTGAACATAAATAAGTCTCATACTTTTGTCTGTTTTGACCTTGTTTTTATAAAAATATAGTGATATTGCAATTCTCTGCACCAAGAGAGCAGAACGTTGGCATTTTTTTCAAAGGGAAAAGAGTTTTAAAAAAACTCTTTATATTTATTTTTGAAATGCATATTGCATTTTTTTTCCTGTCTGCTAACTTTGCCTTCTCTATTGTATTTTTGCTAAGGTGAATATTAAACTAGTGTGTATTCCCAGAGCTCATATCACCTGACTGGAAGAAATTTCTCTAGAGCATATTGAAGGCCAGCTATGGTCCAAAACATGTTTCCACAGATAACTAAGAGATGACAATATGGGAAATGTGCAAATTTGAACAATAGCTGAGTTCAGTGACAGGATGGGAGTTGTCAGTGGTACAATTCTTGTGGTAAATGTATTTTCAAAATTGGGTAAATGACACTGTGTTCAGAACAATGTTTTAGTTTCACACTGCAGGAAAAATCATGGCAGTAGGATTCCATCCTCTGTGCAAAGATTGTGCAAGGAATCTAGGTAAGGCTGAGATTTGTTTCAAAGAGTGAAATAAAATTGAATCCTGGATCCACTGGATTATGAAAGATAAATATTTATGTGAATTTCTAGTTTTATTTATTTATTTATTTATTTATTTATTTATTTTTAAAGCAGGGTTTTTTATTTTATTTTTTTATTTTTTTTAATTCTCATCCAAGGATATTTGTCCATTGATTTTTAGAGAGACTGAAAGGGAGGGGGAGAAACAGACACACAGAGAGAGAAACACATTTATTAGTAGAGGTAGAGGTATGTGCCCTTGACCGGAATTGAACCTGAGACCTTTCAGTCCACAGGCCAAGGTTCTATCCACTGAGCAAAACCGCTAGGGCAGAATCTATCCACTGAGCAAAAAAGGGCTAGGGCAGAATCTCTAGTTTTAGATAGACTTTTAGGTTTTATTATTGCCTAGTGTATTAACTTCTCATGTGACTCAGGCTAAAATTTTGCTAAATTGTTAACTCAGAGAATCCTACATAGAGTCACCTATCATTTATGAACATGTGCATTGCCAGAAGTGCCTTATAATAACAATGCGAACCTCTCCCTGCCAACTTTAAGGCCTTTGGGATTTTCTGGATATTTGATCATCAGTAGATCAGTAAACGTTAAATAATTTTACTTGTTAACCTAAGCAAAGCACTATAAATGAGGTCAGCCATTTGCCAATGAAACATTCATCCCCAATTCAAATTGTTTTAATACATCCAGTGCTGTTATTCCTCTCTGTTAGCATGAATAATCAAGTGCTAACTGTGTATAAGTCCCCATAAAAAGTTGATAAATGGTTTTACAAGCCACCAGAACAACTAAGATGTGTGGTTTGAAATCTTTCCACACTGGGGGAGTGTATAGTTTCTCTGCTGGTTGGTGACTCTAACTTCACTATAACCTGTTTGGTCTAGCCCTGATCTGAAAGGCAAGAGACTAGGTCCTGGGATATAGAGCCAGTTCTGCCTCTGGTCATCTGTGGGACCTTGGGCAAAATGAATGATCTCTTTGCATTTCCATTTTTTTTAATCTGTCAAATAAGAATAACCAAATCAGCCAATCTCTGAAGAACCAGTAGGGGCAAGAAGTGGGAAAGTGCTTTGAAAATGAAAAAAGTGCTCTAAGGAAGATATAAGGAGGTATTTTGTGTCTAAAACCTGCCTTTGCAATTTGGAGATTTTATCTTGGAGCCAAAGAACTATTTGGACCCCTGTAAGAATGACCGTGTTATTTTGGATAAAGTAGAGTTCTGGGAAGGTGTTTTTATAGGGGTGGAGCTGAGTGCAAGAGTGGTCTCTACCTACTGATGCTCTTAGCTGTGTGAGCCTGAGTCGACACTAATTCTAAGCTCAAAAGAACTTTCCCAGTGCTCTCACTGAAAAATTACTTACTCCAATGCAGGAAATGACTGAGAGTTACTATGGACAATGTGCTATCTTCAGCTTTTAGTCTAGTTGGCAGAAGTCTATGTGCCAGCCCTCATGTTTTCTCATTAAATGCTAACAAAAAGCTCCCACCTCAAAAATCTTCCAGATGGAATAGCTGAAAAATAGCTTTCTAAAAAAACTAGTCATTGTTCAATTGCTTATAGCAATACTATTTTATTTCATGTCCAATGACAGTTTTGAGATGATGCCTAAAGCTTGGCTTATAAGCCTTTGCAGGAAATTGTTATTGATTTCAAGCTGTGTTTTTGCAAGAGAACTGATGTCAGGAAAGGAATACATTTTAATAGTCACTTGCAAATAATGTCTTCAGAAACAAACAAATAAATAATGGTGACCTTATACAGACTTTCATTTTCGTGTAATAGATAAAACTTTGTCACAGTGAAGTGTTGATGGAGAGAGTAATTTGGGGGAGGAAACGGAAATTTCCCAAGGAGGAAAAAATTTAATGTGAAGGATGAGGAAGGACATATTGTGAGGTGAGCATATAAGGACTAACTTAGCCATGCATTGTGTGTATCATTACAGTCAATTTTAATTTCCTGTGTAGCATTTTATATTGTGGGATGATGACAGGGAGGATACGTGGTGGTGATTTTGTTTTGTTTTTGTTTCGTTCTTCAGGCTTTTTATTAATGACCTGTAGGATCTGAGTTTTTTCTGTGTTTAACTGCATCTTCTAAGTTGGTGAATTCATTGTGGGTAATGGCCTGTATACCCTTAGAGGTTCGGGATGTATGATGGGTAGCAGGCAGAAAGGGCAAGGCAATGAGCAAGAGCTTGTACAAACTAATACCACCCCTGGGAGAACTGAAATGACAGCTCATTAGCTCCTCTTGCAGGGAAATTCAGCCAACCAAAGTAAGCTCTTCTGGGATGTTGTTTTTCTCTTCTTCCTTATGTTTTCAAATATTTGAACAAGTTACACAAATGTTACCTCTCTAAGCATCCCTCACACATTTTGTAGGGCTTTTCATATCATTATGAGGTAGTTGAATAATTTTCTTGACCTTTTATTTTCCAGACAGCACCTGGGGTTCATAAAAGATTTTTCCGGAAAATAAAAAATCTCATTTCAGCATTTCAGAAGCCAGATCAAGGTATTGTAATACCTCTGCAGTATCCAGTTGAGAAGTCCTCAGCTAGAAGTACACAAGGTACTACAGGTACGGTTTACTGTTAATTTTTCAAAATTTTATTTTATTATTATTATTTTTAAAAATATATTTTTATTTCAGAGAGGAAGGGAGAGGGAGAGATAGATAGAAACATCAATGATAAGAATCATTCATTGGCTGCCTCCTGTATGCCCCCTACTGGGGATTGAGCCCACAACCCAGGCATGGGTTTGTGACCAGAATCAAATTAGGGAGCCTTCAGTCCACAGGCTGACACTCTATCCATTGAATCAAACGGGCCAGTACCAAATTTTTATTTTAATTACAGTTGACACACATTATCATATTAGTTTCAGGTGTATGACATAGCGATGCAACACTTATTAACTTATGAAGTGATCAGCACAATAAATCTAATACCCATCTGACATCATACATAGTTATTATGATACTAGAGGCCCGGTGCACAAAATTTGTGCATGGGGGCTGGGGTCCCTCAGTCTGGCTTGTGTCCTCTTGCAATCTGGGACCCCTCAGGGGATGTCAGGCCTAAACCGGCAGTCGGACATCCCTCTCACAATCTGGGATGCTGCATGCTCCAGTGACCACACTTTTCATACAGGGGAAAGGCATCTTACTGTTGTATGGGCAGCTACATTTTTTTGCTCTGTTTATAAAAAGTAGTACATAACAGTAGTAGATCCTTCTGAGGCAGTAGTACCATTTTCCCCAACTTATGGGTGGAAAAACTGAAGCAGAGAGGAGTTAAGTAATTGGCTTTGTCACAGTTATAAGAGTCAGAATCAGGGCTGACCACAAAATGTGCAAGCCAGAGTTCATGCATGTCATCATCCTGTTTTTTCAGTGTTAGGTTGAGTGCTGGCCCCCTGGTGGTCAGTGTGCATAATAGCGACCAGTTGTTCTGCTGGTTGTTCTGCTGTTCAGTTGATTTGCATATTAGGATTTTATTTTATAGGATTTTTGACTGTATTCCCTATGCTGTGCTTTACATTCCCACAATCCTATCTAATAAAGAGGGAATATGCTAATTGACCCTCACGCCATCTTAAAGATGGCGGCACCACCGAAACTGGTTTGGCTCAGTAGATAGAGCGTCGGCTTGCGGACTGAAGGGTCCCAGGTTCGATTCCAGTCAAGGGCATGTACCTGGGTTGTGGGCACATCCTTAGTG
>NW_006299876.1:731899-742533 GCF_000327345.1 Myotis davidii
ACTCAAGCTTCCCAGGTTCGATGCTGGTCAAGGGCATGTACCTTGGTTGTGGGCACATCCCTAGTGGGGAGTGTGTAGGAGGCGCCTGATCAATGTTTCTCTCTCATCAATGTTTCTAGCTCTATCTCTCTCCCTTCCTCTCTCTGTAAGAAAATCAATAAAATATATTAAAAAAAAGATGGTGGCACCCACAGCCAATAAGGAGGGAATATGCTAATTGACTGCCCCACCCTCAAAGATGGCAGCACTCACAGCCAATAAGGAGGGAATATGCTAATGGACTGTCCTGCCCTCAAAGATGTTAGCACCCACAGCCAAAAGATGGCAGCATCCAGTCCCCCAGGCCCCTCAGCCCCCCAGCCACCTAGGGCCAGCCTGAGGCACAGGCAAGCCTCGGATGGCGGCTGCCCAGCTGCCCAGGGCTGCCTGAGGCTCAGGTAACCAGGGCCGGCCAAGGCTTGCACTGCCGATATTGGCAGCAGCAGAGGTGTGATGGGGGCGTCGCCTTCCCCTGATCGCCGGGTCACCTCCCACTCCTGAGGGCTCCCAGACTATGACATGGTGCGGGCCGGGCTGAGGGAACCCCTCCAGTACGTGAATTTTCATGCGCTGGGTCTCTAGTCTATACTAATAAAAGAATAATATGCTAATTAGACTGGATATCTTCCAGACAAAGCCACGGTGGCAGGGGCCGAGGCAGAGGCAGTTAGGGCCAATCAGGTAGGCAGGCAGGTGAGCGGTTAGGAGCTAGTGGTCCCGGATTGTGAGAGCGATGTCTGACTGCCGGTTTAGGCCTGATTGCTGGTTTTGGCTCGATCCCTGCAGGATCAGGCCTAAACTGACAGACATCCCCCAAGGGGTCTCAGATTGGAAAGGGTGCAGGTCAGGCTGAGGGACCCTCCCATGCACGAATTTTGTGCACTGGGCCTCTAGTCTATAATAATAAAAGGGTAATATACTAATTAGACTGGAAGTCATTCCGGATGTCCTTCGTGATGAAGCCAGGGTTGGAGGGAAGCCAGCCTGTGTGCTGGGTGCCTGCGGACAGCCTGGGGGAAGCCGGCTGGGGTCCCAGGTGCCTGCAGGTGGCTGGAGGGAAGCCAGCCCAGGTCCTGGGTGCAAGAGGGAAGCCGGTGCCAGCAGCCAGGGGAAGAAAGGCCTACCTTGCATGAATTTTCATGCATCGGGCCTCTAGTTTATTTTATAAGTGGAAGTGTGTACTTCTTAATCTCCTTCTCTTTTTTTCTCACAGACTCCCACCCTACTGTTAATTTTTATTGGGGTTTGGAAGCTTGAGATTATAAGCCAACCTATTCATAAACATGTAGTTATAGGAAGTTCTATAAGAAAAATGCAATGAGAAAGTAGATGTAGCCAGCAAATCAAGTGAAAGGGGAGGGGACTATTCCCATGCTTTGATTTCAATATGATGTTCTATAAAATTTAATGAAACTAACACAAAATAATATTGAATGTAAACTGTACTTGAAAAATAAAAAAGAAATTTTATAGTAAAAATCCCTGCAAAAATATAAAAAATTTTATGAGCCCACAACATTTGATGTCTCATTCCATCTTATTCTCCACATTCTCTTTTGTCAATACATAAGCATCATTTCAGTTCACTAATTCAGACACAAATAATGTTCAAGAGGGGACAACTCAGAGAACACCTGGGTGTCCTTTGCCTTTGCTTAGTAAACTAGATTTTCCCTTGAGGATGGAAACGTTGATGGTAGCCTGGCCCACGTGATCCTGATTTCTGAATTTGTGGTGCCTGAATTAATGAAATTTTACTGTGGCAAAGGAAATAAAATTAGTAGACTTCATTATTCCACAGGCACAAATTGTTACATCTCCTGAGCAAAGCTATTTTAGTGCGCGTGTCAGGCTAATGACCAAATACTAGCCAACATCTGCAGCCATCAGATATGTAATTGTTTACTCATCCATTGAAAGGGGTTAATCATTTGTTTGGAGTAAGAAGGTATGCCTGATTGAAACAATAAATATTTATGATAAAAGAAAATGAGTTGTTATATGCCTTTTTTGACAGGGACCCGGGCTCAAGCATAAAATGACAATTAGACTCAAGTGGTAAATTAAATTAATGAATAGTTGACTTTTATCATAGACATGGAAATAAAACTCCAATTTAGAAATTGCCTAATTGTTCTTTTCTGCTCAGCATTCCATAATTTATAACTCAGTTTTAATCCTTGAGCTATATCATTGGGTTGTACCTCTGTGAGCTTTATACAGTTGGAAATTTTATGATTATAAGTTCGAGTTAACCAGTAATCTTAATAGCTTGCAAGTTTATCTTTCTTGATTTTTGTTATTATTTTTCTTTAGGGAGAAGAGAAGATCCTGATGTCTTCCTGAAAGCACCATGAAGAAAAATAAAAGACCTTCTACTTTATTTTCAATAATTTAAATATATGTTAAATATTGTAGATAATACCATTCAGTGAGCTACAAATGCATTTCTAAAACCATTATAGTCCTGTAATGGAAGCATCTAACATGATGTTAAAGCTGAAATGGACTTGACGGATAATGAGGAGCTTTAAAATCAGGATTGGGAAAAAGTAATTCCACTGGTTATTTTCAGTTATTATATTTACGAATGGGAAACGATTTAAAACATGATACTTTATAAAAGATTAATGTTAATTTTTGCCATATATAAATAAAAACAACCCTTGGTTTTTCTCCAAAGCACCATTTCTAGTGAAATATTATTTGATAGTTACTGATTTTTAAATGTCTTCCTTAATTATCCAGCAGACAGCTGGTTCGTGGCCCTCATCTTTGTCCTGTGTGGTTCTGCTTTAGGCATTCTGCTCTCCACTAGCTATGGTGTTGTAGGCTCTTTTTGGAGTCATGAAGCTGTCCACTGTGGACTAAAACAAGTGCTTGATAAAGAGTGAAGAATTTCTGTTAAAATCTGAAAGCCACCTTCTTGCCTAGTGTTCAGATATTGGAGAGTAAAACCCACAGACTAAGCTGAAGTTTAAAAATCCCATAATTTAAAATATGCTCTAAATGTTTATTACAGTTGATGCTACAGGAGTGGAGATTATATTGCGAATCTGATGAAGTGGACTTGACTGTTTTTCATTTACCTCTGTCTGCCCCAATTGTTGCCACTCCAAGTAAAACCTCATTTTGAAGGGGAAGCTTCAGCAGCTGTGGATCCTCAGTGGTGGCTCAAGTGGAGCTCATTTCCGAGTGGCCTCTCTATTAGGTGGCCCTACTGACCATTGGAGAGCTTATGGTTGCGTTAACTTTGAACCTTTCCAAGTGATTGCAACCTAAGTGAGAGCCAAGATTTTACGCAATGATAGGGATTTGTATTTTCTTCTCACATTTTATGTTTCCATGACTCTTGTGATTTGATTACACGTCAAGTTGCTCCAGGGCTCAGAGAATTCATTCACTCAATGAACATAATTGGCACTGGGGTAGAGAAGGAAACTTTCACCTGGTCTCTGCACTCAGGCAGCTCACTGTTAGTTGGACAAGAAACAGTAACAATAAAAGACCAAAGTCACAATAAAATGACAAAAAAATAACAAGAAAAGGTGATATGTACATGGTAAGTGAGATCACCGATGTGTAGGTACATCTGTCTTTAGAGGCAGAATGAGTCAACACAGATGCTCTGGTCCATGGTTCAGGGGAAAAGTCTCAGTTCTATTGTAAAGTAATAAACTGGAATTCTGGATTGTACGTGGGTGGTTGTGAGCTTGGTTAATAATCAGTGAACTGCCAAGAGACAGAGCTACTCTCCATGTGCTGGCAAGATCTGATTTCTGAACATTTTCCATGGATGCTATGGAAGTGCAATAATGTATTCTGGGCTGTTAACCATCTCTAGAAGTAAAAGCATCACTTTTAACTTGTACAGGAATTTAAAAAGCTGACTTTCAAAATAAAATGCATGTGCTTAGATACTTTTTAATTATTTGTAGCTTGGGTTTAATTTTTAATAGGTGTAACTGTTTTACTATAATCTGTTCATTTTGGAATAATCCTAACTATATGAATTATGTTTGCCTGTTTCTTTATCAGAGCCCTTTTTGGTAAAGCTTTTTTTAATCATTAATAGTCTTCCATATTTTAATAAAATATTTGAAAGCGTTATTTACCTAATTTGTCTTAAATATTCTGAGATAGGTGCTATTCATTTATTAAATAAAGCATTGATGAGGTAATCTTATCTTATTGGACAGATTCCCTGAAAAAGGTAAGTGCTTTCCTGATGTTGCTACTGTCAAACTTTCCAGTTCATGTGGTTACCCACTGCCTTCTTTTGCTGGCCTTTTATTTATCAAGTTCTTTTCACTTTTTCTTTCCCAGCATGAGCATCCATGCTATTTCCCGGCACGTAATAACTTGCACCTTTATAGAAAGGTCATATCTTTGCCAATTCTAAATGATTGCATGCTAACATATACCTTTAAGATGCTGAGTCAAGATAGAAAATGCCATATATTTCCAAGTGTACACCTCTCTTCAGAAAAAGAAAAAGTGTGTCAGCAAGCCTACAAGGAACATGACAGTTGATCAACTGCTCATTCATTTCCCCTGAAATTTCTTCTTAAGAGATAAGGTCAGTTGGGAGACCAGCTTAGGTAATTGTCAGTTTGGCAGTTATAGGCAGGGAACCTTGGTGGTAGTGGCCCATAGGTAGAGTGGGTCTACCGAGAATGCCTCTAATTAAGTGTTCTGGTATAAATAGTGGGCTGAATTTAAGATATTTGTGGTAGAATGCATAGAGAATTTAAAGTATGAGAGAAAGCTTTAAAATGTGTAGACATCAACTTGTGTTTTATTAGATTCACTTTATTGAGTTCAGACTCCAGAGTCTATTAATAATAAAACCCACATTTGCCCTTGGGCATTTCAAGGTTACAAGATGCCTAATCTTTCTGTTAGTGGACTATAAATGCAATTTTGTTGCCTATGTTTGCCCTTGCAGTAAATGGGATACCATTATTTCGCAGTTTGCAGGTTTGCAGCTAGGGGTGAAGTTAAACGACCCAGTTTAGACACTTTCATAATTTGGGATCATTGTCCAAACTTGTAGTAAAAGGCTGAATTTTCATCATTAGGCCATTTGACTTTTAAAATGAATATATATATTTAAAGATCTCTCAAAGTGAGAGTGAATGGAGAATATGGATAAATCTCTTAAATCTCTAATAATTCTCAGTGTAGAAGTGCTTGTCTCTTTCTTTTTGTACTCTGAGGGTGTGCTGCATATTTTGAAAAAAAAAAATCTCCAGATGATACTAATATCTACCCCCACCAGCACCCCATGCTGCATTTTGCTGATGGGCTGTGCTGAGATAATTGGGATTGTCTTTTGCTTCACGAATCTTTTCACTGTATCTGTGAATATATCTGTGAACAAAAGGCAGTGGGGCTTTTTAGAAAGTGCTGTAAATTCCAGGATTCCAAGCCAGTTTCAGGAATAGACTGTTTGGACTACAGCACCCCATTATTATCAAACTGCATTTGGGAAGATCTGTTGGCCAGCTTTCCCTGTGTCACTAGTAAATGTCTACCTGTGAAAAAGTCAGGGCCAAATGGCCATTGTAATTGCCTAGGGCCTAGGGACTCAGAAGAGCTATTGTTTTTGAGTCTTTCCTGATTGCCCTCCTTGCCATTTATTTCTTTACCAATGCATTTGAGTATTCTGCTCTCCTAACTCTCCCCCAGCCCCATCTTACAATTCTTGATATCCTTTCTATTGCCCAGAAACGCATCAACAGGTGAGAAACATTTTTATAAGTCATAGCCTAGAGGCATTTAAAATTTCAATAGCTACTATTCTTTTTTTACATTTTTTTTCTTAAATGGTCATTTGTGCCAGATATTCTATTTGTATGAAAAATAAAATGAAGAGATGTCTGCTTAGGATTAGTGCCTTTTTTTTTTTTTTTGCGCCTATATTTTCAATAAAGCACAGGTTTATTGTTTCCTGATAAGGGAGCCCCTTTTCACCTCAGGTGACTGGACTGACTAGAGAAGGTCATTTGGCGCATAAATAAAATGGGACGCAGCGTTCATTTGCTATTTTATTTTTTAAAAACGAAATATTCAAAGTACTTTTTTCTTTCAAATATCGACACATAATGTTGAACTTTAAATATTTACAGCATGTTGTTGTGATGCTCTTGTAGAAAAATGCATGCTTCTGGCCTGAAAACCAGAGCAAAATGCAAAAGACCATTTAACTGCAGCCAGAGAACATGAACCTGTACAGTATCCAGTCACTTTTCAGCACAGGAGTGAGAGCAGGAATACAAAATTGGAACCTATTGTTTCCTAGCAACATGGCTCAGGCCATTATAACACAATTTTCAGTATGATTAGAACCTCTAACTGTTGTTATATAGAAACTGAAAATCTTGGCATACACTGTAAACATCTTTACTTCTCATGAGAAAGTAAGCAGCTAAAAAGAATATTTTTCTGACATAAAGGCTATACTTCTCTTTTTCACCTTTTCTCTTACTGATGCTTTTGCCAGAAGAATAGTAAAGATCTAGACATTGTCATGATTCATACAAGTAAAATATTTTTCAAGGACACAATCTGATATACTAACATTTATTTAAGAGGTTAAAGTCCACCACTAAATCTAAGGAAAGATTTTTAACTGCCAAACACATTTTCTTTGACAAATAATGTAAGATGACAACCGCCAAGACAAAATCCACAGCAAGTTTAACTCTAACTATTTTCACTTACTGTTTAGGAAGTAATTTCTTCTTACACACAGTAGTATATTTGGTCCTTAATAGCTTTCACATGAAGGACACACTGACATAACAGTCACTATTTTGTGGTTGAATTCTTTTTTGTTGCTGTTTGTTGTTTTCCGTTTTTTTTGTTTGTTTTTTTTTTTCTTTTTTTTTCTTTTTCAGAATAAACAACATTACAGAAGGCTGTGGAAGAGCAGTCTGAATCTAGTACTAGTCAGGTCGGCTATGTGTATGTGAGTTTCTCCAAGAAAACAAGAATGTTGCATCCAGTCTGTAGCCTTCTGTTTTCCATAAGCTATAATACACCCCAGTCTCTCCAAGTTTCTTTCAATACTTGATTACTGTACTTTTGCTTCCATTACCACTGAACGCCACTACAACTGTTCTTACAGAAACATATCTTCATAAATGCAAAAACTTTGCCCTGACTCTCTTATATTACGGTATTATAGTGGGACCTGGTCTGGTTAAAAATATATATATATTTTAAAAGGAAATAAAAGAAAGAAGAAAAATGTAGAAATAACATGGTAAAATGCTTGAAACTGTGCCAACAGTGATGAAAAAGAAAAATCTTGTGAAAATTATAATTTACTTTTAGACCTCTCTATGTAGTTAGCATATGAGTTCCAAATTATACATTATTAAGTTTTCATTCATTTGGCTATGTTGCATATATTATATATATATTTATATAGTCTATATATTATAGATCTTCTAGATAAATTGACAGTGAAGGACACGCTTATTTTATACATTATTTTGCTGGGTTAAAAATAAAACATATGCCTATTTATATAGTGAGTATTTTGCTAAATTTTGGGCTTTATTTCCCTCTCTTTCAGGAGTCATGCTTCTAATCAATAATGATTAGAATGACAACTAAAAATAAAGTATTTAAATGTCTGTTAAACTGTGAACTTTTCAGCTCATTTGGATCTCTAGACTATAGTGCAAAAGTAAAAACAAACCAAGGTAATAACAAAAAAGCACAAGTAAAATGGGTCTAACTAGGAAAAAACACAGGGAATACAACCACAGAGTGTTCCCGGCCTCCAGCCCAGAATGTTCTTCAGAGGAAGGCTCAACTACTGTGTTCTCACTCTAATTGATTAAATGGGGTATGGCTGTTTAGTGTCAGCTGCCTGTATGTTGGGTGTGAAACATCAACTATTTCTCTTTTTTTAAAATATATTTTATTGATTTCTTACAGAGAGGAACAGAGAGTTAGAAACATCGATGAGAGAAACATCGATCAGCTGCCTCCTGCACACTCCCTACGGGGTATGTGCCTGCAACCAAGGTACATGCCCTTGACCGGAATCGAACCTGGGACCCTTGAGTCTGTATGTCGATGCTCTGTCCATTGAGCCAAACCGGTTAGGGCAACTATTTCTCTTTAAAATGTTTTTACTTTCATCAGGAAATGCAAATGAATTGTCCTGTCTTTAATTTAAACTTCAGAACTACAAGTCAATGAAGGCATTCTTTGTATTCAGCCAAATAGGAAGCAATGTATTCAATATCTACATTCTTAATAAGAAATGCCAAAATGTTTCTCTTATATTTACTACTCATTAGTTCTAACCTTTGGGGTTTTTCTCTTTCCTCCAAAAAACTTTGGAAGTGGTAAAGAGAACAGTAATAGTTCAAGGCAGTATGAAAACCACAGCTGTAAGTGATAAAAAGTGCATTTTCTGACTATATTACAAATATAACTTTCAGAAACTAAAGGCACAAACTAAATAAATATATATTACAAACTAGAAATGCACAGTTTAAGGTAATTACAATTAAGTAAAATCTTCAAATATTTGTTTCTAATGAATATTTAAAGCAGTTTGAAAATGATACACCATCAGTGAATTGCAAAAATTATAACACTTAAAATATAAGCAAAATAGACTCTAATATCGACATCTTGGATTAGTGATAAAATACATCATCACACTTACGAATGCACTCTCTATATACAGTTCACAAATTATTTTTCCATTAATTTAAAAGAACATCAGAGATTCTAGGAACTTAAGGTCAATTTTTAGGCTGGTGTGGAGGTATTCAAATTTTCAACAAGTTTGTAAGTCATTTTAGAATCCCATCCTGAATAAACACTGTACCAGTAACACACTCCTGATTCAGGGATAAAAACCAATAATATGATAGTAGTCTGGATTAGTAATCTCTTGAGTTGGTGTGCTTCCAATTCAAAAGAGAGATGAGTTAATCATGAATCTTTTCCCTCTCTCACTGTCTTCCGATACATGTGTAAGAATGTGGTAATGCCAACCTGAAGGTTTTGAAAATTAAATGTTTAGATAAACCCTCCCCTACAATCTGTGGGTCTTGTTTTTCCCTCACTCTACTTTGTGTAGTAAGGAGCCAGACTCTTTAAAAACCTTGGCCTGAGCCTGGATTCTGACTTTGCATATTTTCAAAGACACTGTCGTCACAAAGCAAGGCAATGACCCCGACACTGCATTTAGGTAGTAGCTGGAAAGAACCCAGACTGTAACATCCCATCGTAAATTCTCCTTTAGACACAGCAAGTGTTCAGAGTTGGGATGAAAGTACTGAAGCTGGCTCAGGGGGATTTTCTACGGGCCACATCACACTGTCACGCATTTTCATTCGTGGTAACTTCCAATTACACAGCATTTTATAAACTGTCTCTTTGTCACTGGGCACAAATCTCCCAGCTCATCAAGAGGCTTCTTTTGCTACAGGATTCTCAGAGATTGAGAAACTGCAGCTGACATTAACACTAATTCTAATCTTTTCCCAACTTTTAAATGATCGCAGAAGAAAATCACATTTCCTTCCTGGAAAATAGTAATTTTCCTAGGCAGGAGATATGATTAAATTAATTTAATGGGCAAAGACAGAGAACTAAAATAACTAACCATATACATTATTTTAATAAAAAATAGTCTGTCTCTCTATAATTAGTTGAAATGTTTTAGGTTGGAAAGGGTACACTTAATTAAATTTCCTGACTATGGTTGGGAGATGTTCAATACAGAATGGTACATTTAAAAGATAAATCTAACTGAGCTAAAACAATGTAGAGCAACTACTGTGATGTTTAGCTTGGTCTCCCCTTTGATACTTTCATTTCAAGCTTAGTATTCAGTCTAGTTTTTAAAGGTTTTGGCTCTTATGAATTTCTACAGTAGTAGTGAATGTAATTTATCGGCATCCCAGGCATATATGCCTGCTAAAGCCTCTCTTTTTTTTTGTACCAGAATCACACTTTGTAGTAAGTCACCTTTCGTGTGCACAAAACCATTGGATTAGTGTATAAATACTGAATCACTAATGTGAAACTATGACCAAAACACACCCTATATATAAATGAGAAATTGCTACCCAGGTTAATAAAAGCTATGCTTACATGACGCCAACACAGCTGGACAATTTAGTAAAACAAAATTTAGTCAAAACAGGTGGTATGGGAGAAGTTACATTGGCCAGCTGCCTCGGTATCACGCGCACACAAGCAAATTGTGGCAATTCAGTCTGGGTACCACACCCGTAGGGAAGCATGGTAGACAGAACGCAGCCACCACACGTCAAAACACAGCACAACAACATGGCATTTACTTTAACAAGCAGGAAGGAATAATCAGGGAGGAAGGGCAAATGGTTCTCGACTCTAGGAGATCGTGGCTGAGGACATTTCATACTTCTTTGAAGTGTCCTATAGCAGATCTGGAAAATGTGAAAGCGCTGGCATTCTTGCGAAATGCAAGGTTTAGATACTTATTGCACCACTTTTTCTGCCAACAGTTAAATATGAAACTTCATGTCGCAATAGAGATATAGAACCTTGGGATCTTTCTGAAAATTTGAATA